>NW_015090916.1:539780-597806 GCF_001431845.1 Calidris pugnax | reverse complement strand
GTGGAGGGGAGGGTGGGATCCCACGCTGACATTTCGGATCCCTTCAGCTGAAATCAGAGGGGATTTTCAAAACAGCAGTGGGAAATGTCGCCCGTTCTGCTCCCGTGAAGGAGACGGCGCGGTGCAAACGAGTAGGCAAAGATCAGGCAGCCAATAAAGATCATTATGAGTAAGCACAGGAGTAGGAGACCAACCCGTATTCCCAGTGCCAGCTTTTTTAGCTGTCAAAATATAACGATTATGTTAAACACGTGGCTTTCCAGGCAAATCACGTTAAGCCCCTCTGTGGGTGTACTATATCGTGGGAGGTGATACCTCTGTTCCTTTGCCTCCTTGGATGGGAACATGGGTTAGCACCGCCCCCCCCCAAGGGACTCTGGTTTTTGGGGTGCTTCTGCTTCGGGTTCTGCAGTCTGGAGGGGTTAAAATGGACTGGGGTTGGGAGGAGGCTGCTGTGGTCTCCCCGGCGGACTCCACAGACAGCTCTGTCCTCCAAATGGTTCTCGGCTCCACTTCCACGTATTCTGTAGCTTGACTCCGGTTTTGATTTGGGTTTTTTGTAGATGTTGAGAAAGCGGGAGGTTTTGAGAGGACAGGTCTTGTTCTCACTGGGAGGTCTCAATGCTTTGTATTGTCTGCACGGATACGGGTACCATCAAACATCCCATCCCCAGAAGCCCGTATTGTCCCTATAGTGGGTTAGTGAACGTGAAAGGGTGTTTGAAGTGCATCCAGGACTTCTGTGGCATTTTCCATTGCAGTTGGGCTTTCTTCTGCTTGCCCAGGACTCCACGGGCTCGAGACCCTCAGCAAACCCAAAAAATCACTTGTGGACGCTTTAGGGGGGCTGCTGGAGAAGGGCGTTGTGGTGGTACCGAGACTGGGTTTAATTTATGGGAAAGAAGGGAGGTTAGCACATGAGAGACAGGAATCCGCTGTTCTCTTTGTAAGGGAAAGGTCACGGAACTGAGCACTGCAGGGTGGATTTGTGAAAAACGAGCTCCTGTTTGCGAGGAATTAGAATGAGTCTCTGATTTTTTATTTTTTTTTTTTCCACTGGTGACCTTTAAAGATGCTGCTCTGAGATTGATAAGCAGCCTGATGCTTTTAGCAACCCGATCCCAAATTTCCTTCTCATAGAAGGACTATCTGTCAAACGCCGTGGGCGTTACTTCGACAAACCTTCCTTTCCATCAGCCCCTCTGGGGAGAGGGATGCAGAGGTGGGATCGTCACTGACAAACACAAGGAGAAGTCAGGTTTGTTTCAAATGAATAAAAAGGTAAAAGTCCTGAGGTCTGGAGCCTCAGCCCAAGGACTTTCTGTACCTTCTTTTTTTCCAGCAATTCTGCTTTATCTCTTTTTCGTCTTGTTGCAAGGCTTGAGGTGCTGGTGGGACAGTGGAGACAGCTGAGGGAGGTTGACTTTGCACCCTGGGCCAGGAGATGCTCTTTTCCCTCCCTTGCTACTGAGGAGGAGCGTTTTGGGGCCGGTGAGAGGTGATTGGGGAGCCTGTGGCAGTGGCTGGTGGCCCATCAGCAGGTTTCACATGGGTTGTCTCAGATCATACCAGCTTGGACATACCAGATGGATGGTTTCCACCGCTGCTGTGGGTATCACTGCCAGCCTCCCCATGTTCTCTCAGCTTCCCAAGCCTTGCAGCATGACCCTATAGGGGTTTTTTTGCCAAATCCGTAGGTGCACATTGTTTTTCCGCTCACAGCTCTGGTGGGGGGAGCGGGACGCCCGGGAGCAGGGGATTTCGGGATGCTGCAGTGCCAGGGGCAGAAACAGAGGCAGCAGAAGATGTGCTGAACTAAGAAAAGCCCTTTTCTTTGTGGTGAGCAGCAGTTCCACGTTCCTCAGGTGGTGATGCATCCCGAGGTGTGCAGGGGAAGTGCGATTCCCCTCATTAAACATGGGGCTGGCTCCTCCAGCCTGGCAGCCTCGCCAAGAGGCTTTTTATTTTATGTTCCTAGACTGCTTTGGCACTGAAGCGCTGCAACTGGAGACACCCCTAGGATTTAAGTTCCTGTAGCAGGACTCTCCTGTGCTGTGTGTTCTGCCGGTTGTACCGTACGGTCGGTCTGTGGCTGCCCTGGACAGTCCATCAGGAGCCTGTTTCTTCCAGGGTAAAGGCATTGCCGACAAATAGGCTCTTTTCTGGTGATGTCTCCTCTCATTGCCCTCGGTCATCCCCTATCCTCCAGTTCCAGCCGAAACTGGAAGATGTGGCTTCTCCTGAACTCCGCTCTAAATCACAGGGGGGCAATTAACGTAGATAATTCCACCGCCTCGTTTTCTTTGCTGTTGCTGGGGGGATGCTGGGGGGTGAGCAGTTCCGAGTTCTTGCTGCTGTTCTGAGACTGTTTCCTCACCTGTTCCCTTGTCTCTCTGCCTTCACGTTTGTACTTGTCCAAAACTTTTTTAAGGCAAAGATGCCGAGTTTCTCGCTGGTTCCTGCAGGGATTGTGGAACAGCCAAGACCGTGTGCAGGAAAAATGTGTTTGGAGAACAACGCTGGGAGCGGGGCCTTTGGTGCTGTGGTCTGACACACCAAAGTGATGTGGGATGAGATGTGAGCGTGTGCATTGCACCTTCTGGTCCCTAAAGGGGCTTCAGGAAAGCTGGGGAGGGACTCTGGATCAGGGAGGGGAGCCCTAGGAGGAGGGGGAAGGGTTTGACACTGAAAGAGGGGAGATTGAGATGAGATGTGGGGAAGAACTTGTTTGGTGTGAGGGTGGTGAGAGCCTGGCCCAGGTTGCCCAGAGAAGCTGTGGCTGCCCCATCCCTGGAGGGGTTCAAGGGCAGGTTGGAGGGGGCTTGGAGCAACCTGGGCTGGTGGGAGGTGTCCCTGCCCAGGGATGCCACCCTTGTGGGAGCACGATGCCGGCGCAGTGGAAACCTCTCTGGGCCGGCCAAGTTCCCTGGTTTGGAGCCAGACAGCTGGGTTTGGGGTTTTCATGGTGGTTTCAGTAGCATTAGGAGACCTCATAAAGCTGCTTCTCCGGGGTATTGTGCCCAGAACCGCATTCCCAAGCAATTACAGAACTGGTCTACGTGGGTAATGAGCCCTCACTTTGGGAAGGGACGGCAGGAAGACAAAAGCAGAGCTTTCAATGAAGGCTGCGAAAGCTTTTTCCGTGAATAGCTGTGGGCTTGCTAATTGGGGTGGCCATTCGAGCCGTTCCCCAGCTCTGCTGGTGTGTCCCCAGCCCCGGCCCGGGGTGGGGGGGGTGCCCTTTGCGAGGGAAAGCGGCCGAGAAGCGGCGTTTCTCTTGGATTTCACCGCTAATGATTTTTGGCGAGGGTGACGAGGCAGGATTGGGCCTTTTCCAGGGCAGAAAAGCGCCAAGTCGTTCTCTCAACCGAGCGAGTCCCGTCAGAGGGAAAGATCATCCAGTCCCTCGGAAGAAGGTTTGCTTCCTCTGCCTTCACCACCGGCCTCGTTGGCTGGTGGGAGATGGAGGGGCTGCCCCCACCGGGCTCTTTGCTCCCCGGCCCCACAGGGCTTGGGAGGTTGGTGATGGGCTCTGTGTCACGTAGGCTGGTGGCCATCCTCCGTCCTCCTGGCAAAGGTCCCACTTGGCTTCTTGCTGTGCACGAAACCAGTGGCTCTTCACCCTGCCAGGAGGTGCCAGGGTCTCCATGATTTCTGCTCGAGGGGGGAACCTGGTCCCAAAGCACCGAAACCTCCTCGTTTTGGACAATCCAGCAGCTCAGAGCAACACAGGAGCTTTGCACTTGGGTTCCTGGGTTCGTTCCGTCCACAGAGTCCCAAGCAGAAAGACAGAGCTGGTGTGAGTGTGTGGCTGGTGCCGGGGGGGATGTGTCCCCATGAGAAAGTGTGTTAAAACATAGATTTCATGAACGAACACCCCCTGTATGTGTAGCTGTTGGTGAGCTGGTGGTTGTATTTGGGCATTTCAAAGCTTCTGGTTGTTTTCTTCAGAGTTTGGTAGGTACCAAACAAGATGTGAAGTTCGAGTAACGATCTCTCCAGCTTCTGCAGTTAATTATTGCCAGATCCGCTCAGTCAGGCGTCCTGTGTCTATGTGGGTAACTTGCTGATCAGTGCAGGTTTTGCTGATGTTTCCTTAGAAAACAAACCCAAAACCGCTCCGAGCCAGTGTGAGAACCCCGTCCTGCTGGGCTTTAGAGTCAGACGAGAGGTACTGGGTGTACTGGGACCAGTCTGACGTACACCAGCAGCCCTGCTCCCACAGCATCGTTGTGCATCCCTGTGGCTGTGCAGGTTTGGGGTAAAGGAAGGCAAACCCGTGCTCCCAAAGGTCCGGTCCTTGCCGAGCTGGTCACGGGGAAGGAGCCACTGGGCTCCCAGGGTCGGGTGGGCAGTTGCCCATCACCCCCCAGCCCGTGGGTGGGCTCTATGGCCCGGCTGAGGGGGGGACAAGGTCAATTCCTTATATCGCTTTCCACATTGAAACCAAGACCATGGCAGCTGAATTTCCTTCTTCTCCAATTCCCTCCCCTGTTTGATGACGCTGTTGTTTCTTTGGGTGTATTGCAGTGGAATTTGACTTCCCTCATTATCCCGTGTCCCTGGCGCTGCCTCCGTGCCGTCGGCTTTCCCAGTGCTCTCCCAGTCCTTCCCTTCCTGCCCTGAGCTTTGCTAAGGAGCAGGATGCAATTCACAGTTTTTTAGGAAATGATACGAAATGGCATATTCATAAACCTTATGATTGACGATGGTTTTGTCCTCGTGACACAACCCACCCTGCAGCACTTGTTGGGGAGAGGCTGGTGCTGCTGGGTCTGGGGGGGGTCTCAGACCTAATGTTGGAGGTGGAACCTGGTGAGGACAAAAGGAGTTATGGTACCTGGAAACGGGTGAAACTCTTCCAGCAACAGCCGACCCTGAAAATATTTCAGTAATACGCAACCTTGGCAGGTTTAAAAAAAAAACAACCCAGAAAACCAAATCACCTTTGTTGTGGGAGCCGCTGTTCCAGCAAGAGCCTTTGCAGTTTCTAAACTGCTTTTAGACACCAGCTTGAGCCAGGCTGCCATTTCGGTGACTGGCTCTAGAAATACCCACTTTTGGGTATGTTTGTAGCTCCGGTGCATCAGCAGCGTTGCTGAAAGGTCGGGGTTTCTGGGTTTTGAGGAAGGGAACTTTGGACAGACCTTACTGTAAATTGAAGGAGTTTCTATAAAGAGTTTTTAAGTGCAAGTGAATAAGGGGAGGGGGGAATTCTCTTGCTCTCAGATGCAAGTGCACCTCCTGAATGAGAGTCAAGTGCTGAAAACTGAAACTCTCAGGGCTGTGCTGCTGAGCTCTTTATTGTAGAGCCCTTCCTTCAAACACAAGTCTTGTTTTTAAATGTTCTGTCCTTGACGTGCCGAGTACGAGAGCAGGAGGACACCCGTCTCACAATTCCTTCAAAGCTGGCAAAAATAAGCAGAGCTCTTCAAACCGCTGGGGCTTGAGAAAAGAAGGGGGAAGAATGCCTGTAATTTGAATTGTTCTTTCAAGAAACGCTAAGAAAATGCCTAGTAGATTTTCAGGTGCTGCTGCAGCAGCTGTGGAAGGTCTCGTGTCTCGCAGGTGACACGTCGGTGACCGGTGGCACCGCGCTTTGCTTTGATGGGGGGAGAAGGAGAATGCCCCACCAGAGGGTGTGATGTTGGAATGCCATTGGGGTGGTTACCATTAAGAAGAGGAAAGGCCTGCTGGCCTCCCTGGGATGGCTACTAGTCCTCATCGCCCCGAGCCCTGGCTCCTTCCTGGGCAGTCCCAGCACGAAACCGCCAATTTCACTGAATTTCACTGAATTTTTAGAGTTGGAAGGGACCATAGAGATCATCTAGTCCAACTCCCCTGCTAAAGCAGGACCACCCAGAGCTTGTCAGAGCATGTCACTCAGGAGCATCCAGGCGGGGCTTGAAAATCTCCAGAGAAGGGGACTCCACACCCTCCCTGGGCAGCCTCTTCCAGGGCTCTGCCACCCTCACCGTGAAGAAGTTCTTCCTCATATTCAAGTGGAACCTTTTATGTTCCAACTTGTGCCCATTGCCCCTTGTCCTCTCACTGGCAACTACTGAAAAGAGTCTGGCTCCCTCCTCCCTCAGCCCGCCCTTGAGATACTTGTCAGCATTGATAAGGTCTCCCCTCAGCCTTCTCTTCTCCAGACTAAAGAGTCACAGGTCTTTCAGCCTCTCCTCATCAGGGAGATGCTCCAGTCCTTGAATCATCTTTGTAGCCCTACGCTGGACTCTCTCCAGCAGTTCCCTGTCCCTCTTGAACTGGGGAGCCCAGAACTGGATGCAGGATTCCAGTTGTGGCCTCCCCAGTGCAGAGCAGAGGGGCAGAATGCCCTCCCTTGACCTGCTGGCCACACTCTTCCCTACGCAGCCCAGGATTCTGTTGGCCTTCCTGGCCACAAGAGCACACTGCTTGCTCGTTGTCATTTTGTTGTCCACCAGGACCCCCAGATCCTTTTCTTCAGAGCTTGGGTGAAACTGTGGCAAAAAAAGCAGTTGGAGAACCGGTGTTGGCATGTGGGTGAGCAGTGGGTCCCTCCAGCCGAGCATCCCTCCCTGGTGGGGCTCCCCAAAAGCGTCTCAAATTGCTGATCCACGGTACCGGGCGGCTGTGGGTGGCACCGAGCCCGTACTCGTGTCTCCTCACGTCGAGGAACGTTGTCACTAAGTGCCGGGATCATCTAATCCCAGCTAAAAGAAGCCAACCCCAGCGCGACGCCGGACACGGCGAGGGGCTGCGGGCTTTTGGAGGTTGCTTTGTAATCCCGGCCACACCGGCGCTGCGTGCGGGGAAGGAGAGGCTTGATTTAATTCTAATAACGGGGGAGATAATGTTGGCTTTGTGATGGTCCCGGGCACAGCCGCTCCGTAATATCCAGGGCGGCACGCGATGCGAATGGCGAGCGAGGTGCGGAGCCTCTGGGATGTTTTCCTGGCTTTTCAGCGCCTGAATGGATCGCGTCGGGTTATTGGAATAGCTCTGACTTTCTGCTCGCAGTAATTAATTCCCTTTTCCGGGCTTGGGGGGAAGGTTGGTTATAATTTCCTGCATTCTTTTATCATAAGGCCAAAGGAGAGGCTCAGAATAGCGAGCGGATAGAAGCGCCGCGTACACGCATTCCAAATTCAGTTTCGAGCAGTTAAGAAGATGGATTTTTTTTTTTTTTTTAGTGAAGTGGTCTCTGTGTTTGCACCCAGTTTTACAGCAAGGTGACCCGGAGGGCGGGTGGTGGGACTTTGTGTCCCTTTCTGAGACCACGGGCTGTGCTTCCAGCCGCCTGCGGCTGTAAATCTGGACCCCCCCCCTCCTTTTTCAGTGGGCTGGAAGGTGGGAGTTTAATCTAGTTTTCCTGCTGTCGGGTGGGCAGGAGGAGGATCGTTGGGAGGGAGCACGAATTTATACCCACCAAACCCCTCTCATCTCCAGAGCCTGGTCTTTGAGCGTAGGAACATGGTGAATGAGCAGTGGGGGAAGCTCCTGCCGTCCTCCTGCCTGCGCCCTGCTCAGGGACATCCCCCCCGAGGGCCTCCCACCAGCTGGGCGTCCCGAGAAAGCCATCAGAGAGGGGGAAAAACTCGCTTGAGAACCGGAGACTGGGGCAAGAATGAGGTTTTCAGCCATTTTCACTGATTTTTCAGGCTTTTTCCCAAAGATGGTGGGCACCTCGTGGCTCTCCCTGTTCTCAGGTCCTCGTTTCTCAGTTCCCGTTCTCAGCACCACGTTTGCTTCATGGCCATTGCTCTCCCCAGGACACATTCCTGTGGGGAGCAAGGCTGGATGTGGGGTGGGCAAAGCAGTCGGGGGTAGTTAAGTGCTGGAGTCCTGGCAAAAACCCCGATTTTACACCAGTGGTTGGGGTTTTCTGTGGGGGCTGCAGGCGCTTTCCCGGAGCCTCTGGCTCGTTCTGCGTGATCCCGTGGCAGCCCCGAGCCCGGGACGGAGTGGGATCTTCAGGAGGGGGTGTGAAGGGGCAGGGGAGGGGATGCAGGTGCTGGAAGCTCTGCTGGGTGGCTGCGGTCCCCCCCGGCTCCCCGCAGCCCGTTGCCTTGCCAACACGGAGCCAGCAAGGAGAGGAGGATGCTGCTGCAGAGCCGCAGTGCCGGGGCGAGGGAAGGAGGAGGGAGAGCCTCCCCCCCCCCCTAAAAAACACACATTTCCACCCCAAGAGAAAGGGGCAATGAATAAATCCTTGCGGGAACACCCGGCATCCTCTCCTGGCTGCTTCTGAAATTGTCCAAACTGCATAATGTTTTAGTGATGGGTAAAGAGGAAACATCAGTTTCCAATCTGGGTTGTTTTTTTGCCTTTTCTTGTGGCTAAAGCTGCCAGCTCAGGGAGCCTGAGGTGCTTCAGGGCGACGGGGGCTGCACTCCCCCCACAGAGCCCGTACCCGCTGGTGTTCACCACGCGCGTCGGGGAGGAGCAGCACCTTGAAAATCGCTTCCAACGGGCTCAGTTTGCCCGTTTTAATGCTTCTCTGGAGAAAACAAGAAATGTCGAGGTTTTAAAATAGAAGGGGCACAGCGGGTTCTGGTAACACACGTGGTTTGTGTTTCCCCTTCCTCGCAGCCCGGTCGGTCGGTGGGGGCTCTGACACCCCCCGATCCAGAGAGCAGAGCACAAAGTGTCACTGTAGGTGAGGGTCTCCCTGGTCAGGGCTGGGTTTGGGGCTGCTGGTCCTGTCCCCACCGCTGGGGTCCCCCCATGGTGTCACATCACACGCCCCCCCACGTAGCAAAACACCGGTGTTTCAGTCAAAAAGATGGAAATAGGGAAGGCGAGGGCTTTTCTCGGCAGAGAGCGGAGTCGGGAGCCGGAGCTGCCTCCTCCTTTCTCCAGGCAGTGTTTTGATAAATGTTGATGAGTTTAACTGTAAAACTAAATGACATTTATAGCACGATGTATGCTTTACCCATTGCTTAATTATATCTAATGGTGTTGCGTGTAAAAAGGCATTTACGGTTTAACTTTTGTTTGAAACGACAATCCAAACCTCGAGGCCTGTGGGCTTCTGCGCGAAGACGAAGACTTAATTAAAAACCGAACACAACCCGTTTTTCAAAAGGCAGCTGCAACTTTAAGAAATATGTGATAAAATCTACCAAGTGCTTGGTGCGAGGCAGGAGGGAGGTTTGGGGCTCCTGGGGTTCAGCTGGGCTGGAGAACTGGGCCAGTGGCGAGTGTGACCCACTGGCCCCTTGTCCATCCCATCCCTGTCCCAGTGCCCCCCTGGTCCCCCCAGACTGGGGCATCTGCCTTGGGATGGGTCAAGCCTTGGGGGGGTGTTTGGGCACAACCTGCCTCTGCTCGTTTGAGCAAGACGGGGTGAGGGTCACATCCAAAAATGTCCTTTTTCTCATCGTTTCTGTGTGCATTTAGCGGCCTCGCCGCAGCTGAGGCAATAAGGGGGGATGGGGCTAACGAGGTGTGTAAAATCCTGGGGTTATTTCTGTGGGCGCTGTGCCCTTTCCCTGCCCCCCAGCTTTGCCCCACGGACAGGGGCAGGTTCTCTGGTGGGAACAAGGCACGAAGAACGAGGACATCTTTAGAAATAAACAGGGGGTGAGAGCTTTGTGCCTTCCCAGGGCTGGAGAAGCGCCGACAGCAGCAGCAACGTGGTCGGGGGCGTCTGCCCTTTCTCTCCTCTTCATGGCTTTAGTCGAAGCAAATCCCACAGGTGAAGGAGGGGGATAAAAAAATCCCAAACTGTGTTTTCTCTCCCCTTGCCTGGAAGAGCTGCTGGGGCAGAGGCTGGAGGGGGGGACGTGCAGAATCTGCAGCGAGTAGATTAATGTTTCGAGGCATTAGCATTGGTCTTTTACTAACATTTATAAATCCCATGGGTGGCAGATTGAGAGCTGATTCCACAGTTTTTCTTCCTCTTCTGTAAAATAATAAATATGGTAAAATAGCTCTCAGAACTGCCTTTATCGCGGGGATGAATCAGGACAGTTGGTGTTGCAAGAGACTTAAAACTTACAAATATGTTGCCCTTTAGGCTACCATTCATCATAGTGTCTGATGGGGGATCTAGGCTAAAGGCTTTTGTTAGAACATCCCTTTTTATCCTTTCCTGGAAGTGGAGATTGGAGGGGCTCTCACTTTGATCATTGTGATGCTGCTGCCGCGATGGGGGGGTTTTGTCCCCCTGTTTTATTTGGGGGGGGAAGTGCATAACCCTTACTGACGGTCTCTGTCATTCTCCCTTTGCCAAAAGATAGTATTTCTAATCTCTAAAAGAAAATTAAGAGGTGGGGGGGTCTCAAAAAAAGGAAAGAAAGAGCTGATGTGGTTCTGCGGCAGCTCCCGAGGGTGGACATGGGGGGGGTTCACAATTAGGCTGTGTGCTTGGGAAGATGGAGGAATTCATTAATTATATTTTGCTTTTTGCACTAATGCTGTTTCCATCTTGTGGCGTTTCCAGTTTTGTGGTTTTGAGCCGAGCTGTATTTGTCATTTTGGTACCATCGGCAGCTTCCGAGAGGAGCCCAGCTCTCGCTGTAAGAGATTGTGACAGCAGTTTTTTGCTTTATCATGGGGGAAAAGGGACTGGAAAATACTAAATTTGTGAATTCTAGAAGCTGCCAAAGCAGGAGGGAGGCTGCTCTCTCCCTCCAGCGTCGCACCGAGCCCAGGAGGTGTCGGGGTTTGGGTTCTTGCAGCCTGAGCATCTCCCATCGCCGTCCCACAGCCCCCCCTGCGCCAGGAGGGATCCCACTGGGATGAGCTGGGAAAGGTGCTGGGATGGGCCAGAAACAGGGAATTCCAAGGGGAAAATATAAAACTCAGCTTAATCCATGGAGGAGAACCCATCCTGGTGCGGGTAGCATTCGGTGGGGCTGTGCGGGGAAGGGGGGTTCAGGTCCACGAGCTCCCAGTTCTTCAAACTGGTGAATATTTTGTGTTCTTATTTTACATAACGGTGAAAACTTGAGCTAAAAGTTCTGCGGGTGTTTTATTGAAGGCTCAAAAATAACTTCTGTGTACAGTGCGGCAAGCAAGGTGTTGTAATGTAAGGCTGGCCACATGCTCTCTTAGCCAAAAAATGGGAATTGGCCAGAGAACCCCAAGAAAAATAGGTGTTCTCATTAATTATCTGTTATCCCGTTGTGCTTCGGGACATTTTCCACAGGTTTGAACATTTGGTATTAATTTTGTCGTTTACTTCTTGCCCGCTGCAGTGGTGGAACTGAAGGTTTCAGAAGGGCTCTAAGTTACACGTGTGGGCAGTTACGGGAGATCCTTTCTCTAGGGAAGAGATTGGGCTGATGCTGATCAAAATTCGTCTTGGGTGTTGCATGGAAATAAAGATTTCTTGGGTTTAAAAGAGATTATTAAGGTGCACGTTGTGACAGATGCTACTGACAGTAGGGAAAAAAAAAAAAAGGTGTTAAAAAATGTGCAAGGAATGGGTTACAGGTATGGGTCCAAGATGTGTCTGCTCATTAAACTGAAACCCATCATCTGACTTGAAACGGTTTTCCCTGTTGCTGGAGAATCCTGTGATTCTGCCTCATCCGTACGAATGTTTTTGGGGGTGATACGTTGTGCCTGGAGCAGGGGCTGTACGATCTGGGACCCGAGTGTGTTCCAAAAGGGACTTTAATAGTAATGGTGTCTCTACCCAACGCTTGGAGATGCCCCAGAGCATCTCAGGGATGCAGGACGGGGGTGGTCTGTGTCCCTCAGGTGTTCCTGGTGGTGGCTTCGCGGGGAGGATGCTGAGGGATGGTCCCCCCCATGGTACCCGGTCTCTGCCCGTGATGGGGGATGCTGAGGGATGGTCCCCTCTGTGGTACCTGGTCTCTGCCCGTGATGGAGGATGCTGAGGGATGGTCCCCACCCCGTGGTACCCAATCTCTGCCCGTGATGGGGGATGCTGAGGGATGGTCCCCTCTGTGGTACCTGGTCTCTGCCCGTGATGGAGGATGCTGAGGGATGGTCCCCACCCCGTGGTACCCAATCTCTGCCCGTGATGGGGGATGCTGAGGGATGGTCCCCCCTGCGGTACCCGGTCTCTGCCCATGACGGTGCAGGTTTGGCGGCTGCCGGGAGAGCTGGAGAGAGAGCAGATGGGAGAGTCTCCTCCACAGACAGCACTTGCCAATCCCCAGTGTGACCAGTGCCACGCTCAATCCGAGGCGTGTGGCTGCTGCCAGCCTCCAAGGACAAAAATAGAGGTGACGGTGCGGGTGACAAACCTGCAAACGCGTAAATTCTCTCCTTCCGTGCCCTGGGTTTCAGCAGAGGCTGCCGTGGCTCTCGCCTCCCGTGGCAGAGAGAGAGAGGCATGTCAGGCAGCGGGTGCTCTTAAATAATGTTGTTCTGCTCATGTAAACGTACCGAATGCTCCTTGTCAGTGAGAACTGAATATTTCATCCGTGCTCCCCCCCCTCACCTGCAGCAACCGGCTGGAGATGCAGCTCCAGCTCCTGGTGGAACAAGTCAGGGCAGAGAGAGGGAATTCCACCTGTGTTTTAAACCCCAGATAAATCAAGGTCTCCTTCCTTAGATCCAGGCTGCGTGTGTCCTTCCTGGCGATGGAGCTGGAAGATAAAATGCAGATAAGGAATGCTGTCTTAGGGCGGCATTAATAATAAATGAGTGTTGATCCTAATTGAGTATTATTTAAACACACTGATGGGAGGCAGCAGCCTGCTGGGACCCTCTCGTCTTGTCGCGCCGCTTCTCCCTCACTGAGGCTGCTCCTGCCTGTGGTGGGGAGACCCCAGGGCTGGATTTTGGGTGGTGTCCTGAGGGATGATGGCTCTTTGGGATGGCTGGGGGTGAGGAGGAACGGGAGGAGAAGATGCCCGCCCTGAGTTTCTTCCCAGGCTGTGCATGGCTCTGCCCTTCACTGCGCTTTCACTTGCTTCTTGGCTTCCTTCTCCCCTTGAGAGTCCCCCCAGCAGCCCCTTCAGAGCCCATGGGCACCTCCGGGGGGGACACCCCCGTCCTGCCCCCCTTCCTCAGCCCTTCCCTGTCTCCTGCGTGCGGCGGCCGAGGAGCGGTGCTCACCCACGTCTCCTCTGGACGATGCTCTGATAAACCCCTGACCTTATGAGAGCGAGACAGGCTTTTAATAAGTGACCTTTGATTGTCTTGCAATGGACTGTCAACTTGCAGAACAAAAGCCAGAGATCAGCTGCTGCTCTGTCTTGAGAGCTCTTCTGGAAAGTTAGCTAAGCTGTTTGAGCATCCCTACGTAGACACACACGCACACATATATAAAAATAAAATAAAAAGCTGCAGTAGCAACATCTTTTATTTAAGAACTGTCAAATGGGCTAAGAAATTAGTTCTAAAGCAGGAAAAACACATAGCACGCAGCTTTCCGAGTCAGCCGTGGCAGAAAAACCTGTAAATTGGGCTTTTAGACGTGGAAGCTCCGTCGTGGCCAGTGCGACTCGTAGGATTGCGCCTTCAGACGGTCCAAACCCATTAGCGTGAAATATGGTCGTGCTCTGGAAGGCTGAATTTCTGGCAATGGGTATAAATCTCTAGATTTGGTTAGAAATGGGGAATAAAACCCAGGGATTTGCAGCAGGAGAGGCTTTGTTTCAAAGCCCGGTGCTGCCGGATCCCTCCCGCCCGGTTTGCCGTGTCCCCCCCCGGCGGTGACAGGTCAGATGGGTATCGATCCGGGCAGCCTTTGAAGGGACGGGCGACATATGGCCCCGGGAGTTTTATCTATCAATATCTGGGTAATAGAAAGACAAGGGTGACATCTAATCCCAGCGCAGGTGACGGGTCATAAATCTGCACGGCTGTGGTTACTGGTGGTGGCAGGAGCGGCCAGGGGAGGGGGCGACGCGGCGGTGACGGCCCCCGCAGGTCAGGGGACGCACAAAAACGTGCATGAGGTTCTTATTTTTAACAGCAAAATAAGTGTTTTCCATTTGACAGGACGCAGGATGACCCGTGTGTTCCTGTGGAGCGATGGGCCAGGGGCACCCCTCAATTAGCATCTGGTTAAATGGCACCGTGATGCTGGGAGGGCTGTTGTTCGGGGGGGGTCTGTTGGAAATGGGGTCCTCCCCACTCCCGGGGGACAGAACGAGGAGCATTTCAGGAATTCCTGGGAGCAGAGGAGCTGCTTTCCCCCGGACTCGTGCGGGGCTGCAGCGCGATCGCCCGTCGCTTCTCTGTCTCTCTACCGTTTCGGTCACAAACCGGTAGAAAGAATCCCCCGATGCCACTTCATCACGCAGAAATCCACAAATGTTTAAAGTAAATACAGCCTCTGGTGTCAGTTCGGAGCTATTGTCATCTTTTATTCTTACTCTTTAAGCAAGAAAAGCTGTAAAGGCGGCTATAGCTTTTTTTTTTTTTTTTTTATTCCTCCGCAAATTGAATAGCTGTGCACGACGGGCTGGAATTTGCAGTCTATTTTTCTGAGGTGTGTGTTTCAGGAGGTAAAACACGCTCCCCACGATGAGTAATGTTTAGCACCATCCATCCCGCAGGCTCTCTCCGAGGCACAGGGAAAGTGGGATGGAGCTCGTCTGGGAGAGGGGGAAAGAGGTCCCCACGATTGCAGAGGCCGAGTGAAGGCCATGGCAAGGGAATGAGGTGGCTGGTGATGGGGACAGCGAGTGGCCGGAGCAGATTTGTCCCCACAGGAGTTGGCTGGGAGGAGCAGAAGCTTCCTTGCCACCAGTCATGGCCACCGCTGCTGGGAACCTGCTGGGGTTGGGTGATGGAGCTTCCAAAGCTGCCTCCAAGTGCCTCCCCCTGGGTTTGATGGTTCTGGGGACACGTGGAGAGGCCGGTGTCAATCTTGGTTCCAACAATGACAATGTGAAGCTTTAATCTGGTGCCTCCTTCTCTTTCGCCGTTTCCCTCTTCTGAGAAATGCTGAGCCTTTGGGCAGAATCGTTCTCTGTTCTGAAAGTAGAAGACCTTGTTCCTGGGCAAGGAGTAGTTCCTTCCTTGGCAATAATGTGCTTCATTAGCGGTCCACAATACCTGTATTTTCACAGATCTGTGATACTGACATTTTGGGAGTAGATTCTGGCAATGTTAATTCCCCCCATCCCACCTTTTTCCCCCACACGGACACTGATGCTTTTGGCATCACCCGGTGATACCAGATGGTGACTGTTTGGCTTCGTGTGAGGAAAGCTGTGTTGTGTGCTCACATCTGTATATTTTGTAGCCTGATCTAAAATGATCATTCTTTTGCACCTGAAAAGATGTCATGAAATTAACTCCATGGAAAGCAATCGCTTTTCTTTGCCAGCACAGTTAGCGTGGATTGTCCATTCTTCTCAGAAGCTGGTGTGACCACGGTGGTCTCCAGAGTTCCCGGGCAGACGGGGTGAGCTCCAGCGGCCTCCTTGGGGCTCTTCTCCCTTCTTGAGGCAAGTCTGCAGAGAAATTAAATGTGGATTTGATTCCCTTCTTTCTCCCACTCTGAAAGGTCCCTGAGTCTGATCTTTGGTCTCCCCGAGGAGACGGTCCATGGTGTTTATTCAGGGGGTGCTCTCCCCATGATGGATGGAGCAAGCGGAGACCCTGCTTGGTGGAGAGCAGGAGACAAAGCTGGGGGAATGGAGGGCTGTTGGGTGTTTATAAACCCTCTGTGTGTTCATCTCAACTTTGGCTGGTTATTTAACCACCACATTCCTTTCAGGTCGCTGGAATCGATAGATGAGTTTTGACATTCAAATTGCGTTGGTTCTCTGGATTGATCATGGTGTCATTTTTTTCCTCGAGCGTATAAACAAATAGTTTGTGTGTCCGTGTGCGTTATTCCCTTTGACTCAATTTATTAAGAGGAATTTTGTTGCAGTTCAGGGGCTTCCATAATTCAGGTGTCGTGAAAAATCACTCTTTCTTGGAAGGTGTTTGTGCCAGTGCCCTGGAGCCTGAATCAGCAAGAGCGGCTCCTGATGGAGCACTGTGGCTCCCCTTTGTTAGAAATTGAAGAATCGTGCTCACAGGCACGTATTTTTAATCTTTCCCTCTTTTCTCCCTGATGCTTCGCTTTATCCCAGTGTGCCACAAGAGGAGAAAGAATTGATTTTAAATGTGACCACTGCATATGAGCCAAGGTCCCCGGGCTGTGTCCAGCTACGAGGAACTTGTTTGAAACACAATTTACTCATCTATGTCTTACTTTGCAGCCTTAAGAGCAAGGACTGCGGCGGTGTAAGGCAGGGAGACAAGTGCAGAAATCGATTGTCCAGGTTCTAGCCAGAGCTGCTCCTCAGGCCTCGCGTCCCTCCACCTCCCACAAAGTGTAAAACACGATTTTACATCCCACGGGGAGACTCAGAAAACGGGGCCGGAGACTTGCTCTGGGTAATAAAGAAAACGTGCAGAGCAGGTTTTTTCCTTCCCCTTGTGTTGCAGTCGCCTCTCTCGGCTGTTAGACTTGCTGACGAGGTGTCGCAGATGAAAATCTCTCCCCTAGAATTCTGCTGTTGGGGTTTTTTCCCCACTGGCCCTCCTCATGCCCTGCCCCAGAGCCCTGCTCGTTGGGAGGTGATTTACGGTTGGTTTTCAGTCGGAGCTTTCCTTTGCTTCCCTCAACTTCTTCTGAGGTTCTGTGGGTCCATAAACTTCATTTCCCTCCTGAATCATTCCTTTCCTGTTACAACATCTTGGAATGCTGTGTGTCTACCCTGATGCTCCTCGGCGTCCCTATGTGCTGCCACTAAATATTTACCAAGACACTTCCTGAACCGCTGACGGAAGATGGGTCTAAGGAGCTCTCCCCGTGCCTTGCATTTTTATTTCATTTACAGTTTGCAATTAAGGCTCTTCTCGGCAATAACTTTCCTGTCTTGGTAAGCGGGAGCAGATATAAATACAGATACCCAAAAGCATTAATGTGTAACGTTAACTTAAGCGAGCAAATTCAGGCCAGCAGAGCAAGAGGAGCTTCGCAGACATGGGCTGGATTAGATGCTCTTTGATTCAGAATAAATAGGAGAAATGATGCTGCTTCAGAGGGTGGGTCCCTCGTGTCCCCACGTGCCCCCTGCCCGTCCTTACCCCGGGGAGGGATGCTGGTGCCAGCCTGGACCGGGGATGCTGGACTGGTAAAGCCATCGCTCAGCGGGCTTAATGTAGCAGCATCCCGGCATGAAAAGCTTCAGTGGCTTGAACTTCAAATAATTTATTTCTAAATTACTTCTACTGTAATTCTTATTAATTCAAATAGGCTTCTAAAGCTGATGTAAAATTCAGTAAATGCAAGGAACAGTTTAATGAATTGAAAATAGGATTGAGTCTTTTAAAGTAAATGTAAAAAAATATGCTAGCAATAATTGCTTAGATGGAAATCGAATCTTAATAGCTTTGTTAATGATTTGTAGTGAATATTGCGTTTATGAGAACATATCAAGCTGATCCTTGTGCAAGAACCTTGTTTTGAATGGGTTTGATAGAATTATTCCCCAGAAGCAGTTAGTAACGTTTAATAATTTCGCTTTGGCCGCTTTTGAGATGTTTGAGTGTTGTTTACGCCGGAGCCTGTGGCTGTCGGGGATGGTCTCTGCAAAGGGCTTTTCCTCTGGGGAGGTGGGTCCCTGGGGGTCTGCGCCGTGGGGACGGGGGCTTCCAGCACCATCAACTTGGGGAAAGTGGGGGGGGAGCCGGGAAAATACCCGTGACGGGCTCTTTGCCCCCTCGCGCTGGGCCTGGGGGACTCTTCTCTGGCTGTTGTTGTGGTTGCTCCCAACTTCCCCCGTTTCTGTGTAAAGTTCATCCATCTGGAGAAAGGAGATTTCTCCCGAGAGGGCAGAAAAATGTGCGGAGACATCAGCTCGGTGCCACCGGGCGTGGAAAGGCACCTGACACTTTATCAATCTCTTTCTTTCCAAATGATGCAAACTTTTTGCCGAACGCTGATTTCTGAGGCACGTCTGACAAGAGATGGGAGGGAGTCAGGGGGGAAGAAAGGAAATCAGAGAGGATGCAAGATGAGAGGAAAACAGGCCCGGATTTACTGCTTGGAAACTTTATCAAAACCTTGCATTTTTGTGTTTTCTGAGGCTCCCTGGGGAGCGGGACTGTCCCCCGGCCGCTCTCCCCGCTGTCGATAGCCCGGGCTTCTCCTGGCCACTCAGCCCTTGAGGTGCCACTTGGTCTGGCAAATGGGCAACCAAAGGTTCAACATTTCTCCTGCTTTGCTTTGAGTCCTCGTCCGTACGGGCCCGTGGGGTCTGAAAGCAAACCAAAGTCGTTACCAAAAGGGACTGCAATTAGCCATCCCCTGGTGGGAGTCCTTGGGGCCATGTCCCCGGGTCCTGCTGGGGCTCCTCACTCGCTCTCTCCTGTCCCGACCTGAGGGACACTCGGTTTTTATGGAAAAATTGCCATGCACAGCGCTGTTCTCAGAATCACAGAATCATCTAGGCTGGAAGAGACCCTCGGGATCATCGAGTCCAGCCATCCACCCTACTCTAAAGTTCTCCCCTACCCCATATCCCCCAACACCACATCTAAACGGTTCTTAAACACAGCCAGGGATGGTGACTCAACCACCTCCCTGGGCAGCCCATTCCAATGCCCCACCACTCTCTCTGTGAAGAATTGTTTCCTAATGTCCAGTCTAAACCTACCCTGGCGCAACTTGAAGCCATTACCCCTTGTCCTATCATCCTTGGGAGAAGAGACCGACCCCCACCTCTCTACACCCTCCTTTCAGGGAGTTGTAGAGAGCGAGAAGGTCTCCCCTCAGTCTCCTCAGTCTCCTCTTCTCCAGACCGAATCCCCATCCCTGCATCCTTCACCAGGGGAAGCACATTTCTCGGTGTGTGTGTGATGCAGCGATTCGATTCATTAGGAGGAGAGTTTTCGAGGGTGATGACCTGTAAATGATTACAGGGCTCCCACAGCATAATTGCATCGGATTCTTTTTTTCCTGCCTCTGGACATTAATAGCACCTCCTGATTACACGGAGTGGGTAAGAGCTGGTTCCCTAATGGCTGTCTGCTCGAGTCAAGGGATAAATGCTTCTTACAGCCGTTTGTTCTTTCGAGGCAATTTAACAAAATTCGTCTTTGGAGAGGGGGAGGGAATTTGTGCCGTTCCCACACGTGTGGCTCTTGTCCCCGAGGCCGGTGGCAGCGTTAAATCCTGGAGGGGCTGGTGGTGCCCGACGAGAGGGTTCCTTTTCCCCCTGTTCCCATCGCAGAGCTCCCTTCCAGTTGCTCCTCTTTAATTTTGTGGTGCCCGGTACACTTTGGGTGGAAGGTCCGTGTTTGTGTCCCCTGGCATTGCTGTTTTGAGTGTTTCTCATGTGAGTATTTGCAGTGAAATTGTGATTAACCCCAGCAAACCCCGAACGTGGCTGGGTAGGGGGTGTTGGCTCACCTATAGAGGGGTCCTGGATCCCTATAAGCCCTTACTGGCAGGAGGACCCAGGGTGAAGGACTCGTTGCTGCCCAAAGCTCCCCCTGCAGAAGACACAAGTGGAGAAACAGAACTCGTGATGGTCCTTCCTGCCTTTGCTAGTTCCTCTTTGCTCTCTGTTGCAGGCGATGGCCAGAACCTGGTCACAGAGGACGTGACGGTGGTGGAGGGAGACGTCGCCACCATCAGCTGCCGCGTCAAGAACAGCGACGACTCGGTGATTCAGCTCCTGAACCCCAACAGACAAACGATTTATTTCCGAGATTTCAGGCGTAAGTTTTGGCTTTCCTTGTGCGATGGTGACTGACCCTGCACCTCGCTTGTGGCTGGGCACAGGCCTTTGCCAAGATCTCTTCTTTTAATGTAACGCCGGACGGTTAAAGTTTAGGCAGTCCTTTAGAGGGTAGACGAGACAGACAATCATAATCTTTCTCCTTAATGGAAACCTTGATGGTCCCCTTTAAAAGCCGAGCCCATCTTACTCTGCAGTAGGAATTGATTGTAGTAATTCAGGGTGAATTGCAATTGAGTGCCAAATATTTAGCTGACACAAACAAATTGAATTGGGCAACGTCAAGACAGTGCAATGTTCTCCAAGGTAATCTCTCTGCTTTGGAGACTCAACGTTTCAAGACAATCTTTGCTCCTTTATAACCAAAACAGAATCTCCCGTCACTGCCATGTCCATGAACGAGTCTGGCTTTGTTTCCTGTGGTGACAATGCCACAGAGCATGTTCACTGCAATGAAACGCCGTAAATTGTGCACATTAACATCACTGTGGGGACGGGACAGGTTGTGTCCCACCTTGTGGACACACACATCACCCCTCCTGCTCTGCACGTGCTGTCCCAGGCCCTTGGGTCCAGCTGGTGGGACTTAAAATGCTCCATTTCCACATTCTTAGAACAATTTAGGCAGCTGTTCCTGATCAGGAAACAGGGTTTAAGCTACATTTTTCCCCTTTTCTTTTCTGTCTCACGCTGGCCCTGAGTCCACTGACCACATACAGTCAGAAACGGGTCCACGTAGAAGGTTTTTTTACACAATAAGAAGTTTATTTTCACAATAAAGCATTTTAGTTACACATCCCTTGGCCACCTGATAATAAAACTGTGTCAGAAGGTGGGGTCCTGTGCCCGGCGATGAGCTGACGGTGATGCTTTGTAATGATGGGAGACCAGAACTGTGTTCTTGGCCCAGAGTTAAGGGCGAGAAGCAGATAGAGGCTGCCATCAGGAGCCCCTGGGGGTTGTCCAGGTGCTGGTGACATCGTGACAGACCTTTGGTGTTGCTGGGTGGAGGGAGGGGACGCTGGGTCTCTCCTGGCAGTCACTGAGGCTGTGCTTGCCCCGCAGCGCTGAAGGACAGCAGGTTCCAGCTGGTGAACTTCTCCAACAGCGAGCTCCGCGTTTCCCTCACCAACGTCTCCATTTCTGATGAAGGAAGGTACTTCTGCCAGCTCTACACTGATCCCCCCCAGGAAATCTATACCACCATCACAGTGCTTGGTAAGGACTGGTCGGGGGCTCGTGGTGAGCTCTGTCATCCCTGGACACGCGGGGTCGGTGGGACGGGGCTCCCATGGGTGGTGGGGGAGCTCCAGCCGCTCTCTCCAGTGATAAAGCACAGCAGGGATTGGGACACCTGCTGGAGACCAGCTCGGCTCCTCCATAGCTCAGTGCAGCTCCACGTGCAGACACAAGACTTTCAGGGGGGCCAGCAAATGCCAAGCAGGTTGGCCAGTGCCGTGCCATCGCCCCTGTGTCACAAGATGTCCCTGTTCGCACCCTCAGCCTCTCTTTGTAGGTTGTGTCATATTTAGTGGGATTCTCAGGTCTTCTGCTTTTTGTTCTCAGGCTTTTTTTGGCTTCAAAGAATAAGCAGAGGTGTAAGTGTGAGGTCTTCTGCACTTCCAAGCCTCTCTTTTTCCTAGGTAGGGCACTGGGAAAGGCTGGAATGGGGTTCCATACCGGCCTTGGTGTGCAGGCAGCCTGTGGGGACCTGTCAGTTGTGCTGTCACTGCTCTGGAAGAGCAGCCGAGTGAATCCTTTGGCTTTTGGGGCAGGTCTGGACCTGATGGTGTCCTGGAAGGAAGGTCTGTCCGGGGCAAGGAGCTCTGCGGGATGAGCCCTCCTCCAGCTCGTATCCATCTTCTCCAGGTGAGGGAGGGCACGTTAGTTGGGAAGAAGGGAAGTGGCCGTGGTTGGGTCTCATTCCATGAGATGAGAAAGAAGTCAGCCAGAACGTAGCAAATGTCTTTGAATAATTATCTGATATACGGAGGGAAAATAAATGAAGGCTGGATGCTTCGTAGCGCAGTGGAACTGCTCAGTTTATGAATTTTGTGGTTTCCATAATGGGACTGCTCTGGTCACGTGCTGAGTCTCTTCTTCCAAATCTTGGGGATCTGAGAGATTACGTTTTCGTGACAAACGACAGCGTCTTTGCCCATCGATGATGTTCCTTGAGGGGAGACATTACTCACGGCACCGTGAGCTGTGGTGAGTTTTCACGTGTCTGTCAGTTGACTGATGTTTTCCAGGGAACCTTGCGTTCCCCCATCGCAAAGGGAGAGCTTCCTCTTGGTTTCCGTGCCGGTTTGTTGCACGTGAGGGAGAGCGTGGACTCTCTCATTCCATCACAGGTTTGCTCATTTGCTGAGGGGTTGCAGAGCCAATTCTGTGCCCCCCCAGATCCCACCAGGCTGGTGACCCCCATCCTCTCCTCGGCCCCTCGGGGTCCCGGGCAGGACCAGGCAGGTCCCCGCTGCCACAGCTCCCACAGCCATTTCTGCAGATTATCGGCGGCTTTTAAGACTCTATTAATAGCAGAACCTGAATCACAGAGGGTGACTTAATGCGAGATCTCGCTCGCTGATTAGTTTAAATCTTCCTCCTTTTACTTAATGAGATTTGGTTCTTAGCTTTTTACACGTTGTTTAAATAATGTTTGTAAGCAGTTCTGCTGCAGCTATTACGTTTATCAACATCTTCAAAGTTCTAGTGGGCTTTCTGATATCCATAGGCGTCGGCAGCTCCCTCCCAGCTCCTCTCTCTAATCACACACGCGCCAGAAGAGCGTGTTGGATTTCATTTCACGGCTCACGACGCTGAGAAGGTGTTTGAAATAACAGCTCTCCCTTTATTCACCCCGAAGCCGCCGCCGCATCTCTCCCAAGCGGGAGGCAAAGCGCGGTTTTCGGCGTATGGCCGGTCCCTGCCATGGATCCCACCTCGGAGCATCTGAAGCTCTATCAGAGAGGAGTTTTAGGGGCTGATCTGCCTCTAATGATGCTTCCAAGAGTGGGGGGACCTTTTGGGGTGTCCTTCTTTGTACCCAGCATTGGGAGAGAGCTCTGTGGTTCCTCACCCCACTGCGGCGGCTTCCGTGGCATGAGATGTAGATTTATTCATGCTTAATTGGAACATGTGAAAATTCTCAAATATGTAGCCCGTTCTGTTCTTTTTTAGAGAAAAGCCACGAGTGACTAATTAGTCCGTTTGATCATCTGGATGGTATTTATACATATTTGTTCTTCATTAGCTCAGAAACGTGTTACTCACATTTGAACTATGCAGTCGCTTCATCGTATTGATCAGAGCAAAGTTGAGTTTCCTTTGGAGGGTCTGGGTTTTTTCCCGAAGCTGCGGCTCTTCGCTGCGCAAACTCTTGATGTTCTTTTTTTTTTTTTTTTCCCTGGTTCTCCTTGACTTCAGGTGCTCTGAGGGCAGAGATTCCTTCTTCCCAGGATTTTTTTTTTTTTTTTTTTTTCCCCTGGTTCTCCTTGACTTCAGGTGCTCTGAGGGCAGAGATTCCTTCTTCCCAGGTGGTCATTTTTCAGCCCAGTTTGTCACACCTGGGTTGCGCTGAGCGGCCGTTATCCCCCCGGAGCTCTGAGCCTGTTTCTGGATTATTTCTCATTGAGCGTAGTCTCCTGGCTTTGTGTGTTATGAGAAAAGAGGTGTCTGGGGAGAAGGGAAATGCCTGTCCGAAGGGAATTGCTGGGTTCAGAGCTGGCTCCCCCTGCTCGGGGGTGGTTTTGTCTCTGGTTTATGGTGGGCACCCTGTTCCGAAGGTGACGATATTCCACCCGGGAATGCTCGGTGGCTTTTTGAGCGTCTTAAATGAGGTTGACGCCTGCTGGCCGGCTTCCACCTGAGCCTGGAGGCTGAACAGCAGGAGAGAAAAATTGCCTCACGAGGTTAGAGGCACGGTAAGTAATGCACTTCCAAATGTCAGCCTTTGTGTTTCCTCTCCTTGTCAGAAGGCGGCAAGAAATGTGCAGGGAGTCAAGCTGTATTTTTAAACGGCCGAGGGGCGCAGAGGACTCAGGCTCTTCCCTGGAATGGTGCCTGCCTGGGAGAGAGAACACCCAAGTTACAAATTTGATAAGTAATAATTTGCGAAAGCACGATGATTATGAGGTGGGGAGCGAAAGCACTCGCTCTGATTACTGCGAAGCCGCCTATCAAAGGGTTTGATCGATTGAAAGATCAAATAAATGCTGGTGGCTACTTTCCTCCAGTAGATTTAACAGGTTTTCCTGAAGGTTTCTCTCGTGGCAGCGATCGAACGATGGGGGTTTTTTTTCATCCAGTTCACGTTGTGTTGTTTTCTCCGTTGCAGTCCCGCCACGCAATTTGGTCATCGATATCCAGAAAGAGACCGCGGTGGAGGGCGAGGAGATCGAGCTGAACTGCACCGCCATGGCCAGCAGACCCGCCACCACCATCAGATGGTTCAAGGGCAACAAGGAGCTAACTGGTAGATGTGTCCTCTCAGCTGCTTGCTTTGTGCAGAGCCCTGCAGTGATTTATGTAACGCTGGGGATTTGTTCTCTGCTGCCAGTTTAAGGAGGGGGAGGGAGAAGAAAAAAAAAAAAAAGAAGTGGAGGGAGCTGCTCTGCACACCAGCTGAGGAACAAAGGAGTCTGTGGGTGGGGAGATGACTCTCTAGCGCAGAAGGGCTGAGCTCCTTTGGTCCTCTGCCTCCCTGCCAGGCTCGAGCAGGGGCTCTGGAGTCATCCTGGACCTGCAGGTGACCTTCAGCCGCGCACCGAATGTATTTCCGCGGTGGTTTTGCAGCTTTCTGCCCTGTTTTTGGCACAAGTAGGATCGTGTGGGCTGTAAAGATTTTCAGTTCACCTTCACGTCTAGCTCTCTTGTTTGTAGAGCGTTCTCTCTGTGTTCAGTTGAATATTCATATAAGATGGGTTTCTCCGAGTCCCCAGAGCCTGGTTGCTCCCGGTGTTTGCACGTCCGACTCCCTGACTCTGATTGCCCCTGACGGGCTGTTAGTTTAAGTCTGCACGTAGACGTGAGCTCGGCTGACACCACCTTTGTGCTTTACCCAGTCTGAGGCACTGAAGGGCTTTCTACCAAAGTCCAGACTCATTACCCCCCCCCCCCCTTGACAAGGGCAGGATAAAATCCTCTCCGTGAGCCCAACGCCTACGAGCATCCTCACGGGACGCTGCGGACAGAGGGCACGGTGATGGAGGTGGGGAGCGGACCCGCTGCCACGCCAAGTGGTGCCCCACTGGTTCCCAGCAGGGATTGTCATCTCCATGGTGTGCCCACCTTCCAGCCAGCCCTTCCTGGGGCTCCTGCCCCGTTCTGGTGGGCAGCAGTATCTGACCCTTCCTGCTTGACCTCTCCAGCTCCTTGATTGAGTCTCCCTGTGTCGGGAATGGGATCCCGGCTTTCCCCTCTCTTTGAAGACCACTGAGATGAGCAGGAGCTCACCCCCCCCATTCCTTGCATTTGTTTTTTAAACAGAAGTAGGGAAGCTGAAATACTGGGTTGTGAACAGCAGAGAAGTGTAGCTTTGCCCATCAGAAACCCTTTTTCCTAGCCATCCACGGGTGTCGCTTCCCGCAGCTCCCCTGGGTTTCCCTGAAATACATCAGCAATATTTTGTGGGCGAAAAACCTCTGCTTCAAAAGTTACTCCTAATGTTTCAGTGTGAATTCTTAAATGAAAGGGCGCAGATAAGACTGTTTGAAAACAGAGTGGAGGCCCTCAGTCTGCAACACTTGCTGAGCTATGGGGAAATCCTTCTTCTCCCCTTTTGTCTCATCCTCCTCCTCGTTTCCCAGCCGCGCTCCGGCCGCTGCTCTGCCCTCTCCTTCCCCCCGAGCGCTCCAGCTTATCAATACTACTTTTAATTAAGTTAATCCGCTTAATCACTTTTCCTAGCTAATTTGTTGATTCCGGAGCAGGAGGGGATTTGTAGCTCATTGATTTAGGAGTGTGGGGATTTGGGGAGGGTGTAAGGGGATTTTTAATCATTGCGGTAACACGGTGTGGGCGTTAATTGGCAATTACCTGGTGGAGAGGGGTGTGGGGACCCCCTCCCTGACACCCTGGGGCCGCAGAGCGGGGTCGGGACATCCCATGGGGAGGGAGGAGAAGGAGGAGACCTGGGTGCACCCTCCATGATGGCTCTCTGCTCTCCTGGCCCTCTCCTGCAGGCAAGTCGGAGGTGGAGCAGTGGTCGGACATGTACACGGTGACCAGCCAGCTGGTGCTGAAGGTGGGACGGGAGGACGACGGGGTCCCCGTCATCTGCCTGGTGGATCACCCCGCCGTCAAGGACTTGCAGACGCAGCGTTACCTGGAAGTCATGTGTGAGTAGCAGAACTTTTCCTTCTCTCAACGTGGAAAATGCATCATTTAAAATTCAGGAACTAGTCGCCATGTGATAAAATCGCAGCGTAGATGGGGTTTGTGTCTTGTTATTTAGAAATGGAGATCAAAATGTTGGGCACCACTTCATGGGTTAAGCCACGGTGTTTTCTGCGCCACGATAAATACCTGCCTTCTCTTAAGAAATAACTTTCTGTACTTAGAGTTTGCACCGTCAAAGGTTCCTGGCTGGGCTTTATAATTGTCAGAATAGATTAAATCCCAGTATTTTTCTTTCAGCAGCCTACTTACCTCCTTGAACAGTGCTTCTTTCCAACCACATCAAAGGGACCGGCCACCACTGCGAGTTTCCTGGCAAAAGTTCACTTGGGGCCGTGCCAAAGAAACCCAGTGCTGCATTTGTCTACCCAGCACCAACTGGTTTCTGAATCCTGAATTATGTGGGCTCCGTAGTAACACCGCTGACGAAGGCCAGCCTATTTTCTGTGTTCAGTGTTAATAATGCATTTCCCTTCGTTTAGGAGCCGCTCTGCTGTGTGTGACGGTAACGAGGTTTATGAGCAGGTCCCTGGAAATCCCCGCGGTCCCAGCTGTGGACTCTCTGCTGGTGGAGCTGCTGGTGCTGCTGCAAACACACACCTCTACCCCAAACAGGGCTCCAGGAGCCACCTCAGCCGGTCCTTGCAGGAACCCGGGTGCCAGGGCCATTCAAAGGGCTTGCTTTTGTAGCTTCGCTTCTAGTGGAACACTGCAGGAAAAAGGGGAAGAGGAAGTTTTGTATTCATTTCTTTCATCTGCTTCATTATGTAGTTTCATTATGA
This sequence comes from Calidris pugnax, assembly GCF_001431845.1. Lineage (NCBI taxonomy): Eukaryota > Metazoa > Chordata > Aves > Charadriiformes > Scolopacidae > Calidris > Calidris pugnax. The sequence goes on along the minus strand of NW_015090916.1, from coordinate 570,964 downwards.
ACATCTTGGTTACAATTCTCATATCTCCCAAACTAGCGGGAAGCAATGTTCCCGTAATGAGGAAAACAGAACTGATCAGATACTACCTCAATTGGCAGATACGAGATTTCGTGTGACTCTGCTAATGTGTAATTCATTTATGCAAACTTAATGTCCATTAACATTTCTTGTAGAGCTCCATTAGCTTTAATAATACATTAGCACCTTTGTGAGGCTTGATCAAATACTTAACGGGGAAAAAAATAATAATCCAATCTCCCCCGTTGTGCAGAGGTGTTGGAGTCACGCTGGGTTCCTTCCCCTTGGCTGGAAGGACATCAGGGTATCTTTAGGCTCCCTTTCAGAAGTTCCTCTGAAACCCTTGTCCTTTGACGGGATGGGAGAGGGCTGCTGTTAAAAAATTAACGTTTTTTACATTCTTCCTCAAATAAATCCCTTCCTGACTGCTTTTGTTGGCAACCCCTAAGGGTTCCCCATGCAGAGAGGGCAGAGCACAGGTAACTGCGGTTCTTTGTCCGTCCTACGTGGAACCCTCCACTGGTGTGTGGGAGGCTGGTGGTGGGTCCCTCACACAGGGTTGTGTCTGTAGCTCTGATTCCAGCGTCCGCTCGGGGTTCTCAGGAGATGTTTTTTGCTTCTTGTTTGTTGTGTGGGTGTCTATTTTTGTCAGTCAGGTTGACGGTTGGACAAGATGATCTTTAAGGTCCCTTCCAACCTAGAAGATTCTGTGATTCTATGTTGGTTGGAACCGAGTAAAGGCAGAGCCTCCTCAGAATGGGACCAGGAGGAGAAGGGGGTTTTGGACTGGTTTGGGTTTACGTTCTGGTCCCAATTAAACTCTGAGCTAGTTAAAAGTAATTATGTGTACGTCCGGGGCCTTGACCCCCACTGGTCTGTCACTGGGCAGCAGCAGATGGCTGGAGGGAGGAGCACCAGCAGAAGAACATGTTGTGCATCACAACCTTGCGGCTCCCAGCAATTAGCAGCTTGGGGACTCCGTGTGCAGGAGAACATCCAGACATTTGCATTTCAGACCTGCTGTCCCACCTGAACTCGGGGCAGGAGAAGCACCTGCAGAGCAAACTTTTACCCTTGAGCTTTTCCTGCTTCAGGCTGAGGACTTGTTGGCTGGTGGGAGAGCAGGAGGAAGATCCTCTTGTCTTTGCAGTTGGCTGTCTCCTTCAGAGCTCCTGTGGACGTGGGCTTGGCTTCTTGGGGATCTTAACTCCTGCAGTAAGGCCTTATTGTGACGGTCTGAGCTGCTTTTAGATGGGGGGGTTGTGGTAGAGGAAGGGGCTCCTCCCAACTGCTGTGGGTGCTCTTCCACTGACCATGGTGGTACCTTCCAGGTGCGTCATCTGCTGCGTCTCTAGAGCAGGGCCACCAGCGCTCGCTGCTCCTGCTGCTGCTTCTCCTGCAGCCAGAGACACGTCACTCCACGTCAGTTCTCTGTGCCTGGCTCAAATCTCTGCTCTCGGGTCTCTCCCCCTCAGTCCTGGCCATTCCCACCAAGGCCACAGCGCATCCACCACTCAGGAACATCAGCGAGGCACTGGGAGATGTTTTTCCCAGCAGACGTTGTATTTCTCTGCACTTAATGTGTCCAACTGGAGCATGAAATGCGTGGGGGAAGGACAAGAGATGATGGATGGAGCCTTCTCAGATAATGAGGTATTTTTTGTCTGACTAAATTTCAGAGTGGAGATCTTTTTTGTGAGACGCAACTCAGAAGTTTGTTGGTTGGTTTGTTGGTTGTTTTTTTTTTAAAGAAAAAAAAAAAACAAGCAGAAAGCTGCATAATTTGGAAAGTGGGGAAAGGAAGTGGGGGGACATGCTTGTCCTCGCAGGAAACTATTCAAAATGCAAACTGCAAAGGGAAGCAGCCTCTGAGCCGTGGGTTTGTGCCCTTTGTGGGGACAAAAGGGCACCTTGAAAGGAGAAGAGGCTTTTTCCAAGGCTGCTCTGCCTCTGGTCCAGCCCTTTCCCTTTCCTGGGAGGAGTTTGCTGCTGCTGCTCCATGGACAGTGCCTGGGGTGGCTTTGGTGGCTGTCCCTGGGCAAGGAGAGCCGGGGCACATGTCCAGGGTGGCTGGGGCAGAGAGGAGAAGGAGAAGGAGGAGGAGGAGAGGAGGTGTTCTCCCCCCAGGGCTCCTTCGTTCTCCCTTCAAAACATTTACCTTTTCTCTTTTTAAGGTGATTTGCTTAAAGCTAGAGATGTCAGATGTCTTTGAGTAAATGAGGACCTTAAGTGTCATTGACAATCTGGAGCGTTTGTACTTCAGCTCGTTGGGAGGAGTTGCCTAAAGTGTGTGTTTATTTTATTGAAATGTCCTCCTCTGCTAAAAAGAGAAAGAAAGGCGCAGAAATTTAAGTCTGCAAAGTGACCTACTTCACTCTGTTTTAAAAACAATTCATTTGAACATTTTCTTCTGCGTTGCAGTTCAAAGAAAATTGCCGACTGCGGGGTTTGGGGTTGTTTCAGTTTCTCCATAACTTGGGGAAGACGTTTCTAAGGGGCTGTTGTTCTCCTCGCCCCGCGCTGGGGTGTCCCAGTTGGGAGAGCGGGAGGGAGCAGGCTCTTGGAGGGGGACAGAGCAATTCCAGGGGTTCCTCATGAAGGAGAGCCGTGTACCCCATGTGGCACCCGACCCTCGCTCACCTCAGCCAAGGTTTCGTGCTGCCTCGTTCTCTCCTTGGTTGCTCCCAAGCATCCTCTGGGGTGCTCAGACCGTCACGTCTCTGATGGAGAGGGAGGACCATGTCTTGTGGATGAGAAGCTGGACATGAGCAGGCAGGGTGCAGCTGCAGCCCAGAAGGCCAATCCCATCCTGGGCTGCATCAAAAGCTGCGTTGCCAGCAGGTCCAGAGAGGTGATTCTGCCACTTTACTCTGCTCTGGTGAGACCTCACCTGGAGTATTGTGTGCAGGTCTGGAGCCCTCAATATAAGAAGGACATGGACCTGATGGAGAGGGTCCAGAGGAGGGCCACAAGGATGATCAGGGGGATGGAGCACCTCTGCTCCGAGGACAGGCTGAGGGAGCTGGGGTTGTTCAGCCTGGAGAAGAGGAGGCTCTGGGGAGACCTAATAGCAGCCTTCCAGTACCTGAAGGGGCCTACAGGAAGGCTGGGGAGAACCTGTTTAGAAAGGCCTGCAGTGACAGGACGAGGGGCAATGGCTTCAAGCTGGAGGGGAACAGATTTAGACTGGAGATGAGGAGAGGGTTCTTCACTGTGAGGGTGGTGGAGCACTGGAACAGGTTGCCCAGGGAGGTGGTTGAGGCCCCTTCCCTGGAGATATTCAAGGAGAGGCTCGACGAGGCCCTGGGCAACCTGGTCTAGTTGGGGGTGTCCCTGCTGACTGCGGGGAGGTCGGACTAGATGACCCTTGGAGGTCCCTTCCGGCCTGGGCAATTCTATGATTCTGTGATTCCTGCTCCCCCTCTGGTGCCGGGGGGGATTCTGCTACGGCCAGATACCAGAGATATCTGAGACTCTCAGTGCCCACTGATCGCTTGTTACTGCACCCTGAGCTAAACCTGGAAAAGAAATATCAAGTTGAGAGCGCAGGTACCGGGGGGAGAGGCTGTTCTGCTGCGGTCAGCAGATCTGGGAGTGAGACTGATTCCTGCTGCGCGTCGCCGTGTCCTGCCCGAGGAATAAGCTGTTTGTTCATATATAACGTGGCACAGCCCGGCCCTTCGGAGAGATAAATCTTTCTGCAGAAACACAGGGCCTGTTATTAGAAAGAAATCTCAGCGAACAAGCACCCTGTGATACCCCCGGGACCCCCCCGGGGACGCTTCTCCAGAGCAAACAGGGTTTGAGGAACGGTGCCGGGGGTTCCCAAAAAAGGTAACACCTTCCCACCTGATGAACGGCCACGAGCCCCCGTGATGGGTGGCTACGAGCCCCGGCGTGGCGTTTGGTCTGAAAACACCCTCTCCTGGGGCCGGGGCTGCCTTCTCTTTGCCATTGGGAGCCCAATGAGGGGTGGAAGGGCCAGCGCGCCGAGTGTAATTTTAGAAAGGAAATGAAGCAACAAAACGCATTAAAATATCATTAAGGAGTTGAATGGAGCCAGATATTCTCGGAGACATTGAAGTTCAGCCCTTGTGGTGCTTTTCCTTATCTCATTATGTGATAACAGGAAGGGAAAGTGTCAGAGTCTTGATCTGGCATTTTCTCTGGCTTTCTTTTTTTTTTGCTTTTCTGAAGTAATAAGTAACTGCACATTCATTTTTATAATATCTACACGTGTACTTTTAAAGTACGCATGGATGGAATTGGTTTCAGCCTCTGCTGTTATGATGGGAGAATTCTTTGCAGCCAATTATGTTAAAAATTGGCCATATATGGCTGCTGTCGCATCTCCAGGAATCCTTATATTTCTATCCAGTACAAATATTAATTGCATAGTATGCAGTGAAGTGATTAACATCAATGTAATTTATCATCTGGAGATTTCTAAAAACGAATAAATGAGTTGTTTTGTTCAGCGAGGTGTTGACCCCTTCAGAAACTTTGATTTAAAGCTTTTTCTTTTTTTTTTCTTTTAGTAAATATGAAAAGCACCGCAATCAGCCAAGTGTTTGGTTATTTGATTTTCTGGGGCATTAACCACTCTTGTTTGTGACATTTCCCAGTTGGGTGCTCGTTTGCGAGCTCATTAATAAGGTTTTTTCGGAGGAGTGTTGTTGGGAGTGAGGAGCACAGGGCACAGCCTGGGCTCGGCCTTCCCCAGCGGCGGCGAGAGCTTCGATATTTGGAAGGGCAGCGCTGACAGCTCCATCCTGCCTGGCCTGGGCTCTCCTTGCCCTGCCACAAGCCAAGGGTTCAAATTTAGTGGAGGGTGAATTTTGCGAAGTCCTCTTGGGGGTCGAAAGGCTCTTTCAGGCAAGTTGTGAACTGGCAGTCAGCTTATTCGCTATTTTAAACGTGGGATCTATTTATTTAAAAATAGAAGGAGTTTGAGCAGTTGGTGGGGGCCACAGAACAAAGCCCCTCTGGAGAGAGAAGTATGAAGTCGTGTCTGGGCAGCTTGGAAGCTGGAGTTGCCCCAAACGGACAGGAACTCGGCTTGATCCATGGGATCTGTCTCCTGGGGGTGCCAACTGTCATCATTCCTGCCATCAGGAATTCAGTCAGTCCGCCCAAAAAAGGGTTGAAAGCTCGGATGCGTTACCTAATTTCACAGGGCAGAGAATTTTTGGCTGAATCAGTGCGTCGTGGTTTGGGCTGGGCTAAACAAAGGATGGATGCTCTTTGCCTCCCTGTCACTGCAAGAAGGAGCCCGGTGGCCGGGAAGAGTTGGCTGGCGTGGGGCTGGCGAGGGTTAGGAGGCTTTGGAGCATGTCCCCATGTGTTTTACTGAGTTATCGGTGACTTTGGGTGTGGGTTTTGTGCTCAGAGGGGACAGATGGCTGCATCGGGGGAGCCCTGTCCCTCACACAGAGATTGGGAGGACCGGGAGCTGCTGGGCTGGGGTGGTTCAACGCCGCTGCCGTTGGTGTGGCCCCAAGGAACACGTGTCTCCAGGGCCACCAGGCTTCCCGCAGCAGCTCCTGGCAGCTCTTGTGCGCCATGAAATGACTGGGTACCACCATGGGGTTAAATGTATTGCTCATCGTTTCCTCGTTACACATATTCTGATTGTATTTCAGGGGAGAGGCACGAGGGCGAGAACAAAACCAGCTCTCACGTGTCCTTCCCAAAAAAAGGAGCTTTTTCTTGAAGTACGTGGTCATAGTCCCAGAGAAGTCGTGCCTGCAGTGAGTGAGCATCCCTGCTGGCTGCACTGTCTGAGTGTTGGCCACAAGGTGGGTGGAGAAACTGGTGCCACAGCCACCTCTGAGCACTTACTGCCCACCTCCACCAGCTCCAAGGGTCACAGCACCCATCTGGATAGGGGTTCTCAAGGGGGCTGGAAGTTTGCCCTCAGCTTGGTTTTGGGTGCAGCCCCATGGAGTAGCGGTGGGGTGGGCAGGGGAGTGTGGCCGAGGGTCCCGAAGTCACTCCACCTGGCTTTGGGAGGATGAGCTGCCTTCATCTTCATCTGGCCTGATGGAAGGAAATGGGTGGAAATAACAGGCTTAGGCTTCTGTGAGGCACCGAACGTGGTATAACGTGGATCTTGGCTGATTAATGAGATCTAAGCGTTATCGATGGAGCGCACGTTTAAATGGATTAAGAAATCACTAACTGGCAGATCTCAAAGCACCGTCATTAGGGAGTAATCAGCAGGCCGTGGTATTTTTAGAGAGAGTGCTGCGGCCTGGGTGCCAGGCCCGATGCTGCGCGCTCCTCACAGGAATCATTTGAAGTTCTCCAAGAGTCCCTGTTAATGATCTTTGCTGATGGCACAAAAACTGGGCAAGCAGCTAATAAGAGGAAGAGCTGGGACAAATGAAGAGTAACTTGGAGGGCCATGGAGATGCTTGGGAGGGCTGGAGCCCCTCTGCTGGGAGGGGGTGCTGAGAGAGTTGGGGGGTTCAGCCTGGAGAAGAGAAGGCTCCGGGGAGACCTTAGAGCCCCTTCCAGTCCCTAAAGGGGCTCCAGGAGAGATGGGGAGCCATAGGAGGAGGGGGAAGGGTTTGACCCTGAAAGAGGGGAGACTGAGCTGAGATGTGGGGAAGAACTTGTTTGGTGTGAGGGTGGTGAGAGCCTGGCCCAGGTTGGCCAGAGAAGCTGTGGCTGCCCCATCCCTGGCGGGGTTCAAGGCCAGGTTGGAGGGGGCGTGGAGCAACCTGGTGTGGTGGGAGGTGTCCCTGCCCAGGGCAGGGGGTGGCACTGGATGGGCTTTAAGGTCCCTTCCAACCCAAACCATTCCATGATTTCTGAGTGTGTTGGTAACTTCCAAACCACAGAGTTTTACAGCCATGAGGGGTGGGTGGGAGCAGCCGGGGACGTGGAGCCCACCCAGCACCCACACAACGTGGCAGCCGGAGGAGCCTTCAGCATCTCCGTCGCTTGAGAGATGAAAATACGGGTTGTTTGATGGGGAGAAGGGTGAGTAGTGTTTCTTGGCACGGGGTCGGGGTGGCCCACAGCCAGGGCACGGATCGGGGCGGGCTGTCCCCCCCCGGCGAGGCTGCCATCCCATCCCCCCCCACGCAGGCACCCGCTGCGCCCGTCGTGAAAGAAATCTCATCAAACGCAGAATGGGTTTGTAATAAGTTTTTCAAATTGGTTGCTGCTACAGCGTAACCTTTAGACTGCGGCTGTTTAACCTTGTATATCACTCTTAGCTTTTGAATGAATTTAGCTTAATAAAGGTGCCTTATTAAATTACTAGGCTGTTTTTTTGAGCTGCACGGAATGGGCGCACGAGGAAATAGCTTTGGGTTGTTAGATCTAATTGGCTGCCGGTGGAGTATGTAGTGGCTCGGATGTATAGGTGCAAGCGTGCATTTTTGTGTAGTAATTCAGCAATATCATATTGAGAAGCTCCAAGCGGAGGGTTTGGGGCGACTGGGGTGCACTTGGTGGTCAAAACTCGGCCGCTGCTTGCCTTGTGCCCTGCATCGCCATCGGGGTGGAGAAGAGGAGGCTGAGGGGAGACCTCATTTCTCTCTACAACTACCTGAAAGGTTGTAGAGAGGTGGGGGTCGGTCTCTTCTCTCAAGTCACAGGCGACAGGACGAGAGGAAATGGCCTCAAGTTACGTTCAGGCTGGATATTAGGAAGAATTTTTTCACGGAAAGGGTTCTCAGCCCTTGGAATGGGCTGCCCAGGGAGGTGGTTGAGGCACCATCCCTGGAGGTGTTCAAAAGACGGGTTGATGTAGTGCTGGGAGGTCTGGTTTAGTGATGGTGATGCTTCTTGTTTGTTGTGCGGGTGTCTATTTTTGTCAGTTAGGTTGACGGTTGGACAAGATGATCTTTAAGGTCCCTTCCAACCTAGAAGATTCTGTGATTCTGTGATTCTGAAGTAGTTGTTGCCCGGGATTACACAGCCACAGGTGGGTGATCACCACCAGAACACAGCCTGTTTAATGAAGGGGTTAATGGGTGGCAAAGTCCCTTGGAAGCCATCACAACTTTACCGGCGTGGGCTACTAAATGCCTCGCTCCCCTGTAGGACTGAGCTCGGGACCCCGGGGTGCTCGGGCTTTTGCGAAGCTCTGGAGAAAACAGACTTTGAGCCGGGATGCCCAGCAACGCACGGAGAACTTATGATTGTCGAAATGCTTATCCTTATGAAAAAGGAAAAAAGACACCCCCACACTTCTTGGTTGAAGCCAGTGAAATTTTTTGGGTATCTCATGAGCCTAATGAAGATCCTGGGTGCCCGGCCCGAGCGTTATGGTGCTCGCCGGAATGAACGCTGGCGAGTCCTGCCGAGGAGAGACCTTCGGTGATAACTCCATCAGGAAGGCTCTTGTCTTCTCCAGTGCTGCTAAAGCCCAGGTCGCTCTCGCAGGTGACATCTCTGGGTGTCCGGACCAGGTATGGGGTCACTTTGCTGCTTTTTCTATTTATTTAAGGGAGAGCGAGGGGCTGGAAGCGGAGGGAAGGGCTTCCCTCCTGCTGCTCCGGGTTCCTTCTCAGTACAGGGAGCCTTCAGCGCCTTCCTCCTCATTTCCATAAGTAATTGTCAGCTGGTAAACAGCTCATTAGGAATGCCAGCACTTCTCTGATGGGAGCAGGAGGGAGTTGGGGGTGCAGAGGCGGCTGCAGGAGCTGCTGCGCGGGGCTCGGTGGGCACAGGGCTCTCTGGGCATGGGGCATCTCTGGGCACGGGGCTCTGTGGGCACAGGGCTCTCTGGGCATGGGGCATCTCTGGGCACGGGGCATCTCTGGGCATGGGGCTCTGCGGGCACAGGGCATCTCTGGGCATGGGGTTCTCTGGGCACAGGGCATCTCTGGGCATGGGGCTCTGTGGGCACAGGGCTCTGTGGGCACAGGGCATCTCTGGGCATGGGGCTCTGCAGGCACGGGGCATCTCTGGGCACGGGGCATCTCTGGGCACGGGGCTCTGCAGGCATGGGGCATCTCTGGGCACAGGGCATCTCTGGGCACGGGGCTCTCTGGGCACAGGGCTTCTCTGGGCATGGGGCTCTGTGGGCACAGAGCTTTCCAGGCACAGGGCATCTCTGGGCACAGGGCTTTGTGGGCACGGGGCATCTCTGGGCACGGGGCTCTGCAGGCATGGGGCATCTCTGGGCACAGGGCATCTCTGGGCACGGGGCTCTCTGGGCACAGGGCTTCTCTGGGCATGGGGCTCTGTGGGCACAGAGCTTTCCAGGCACAGGGCATCTCTGGGCACAGGGCTTTGTGGGCACGGGGCATCTCTGGGCACGGGGCTCTGCAGGCATGGGGCATCTCTGGGCACAGGGCATCTCTGGGCACGGGGCTCTCTGGGCACAGGGCTTCTCTGGGCATGGGGCTCTGTGGGCACAGAGCTTTCCAGGCACAGGGCATCTCTGGGCACAGGGCTTTGTGGGCACGGGGCATCTCTGGGCACGGGGCTCTGCAGGCATGGGGCATCTCTGGGCACAGGGCTCTGTGGGCACGGGGCATCTCTGGACACGGGGCTCTCAGGGCACAGAGCTCTCTGGGCATGGGGCTCTGTGGGCACAGGGCATCTCTGGGTATGGGGCTCTGTGGGCACGGGGCATCTGTGGGCACGGGGCTCTGCAGGCACGGGGCTCTGCAGGCACAGGGGTTTGCGGGCACAGGGCTCTACAGACACAGGGCATCTCTGGGCACAGGGCTCTCTGGGCACAGGGCGCTGTCGCCGTTCTGTTCCCCTGTCACTGGGGCCACAAAGGTTTTGTGCCACGCGGGGGATAAGGGCAGCCCCATTGCTGGCGCGGGCGCTCGGGTACCACCGCAAAGCAAGGAATAATCAGGGAGCAGATGGCCGGGGGGGTGGGAATGGTGAGTGGGGGGGGCGCTGAGCCTGGGCCCAGCATTTAAGATGCTGCTCGTGATTTACTGGCTGCTTAATCCTGGCTGTGACTCCTCTGCCCCTCGTTAGGCCGTGTGTGAGCGCTGGGGGCTCACACCAAGCTCCGTGCAGTATTTTAGCACCCTCTGTGCTTCCCTGGGGGTGGCTGCTGTTTGTCCCCCCCCAGGACCCCTCTGGCCAGGACCCCTCTGGGTTGAAGGCTCCTTCACCCTCCTGCCACAGACCTTTTCTTCCTCAGCTGGAACATTCCGGTCCCTTCCACATCTTTATTTTGTGTGTGCAAAGCCTTAGGTGTGTTTTCATCCTGGGGCGTGGGACACCCCCAAAGCATCACCGCCCCCCCGCTGCCCCCCCTCCAGCAGCAGAGCCCACGCTGCCAGAGGCATCTGTAACGGGGATTAGTTTATAAAATGTTTGTGGTATAGTCATCTCAGGAGAGGATTTACTCGTGTAGCTTATTCCATTACTGAAAATTATGAGAGTTTAAATTGGTTAAATCCTGACACGGATTTTTTTTTTTTTTTCCTCTAATCTCTATTATTCCATAGGAAGCATGTTAATGAGTTAAACACAGTTAATAAAATGCAGCAAGCCAATATTTTTGGTAGCAGTTACTCTCAGAGGAAATAGAAACATTTAAATGGTTTCAACCTTTATGCATACTGATTTTTTGCCTGCCTTTGTTCCTTACAGTTGAGTAAACTCCTGAAAAATATATATGGCTTAATGGCATTTGTGGCGTTGAATTGATTTCTTGCGCTGATAACATTTTAGCTACAGCTTAGATTGCGGTTTTAATCTGTGTTTCAGTTGTAGGAGGTAATGAATTTTTTAATTGTGGACTCCAGGTTTGCAGTTTGGCTCTTTTTTTTTTTCTTTTTTTTTTTTTTCCTGCAGGGTCTTACTGAAGTGGTGTTTCTGAGCTGGCTCCCCAACTGTAAACACTTTAATTCTCTGTGTTTGTTTTAGGATTTAGAAGAGCTTCGTTGGGAGGAAATAAGATCTTCTGTTGTTTCAACAGAAGCAGCCGTGGCTGTGGCTTCTCTCCCTGTTTCTCTCCAGCGCCTCTTGTAAAGCCCAACCCTTTAACACGCGCGGGCGCCGCGTCTTGTCCTACAGTAATATACGACACGCCATAAAACCCATCACTTCCAGCGCCACAAATATCTCCGGCTTCACCTCGGCCTGAAGGCGAACGAGCTCCTTGGGGCCCGAGCCAGTTGGGAGATAAACGGGGGGCAGTGGGATGCCATCCCCGGCTCGGGGGCTGCCTGTGGAGAGGGGGAGGGATAGAGGGGCTGCCTTGGGGCCCCTGTGACGGGAGGGTTCACCACAGCGTGTTTTTTGTCCTGCAGATAAGCCTCAAGTGCGGGTCTCTCAGAATTACCCGGTGCAAGGCCTGACGAGAGAAGGGGAGCCGCTGGAGCTGACCTGCGCAGCTTTTGGAAAACCACAGTAAGTTGGCCACTGCCCGGGATGGAGCAGGTTGCCCCGAGGGGCCGGGACCGTGCCACAAAAGCCCAGGGACCTCGCTCGGCCTCGGCTGCTGCTGCAGACACCCCGTGTGCCATTCCCTGCTGCGAAGACGGTGTCCCAGCCTGAGGGAGAGAGATGCTTCCTGCACCCGCTGCACACTTAAAACATTTAGTTTGGTGTGTGTTTGTTCCTGTCTGACCCGTGGCTGCGGGATTCCTGCTGGAAGAGCTCCCAGGAGAGCTCTTCCAGGCCGCCAGGCCCTCGGGTGCAGAAGGGACTCCCCCAGCTGGACCCTCTTCCCCAGGGAATGGCGTGGGTGCCCGGTGGGGGCCGTTATCCTGAACCCCGGTCACACTGGGGAGTTGAGCAGCTGTAGAAGTGAGAGCCCCCAGGTAAGGCCGTCTGTCTGTCTGCTCCTGTCGGCCGGCGGTGGTGGTCCTCCCTCTTGGTGCCCCGTGTGGTTTTTAGGAACTGCCAGTTGGATTCCTTCTCCTCGCCCGTGCCCTCCAGGCTGTCTCATAGGGTTGAAGAAATTGATGCGTCAGGAAAATCCTGGCAAGGGAGGGTAGATTTTCTTCCACACTTCCATCGTTGTTCTGATTTAAGTTTTGTCGACTTTTTATTTCGTTTTAAAAACTACTTTCTCTTCCACTCGGATTTATGGCTGTCAAGTATTTACTATCCTGGTTTTTTTTATTTATTTATTTTCATCATGTTCATAAGATCTCTGCAAACATCCCCGCAGCCTCTCAGCGTCTCCCCGGTAGCGTGCCCCGAGCGGAGGAGCCGCTGCGGGTGTGGGTGAACTGGGAGCCCCCCAGTTTGGCAGCGGCAGGCAGGGTGTCAGCGCCGGGCAGCGAGGAGCCTTGGGGTGCTCCCCTCCTCTGCCACCCCAGAACCAGTTACTGATTCCTCCTTCCCAGTTTCTTCCTATGGGCACGAGGCTGGTTCCTTTCCCCCATTAGAGACCAGCTCGTCCCCTGCCAGATCCCATTTTAATATCGATTCCCCACTCAGGGCCTCTTTGGGTTCCTCCTCCCGTTTGCCATCACCTGGGAATTTAATGAACAGGCTGCTTGACTTTTTCTCCTTCCAGGCTATGAGTAAGACATACACACGTTAAATAAGACAGAGGCATCTCCCCGCAGCCTGCCACTTAGCGTTACGGTGATGCCAGTAACGTGCTAGGAATTGGCTTATGTAGGTCACCTCACCTGTGTCTCTCAGAGCCCAAGAAAATACGCAGGGAAATAATGGGCTGTGGCTTTAGCTCTGTGTTTTTAAGAGAGAAAGATTTCACAAAATCCTTTACAGAGGTTTTTTAACGAACAGGGACATTTCTCCAGTTAAACAAAATCATTGCTCTGCAAAATTGAGCAATGTAAACGTTGGGGGAGGGAAGCTCGGAGGAAAACAAAAGACCAGAGAGTAGAAATTTCTATTTCAGTATTAACACGGGTATTTTGTTAGGTTAGACACAAAAACCCCAAGACTATGCCAAAAGTGGGAAGATACGGAAACGGTCACTTTGAGGACCCCCAGGGTGAGGAACGGGCAGCGTGGGAAACCTGGGACTCCAAAATCAGGAATAGCCTTTGGAAAACCGTAGCCCGGAGCGTGGAAGCCCTTTCCCCCCACCCTGGTGGAGGTTAAAGAGCCGCTGCTGCCCGTGGCTGTGGCTCGGGCGTTGGGGGCAAGGAGGGAGGAGACCACCCAGCCCATGCCCAAACCCAGCTCGGCAGCAGCATCCCCTGCCCCACCAGCTTCTAGCTGTGGGGCTGGGATGGTGAAGGTTCAGGAGTCTACTGGTGGGACGGTAGGAAAAGCCCGAGCTGTGGGACACCTCCGGCGGGACGAGCTCCCAGCACATCCCCCCTGCAGCTGATCTGTCCCCTCGCTGCTGCCTAAAGTCTATAGTAATAATAATATTGTAAAAAAAACCCACCACCCCCCAAGCCCCGCAGCACTTCCTTTACCAGCTCTACCAAACCAGGCTCGTTTCCCTCTGGTTCTGCAGGCGAAGGGGTGCGGGAGGGATGTGCCAGGTGGGATGGGGGAGAGGAGAAGGACCACCCTCTCTCTGGCAGCCGAAGTGCTCTCAGGGAGCAGCACGGCCACCACCGGGCTGGTGGCCTTGGGGAATGGCTCAAACTTGACAAAAACGTCCTCGTTCTGCCACTTGCTGTCCAGATCTGCACTCTGAGCACCCTGTGGACGCAGCTTGAGTCCGTAGCCTCAAAGGTTTCAGGTTTTTCTGAATAAGCGAATGATTAACCACTAATGAACTTTCTTCCTGCTTGCATTAGTGTTTTCAGAAAATTTAAGGTCTGGATACAGTTTCCTGTTGGGTTAAAATAAATTTAAATTGAGGAAGCCCGACAGCGTCTGGGCTTGAGTAGTGCAAAAAAAAGTATGTGTTATTTCTTTACAGTTTTTCTTGGTTTGGGCTTTCTGTCTGTGGATGAACTATTGAAGATGCCATCTTTACCATAGGAAAATAGTAATGTGACTGTTTCTTTTTCTCCCTCCTCTGTAGGCCTACGGACATGAGGTGGTTAAGAGTAGATGATGAGATGCCTCAACACGTTGTAGTGTCTGGTTCAAACCTTCTCATTAGTAACCTAAACAAAACAGATAATGGTACATACCGCTGTGAGGCTTCAAACGCGGTGGGGAAATCACATGCGGATTACATGCTGTTTGTATACGGTACGTGAGAAAAACCACCGTTCTTCTAGACTCCTTTACACCTCATTGCGACACCCCGCGCTCGGAAAGCTTTGACAGACCCTAACGTTTTGCTTAATGCAAGGTTCCCCGGCGGCTCCCGCCACCTCTGCCTTCCAGCGGGACGGGGCAGGGGCTGGAAAACCCTTTCTTTGGCTGCTGGGGCTCTCGGTGCGCGGGGCTCGGGGAGCAGACGCTGCGGGGGGCTCGCCCGGCGCTCCCGGCTGCCAGGAAGAGCCCAGGGAAAAGCCAGAGCAGGGGCACGGGGAGAACTGGGCAGTTCTCTGGCCTGATAACCTCTTTTCCTTTTTGTAATACCTCCTCCAGTGTCTTCGGCAACGGTCCGGGCGGGGGGGTTCCAGGTCTTTCATTAGCCAGCTAAATTACGGAAGAGTCAGCCAACATCCCCGAGTAATTACAAACCAGTAAATAAACTGGAGGAATGAGATGTCTTAGCCTATCCGTGGTGGCTGAGCAGACACTAAAACATGCCTCAGCATCTTTTTAAAGTGCTATTAAGGACCTCCTTTAATTTTTCAGTTCCTCCGCGTTGTTTTGCTATTGCTTTAATCCCCGTGCTCCTCTCACGAGGCGTTGCGTATCATGAGGGTTCAGGAGGCCCCAGTTCCATGATGAGCAGCTCCCCGGGGCTGTCTCTTGAAGGTTTCTCTGCTAAGGGTGGTGATCGTGTGGCCGGGCAGAGCTTGTGGGGGTCTCTGCCTGTCCCTGGGGTGGGACAGTCCTGTCCCTGGGGTGGGACAGCCCCTTCCCTTGGCCTGAGGCTCATTCCGTGCAGCGGCTGCTGGAAGCTCTGCAGCCCAAATTCCCTCGGACTCGCTCAGCTCCAGATAAATGGTGACATCTCCTGCCCACGTGCCGCTCCCACGGGAGCCCTTTTAAGCCCAGTCTTAGAAACCTGCCCCAAGATTTGCAGATAATACCCAAACTGCAGCTTTGAGCTGAAACTGAACTCCTCCCCCCCATCCTGCGGGTAGTTTTCTGGTGCCTCTGGCTCCAAAACCCTCCAGTTCACCCAGTGAAGTCAGATACGCATTTATGATGGAGTCATTTGTGTGCTCATGGGGAAAACCTGGTTTACATCGGTGTTTAAAGAAACTCCTGCTGTTGTGGAGAGGCAATAAAGAAGTTGAAATAGGAGGCGAGCAGTTCCCCGGGAGATTCAAAATGTGGCTAAATTTTCCAGGCTACTGCTGGAAAGGGGTGGTAGATGAGCTGATTTCACTCCTTGTAGGGTTTTATGGACCTGCTTTGGCCCAAGTGAGCACTAGATCAACCCTCACCAGCGCTGCTCACCCGGGATTTACAGCTCATACGAGCTCTCACATTGTTAATTATCCTGCATTTTGGATGTGGGTGAGAACTGGACCGCTCGGGACTCGCTCAGAGCTGCTCCCCCCGGGATTAAATCCACAGGAGGGGACCCGAGACACCCATATTTTAACAGAGATGCAGGTTCCCAGGGGATGTAGACCCGTGGACTCCAGTTCAAGCATCCAGCAGACGTTCTGGCCGTGTAGGGGAGGGCTTTTCGTGGTCTGCCAGGAGCTGGTGGGCAGGTGGTGGTTTCACATCTCATCACATCCAGTTTCTGCACGTTTTGGAGCATCCCGCTAGGATCCGGCCCTCTGGGCAGCGTAAAGAATCCTCTTAATCTGGAATTTAAAAGGGAGAGATCCAGAGGTGTCGGTGTGAAGGAAGCAGTTGGGCTGTGGCCATCGTCTGGAGGTACAGAACCATTGTCCTGGTGCAGAACCATCTCGGGGTGTCCCTGCAGGACCCAGCGTCCCGCTCTCGCCCG
This sequence comes from Calidris pugnax, assembly GCF_001431845.1. NCBI lineage: Eukaryota > Metazoa > Chordata > Aves > Charadriiformes > Scolopacidae > Calidris > Calidris pugnax. The sequence continues at coordinate 555,033 of NW_015090916.1, read as the reverse complement.
TACATCTCCAGCCCCGGGCCCCTTTCCCCACCAAAGGCAGCAGGTACTCTGTCCCCACTGCAATTTGTCTGTGGAGACACGTCTCTGGAGGCACTGGGTGGGAGCTGGTAGGAGGACGGGGCTGGAGACGGGGCTGGAGGAGCTCCCCCGGATCACCTTAAGGTGGGCACCGGGGTGCTGTGGAGCCGGGGTGTCGTCGGGGAGCAGCCCCTGTGCTTAACACGCTCCCTCTGACGCACCCGCGCCGGGAGGAGGTCTAGTCACATTGGCACCAAAAACACCTTTATTTTTAAAATCCCTTTCACGCCTCCCCCCCCCCCAATGGGAGCGGGCAGACGCTTTTGCTAGAAACTTCCAGCGCAATTAGCACAAAGGCTTTTATTTTTTTATTTTATTGCGTGGAGGAGGACTCTGCTCTTGCCCAGCATCGTCCCCGCGCCGTTTGGTGGAAACCGGGGAGTTTCATCCCCAGGTTCTGCCGAGCTCCAGCCGTGTCGGTCCTGCAGCTCCGGGGGACACGTGTGAGTTGTGGGTGAGCGAGGAGCCCAGGCGCAGGGACTGGGGGGCTTGGGGACAGGGGAAGGGCAATAACCGCTTAGAATTTCACCAAAAACAAGTGTTCCACGGCCAAGCGAACTCCGAGGTGATGTTTTGGAACTTTCGGGAAGTTGTATGGAATATAGTAAAGGTGCAGCATATAATTAAAGTTCGGCTGGATTAATTAGGGAATCTGAGAGAGCTCGCTTGGAGATAAAAGAGCAGCAGATGTGTCAGTGACGAGAAGTTGACGTGCTACAGAGGAAACCTAAAATCAAAAGCCCGTGAAATGTTTCATGCTCTATTATTGCCGAATGAAGCCGTAGTTCAAAGTCTTCCCGACTACTTAGTGCATTCAGTTTGATCATCTGGGCATTGATACAGATTTTTTTTTTTTTTTTCTTTTACATCTTCTCACATCTACCTTCTCCTGCCCGGTAGTTTTGCTGAGGACGTGTCCCTGTCTGTAACAGGAATGCCCCAAGAGGGGCAGCGTTTGGGTCTCAGAGGGTCACGTAGGTCAGAAGGGGTTCAGTCACAAGGAGGAGCATCCCCAGGTCTGGGTTTCTCATTAACGAAGCCCCAGTAGCAAAACCAGGAGTGTTCAATGGAAATTGTCAGGAAAATACTGTTTTTTTTTTTTTTTTTTTTTTTAATTAGAAGATCTTGCTAAAATCCTTCATAGCTCGAAATTGGTATTTAGTAACGATGCTCTCATTTCTTTGTATTTCTTACTGTCTTGCAAGTAGTTTTTAACACCCCGCTGCCGGGCGTTGAGGGAGGCAGGTCCAGGGCCCCGGGCAGAGCGTGGTGCCCCCCCGGGCGGTGGGTATCGTCCCGTGGAGCTTAGCGAGACCCCCCCGAACCCCCCCCGGGGGTCTCACCCCCCCCGTGGGGATCAGCCACGCACCGCTGTGTCTCTCCTTGTACCCGTGAACTGTTCTTTTTGTTGTGGAAAGCGTGCAGTTTATTTTAATTATGCCTCTCCCATTCCATTTCTCTCTCTCTCATTGACTAATTTATGCTGGGTTTTATTTGTTTGTTTGGTTTGTTTTTTTTAATTTGTTTTAGCACCGTAGAGGGCCAGAAGGGGGGGAGGAGTTTGGGGGCCAGATTTGTCCCCGGGGCCGGGCAGCCCCCGCCTGGCTGCGGAGGAGGAAGGGCACCCCCCAACCGCGCTGCTTCTTTGCAGTCCTTGTGTTTTCTCTGATCACGATTGACCGCTGTTGTGTTCTGCTTGTTTTTTTTCTTAATTTGCTTTTTTATTATTTTCCTTTTTATATTTTATCCAGATCCCCCCACAACTATCCCTCCTCCCACAACAACCACCACCACTACCACCACCATCCCTACCACCATCACAGGTACGGTACCTTCATAACCATTGGAAATGTCCTGAATGTTTATTGTCTTTTATGTATATAAGCAGAGCGTGAAGCCTGGGGAAAAACAACAAACAAATCACTCAAAATATTTTTTTTTTTACATGAAATGCACCCCCCCCCATACTGTGCAAGTTCTGGTCCAGCAGGTCGACAAGTTGGGTAGTCCTTACTGCAGGTGTTTCTGGAAGGCGGGAATTGCCGCGGCAGAAAAAGCAATTAATTCAGTTCCTGGTGGCTGATATTGGGTGCGTTCCAAGGAAGGACACAAACAGCCCTATGGCTCATTTAATACGGGCAGTTGTTTCAGCCTCAACCCCATCGGTAGCAATTTCTGAACAATTCATACTCGGGAGCAGAGAGTTTGGTCCTTGGTAATTTAGTTCCCCCGATGTGACGGGAGATGCTTTCTCTCCCACCCGGGCGTTTGGTCTGTCTTGGTGCTGAACCCCCACCCGCTCCCCCCGAAGAGTGAACCCCAACAGTCGTTTTTAGTGGGTCCGACACCGTCAGAGTGACCTTTTTTGAGGAGCCGGCTTTTAGCATTTTGAGTTTTTCCCTGTCTTGTGAGAAAAGGTGAATAATCCCAACCAGGCGATGGCGAACCACCTCTCTCTGTCCCACGCATCCCTCATACCTCCTCACGAGCCCCGACTCTCTCCACCCGTGGGCCAGACCCTTCTGCTTTCTTTGTCATCATTTGCATTGTCATTTCGCTGATCTTTTCTATTCCAACTGCTGCTTGTGCTTTTGCTTTTGCTTGCTTTATTTATTTTTTTTATTTTGAGGTAGAGGTGACAAAGCGAAGGTGAGAACGGACCGTTGGGAGGCTAATGGCATCCTCTTTATTGTTGCTGTGACCCATCCCCTCTGTAAATGCTTTCACCTTTTTATTTGCTTTTATGAGGTTGCTGGGCTGACTCTGACTGTCCTGCTCAGGGTGTTTCGTGGCTTCTTTCCTCCTGAGGTTTTTGCAGCCGAGTCAGACTCCACGGGCTTGGAGGAGCAGGGGAGGTCTCTCTGCCGACGTGCCTTACCCCTCCACCATCCACCATCGTCTTCTCCAGCCCCTGCCATTCCCCGTCTTCCTCCCTCCAGGTGGTTTTCAGTGGCACCCAGCTCCAGGCGCCCCAGGGTGGATGCTGGGGACGCTCTGCCGGGATCTCTTCCCCGTTTTTGCAGTTTGTTCCTTTGTTTCTGCTCTCGTTTCCTTAACCAGCTTTCGTTTCACAGTAGGTTTCAGACTTGATTAGAGTCTCCCTCAGAGCCGTTTGCAGAGAAGCTCGAGCCCGCGTGTCTGGGTGTAAATGGACGTACGTACAGTTTCCCTTGGGTTTACAGTAATTAGTTAATGCTTCCAGTGACGTTTGGAAGGCTGAAGGGAAGAACTTGTCTTGGTGCGTGGTTGACCCCGGTGTGTTGCTGTCGGTGCCTGAGAACATTGAGAATATCCTGGTCCTTTTCCTGGGAACTGGGTCGTTGTCGTGGGGATAACGCCACGGACCGGCTCCTGAGCAGGGGCAGCTCATCAAAAATAGCAGTTTTGCTCTTTGCTCCTCTGCCACAAGCCTTGAAAATTGTTTGGGAATTTTCGGTGGCTTCTAGGCTCTCCTCCGCAGTAGTTTTCTGGCTTTTTTCCTATTAAATAGAAGAACAGCAGTGAGTAGTTCTCACAGTGAGGAGTGGCTCTCACCAGCACTCCTGCCCGAGCCCGTTTCTGCTGCTGTTACATGGTCCAGGGATGGCCCCATCCCGAGGGTTTCTGCCTCGCTGAGGAGCCAGTGATGCCCAGGAACTGCCCAGCAGCCCCACAGCTACAGCTGGGGGGGCTCTAGCTGTGAGGAATCCCTCCTGAAGTCTCCCACAGGTTTGCTTTGGGCATGGAAGGGAAGGGCCGATGGTCTCCAGGGCAGATGGTCTTCTGGGGTGATGTTTCCCAGCCGTTTCTGGGCTGTCCCATGTTTTTCTCACACCTTGGTTTGCAGGGATGGGGGAGCTAAAACTCAAAGCTTGCTGAGATCCTGTTGGCAGATGGGTCTCCATCATCACCTCAGTGCCCATCTGTATGAGCTTTGAACTGCTGAGGAGGCTGGAAACGTAATGAAAATGTGATATTGTTCACTGATTCCAGCAGTTGCTGCTCAGGGTCTGTAGGAAGAAGATGAGTTAGCGCCGATAAGAGAAGTTTTTGTGTTCTTTCCTGACGCCGAGCTATCGCTGAATCTTCTTGACGTGCATCTTCCCATCTTCTGCCCACAATTCTTTGAGCTCTTCCCACACCCAACAGCTGAGGCCTCTCCTCCCTCCTTTCTGTGTTTGTGTCTTGGTTTGAGGTTTTCCAGCCAGCAACCAGGCGGTGCGAAGCGGCAGAACTTTTGCTCTTCGATAGCTAAGAGACTTTGGAGCCGGGGAAAAATTAGGTCAAATTAACATAATCTCTAGAATTACATAGCATAGTGGTGTTGAAACACTTTTGAAAGCCTCAAGAGACAATTGATACCTTAATTCCCATCGTCACCGAAGCGCTGAGATGCTCTTGCGGCGCTGGGCAGCAGAGGGGGTGTCCCTTCTCCCCGGGGTGAGCGGGGGGGCTGCCGTCAGCAGCTCCTCAGGGTGAGGGGGACTGGAAATCTGCTTTGCTTTGCCTTTTTCCCCCTGCTTCTTGTATAACACTAGTCTGGTTCATGTCCCCTGGAACCACAGAGTAGTGCTGAGAAGCAGTTGTCTTGTTTTAATTTAAAAAAAAAGGGAGAGAGAGACCTGCTCAGACACAGTTTCTACATCCGAAGCTCATGCTGTTAGTCTGCTGTCATCTCTAGCAGCTGCCCCGAGGAAATTACATTTTTGGAAGCAGTCCTTTTGAGTTATTGGAGATAACTTGGTCTGGAATCATTTTCCCCTGCTCAGACTCTGAAGGGAACAGCGTGAAAGGGCTGCGTTTGCCGCCCTGCGAGCCTGGCAGTCACCCCTTTTGTGCAGGTTCTGATGACAGAGACCTTTTTTCCCTGCTTGCCCACGGTGTTTCTACCCAAAATGTGTCCCAGCGTGACGTGGAAGGGCAGCCCCATCCCAAAGGCTTCTCTGGCTTATCCCACTGACAGTGCTCCCAGTCCCTCCCCCAGCGAAGGGTCCCTTTCCTGGCCCCTCTTGCTTGCCCAGGGCCAAATCCTCCAGGAGACTTGCCCGACAAAGGCTGAGCCCTGGAGTGGTTTTAGGGCAGGGAGGTTTGGGGGCAGATGGCTGAAAAACTGCCCTCTGCTTTTTTCTGGGTGAAGGAAAAGCCGAGCAGCGACAGTTTCCAAAACAGCCCGACCTTTAAAGCTTTTCCCCCATCGTTGGTGCTCGGCTCCAGCGTAGGTGCTCCTCAGGATCTCCTGCGTGACAGCTTGATCTGTCTCCTGCACCCTCCAACACCATTGATATTCCGACCGTCCTGCGGTGTTTCGGCTCTTATCGCCGCCGAGCCCTTTTTTTTTTTTTTTTTATCAGTTCAAATTGTCCTTGTGGCTTTGTTCATTAAGATGTACAATATGATACAGGAGAGAGCAAACTGCATAATTTGAATTACCCCTCGAGTCGTTCCTTGAAATACTGGCTTTGGACAGCTGTTGTTTCCGGGGAGATAAAGGTTCTTAATAATAGCAAAGTCTTGGGGCAGGGAGTGGAGCTTTCCAGCCTGCCCTTCCGAGCATCCTCTTGCTGCCCTCTGGTCCTGCTTGGCACGGACCCCCCCGCACCCCCCTTCTGCAGCCTCCTTTGTGGGTGCAGATCTGCCTTTCTCACCCGTTCCCCACAGACGGGTCCCACAGGAGCCTTGGGACAGGTTTTGGGGGGATTTCGGGGCTGTGACACGAGCGTTACCAGCACTTCAGCCTCACGTGGGATGCTGCCCCCCCCCACCAAGCCCCCGCTGCCCCCCCTGCCAAGGATCAGTGGCGAGGTGACAGATTCCAGCCTGGGCTCTCTTTAATGCCATCTCACACCGTATTTTAAACCCCACTGATCCCTTAAAGTATCTTCTACCGTGTGTGTGTGTGTTCAGGGGGCTGAGACATCACAGGGATGGGATTTTTTTAGGTTCAGAATTCCCAGGGATGCTTGTGCCTTCTGGATGAGCTGGGTTGGAAAGCACCAAGCCGATGCTGTGGCTGCTTTTTTGGTTTTCGGGTGTTTGTTTTTTTTTTAGAAAGAGGAGGAAGCGAGCTCTGTTTGAGCAGAAGGTGTTGAGAAATCAGCCAGCCCCAAAGCAGGAGCTGCTCGTGGATGCTGAGTGTGACTATCCCGAGAAATCATGGTGTGTAGCAATCCAAAGTCCTTGAGGAGAAATGGCGTAGCAGCTTTTCAAAGCATGAATACTTTTGCTAGGAAATTTTCCTCGAAATGAGGGAAATGATGGTTTGGTCTGCAGTAGAAGCTGGGTCTGTTCCAGCTGCAGCTGGTTGTGTGAAAAACCTCCAGGGACATGGGGCTTGTCCCAGCAGAAATCCCAAAAGGTGGGAGGAATGCCACAAAAGTCATTCTTTGCCCAAATTACCTTGTGGTGGGTCTGGGGGGGTGAGGGGGCAGCGGGGGCATCGCTGAAGTGTGTTGGGACCCACAGAATCGCAGCCTTTGCTTCTTCTGGTCACTGAGGTCGCTTGTGATGCTGGTGGTGGTGGTGCTCACGTGGAGTTTAATCATAATTAGGAAACACTCGGCTTGTTCCCCAGCCAAACCCACCACGGGGGGGTGGTCAGCTCCAACCTGGGTGTTTTTACAGCTTTTTCTCCCCATTTTCCCCCTGGGAGATGCCCACGCAGGCCCCCAGGCTTCTCCTGCGCTTGGTGCCACCGAACAGAGCCTCAGCCCAGGGATTTGTTCCCCCAAATTATTTATTATTTAACTTTTGATTTCCGCTGAAGCTTCTGCATGTCCCCGGTAAAATGTCAAGTTAATTTAAAGATGATAGTGCACTCTTCTGACATTTTCATCCAGGATGTGACCGCATTAAAGGGAATAAAGGGAGAGAGAGTAGCTGACAGGCCCGTTACAGAAAATAAAATGAAATAAAATGCAGTCTTTTAGTACCGTGTCCAGTGAGCAGCGGACACGGTGCTGTCACGCCTGGTGTCACGGGTGGTGGTGCCGCGTAACTGCTGCAGAAACCATCATTTTTCTGGGCAGAAAAGGTGTGGGTTGAGGAGAGCGAGGGCAGAGGGAGCTTCTGCAGGAAACCGTGGGCAGGTGCAGTGTTCGTGAGGTTGGGCTTGAAATAAACCCCAAATCCCAGCAGACCCTTATGGAAAACCACTAAAAGGCATAGCAGGGGCCGCAGCACTAATTTTGGAATATTTTTGTTCCTGTCGCACACAACTTCCATACAGATTGCCGTGATTTTTGTGGAACATCTGGTCGGCAAATCACGCCGTCTCCGGGGTGCCCCGGCACAAAGGCTTCCAGCAGAGCCAGGGCTGCTGCTCGGAGGGTTGTTGTGCAGAATCGTAACGCAGGGGACGTCTTCACCCCTCCTGCCCCGGAGCTTCTGACGAGGGAGGGGGCTGCGGGGCTTTTCCACGCTGGGGGTTTGCGGAGCCCCTTTGCCCTCAGCCGCTCCCGATGTGCTGACGGCCCGCGGGAAGGACGGGGAGCTCCCTAGGGCTTTTCACTCCCCACAAAGACCCGAAACAGAGCAGAAATCCCATTTATAACACTGCCCACTGCTCCCTAAGGCAGCGGCGTGAGGGGACTCGCGCTCGCCCCGGTCACTAAATGTCAGGCAGTTGGGAAAACCAGAAAGGAGAAGAGCTCCCCCAGGTCAGCCTTCTGTTTTCAGTTCAGAAAGCATCTTAAAAGCCATATATAGCATGGATATCTATGCTTATTAAGACCTTTTTAGTATTTATTTTTTTTTTAAATCCCTGTTTTTCCATTCTTGGGGTGATGTGCTGCTGTAGCTCCCAGTGCAGTCGCTGTGTTTCTGAGCTGCGGGGCTGCAGCTCAGCCCCTCGAGTTGGCCAAGTCAGTGTCGCTGCCGGGGTTTTAATATTCCTCCGTCGTGCTCGTTCTGTTTGAGGCTGCGGACTAATTACGGCCGAGTTTAAAGGGCCCAGTCTGTCACCCTCCGCAAACAGTTTGAAGTTGGAGAGAATCCATTTGAAAAAAGGAGGCGGCACCGCGATGGAGCTGGTAACTCAGCGACGTGTGGCCCAGCTGCCTTCGTGCAGTGATTTTATAAATACGTGTATAGATGTGTGTGTGTGTGTGTGTGCTTGTGTAGCTGCCTGATGACGTGGTGAGTGCCTAAAACTCGGGTGTTGTCCGAGTTGTCGTTGCTGGTGGGTGACACCGTCTGCGTCGCTGGACGACGTGCGGCAGCGTCTTCACTCAAGAGCTGGCCGGGCAAAACTCCCTGCCCAGGACCAACTGACCAGAAATCACCGTGAAATGAAATGTGCAGCTCTCGAGAGGCTGGTGGCTCCAATCTCGGGTACCTTCTTTAATTAAAAACCAGTCCTCTGGCGAATTTATCTACACATAGGTTTTGGAGGCCCGTTGCGTTGTGTTACTGCTCCCCATACAGCATGTTTGGATGTCTTAGAGATTAAGATCAGGAAGGGAGGCCTTTTGTCTTTATCTTAAGATGGAGAGTACCACATTGAGCCTCTTGGTTCCTGTGCTCTCTACGTCCCCTGCTTTGCTGCATCTTGTGAAGCAGCCCCTTTGGGCACCAGCCGGTCGCTGTAGAGGATGGCCATCGGCTGCCTGCGGTTGTGCGGCTGCTGCTCGGGACCAGAACGGGGCTTTTTGGTGGTGGCAGAGCCTTTCACTGGTTCCATCAGCCTTGGCGAGGTCAGACACAGATCGAGGACTTTCTTGTCAGTCCCTGTTTGAGGAGAAGTGGTGATTTTTCTTCTAGGATCTGGGCAGAAGTCTGATCTCTGGGGTGATGTCTGCCTGGTCCAGCATAGAAACGTGGCTCTTCTTGGCAGTGAGGTAGAAGCCGATGGAATTCAGTACCTCAGTGGCACCTGGAATTCGAGGAAGGACACTTAAAGTTAGCCCATCCATCTTAAAATGATGGGTTGTCCCAGCAGCAGCGTCGCGGGGCCGGGGCCGGGGCCGTTCCTTGCCGTGCGTGGGGTTGGGGACGTGGGCAGTTTTACCTGAATTCATGAATTTCCTACCGAAGCGAGCGTGACCTTTCTCCCTCGTGCCCTGCGAGGGCCGTGGGGGTGTCCCTGTGGTGGGGGTGTCCCTGTGGTGGGGGTGTCCCCGTGGTGGGGGCGACCCTTGCTGTGCTTTAACGTGGGATCATTCCTCTCCGGAGCACTCTGTGCGCACGCGGTCCTTCTTCTCGAGGAAGACCCCGGGGCTGAAACGGACCTCCAGAAAACTCCCGCTAAACTTTAACCGGTCTGTGTTTCCTACTGCAACCATCCAAACCATTTGCTAATCATAACTTTGTCATTCCAGCTGCAGCCAACATGTTGTTTGACTTGGATATTTGTTCGCACTTACAACCGCTTGAGAACTTTATTTTGTGTAACCTGTGGGTCTCTGTCCCCAGCCGGGGAAGCGAGCTGCACTGTCCAGTTTGCACTCTTCCTTGACTAATATCTCTTCCAGCACGTGAATCCCAGTTTGCTTTCGGCAGATTCTCTATTTAGCGTAAAAGCTGACGTAACTTTTTTTATTACAGGAAGACAGTAAATTGAGACTATTGGTAGATGCCAAGATGCTATCTCAGGAATTAATACTCAGTTTTCCAGCCCTTTCTAAACAACAACTTTCCCCCCCCCACCTTCACCGTCATTTTCCCCTCCACCATTTGCTGGGTTGAAAGGAGGCACCGTTGGGGGATCGCTGCCCGAAACCCAAGAGCAGCCCCCGCTCTTGTTCCCCTCCCCGCTCCGAGGGCCCCTCTCGCAGCCCCCGGCAGGAGAACAAGCGCTGGGGTGCGTGCCTTAGATTTGATGGCCAAGACAAGAACCCGTTGGCAGTGGAAACAGGCTAACGAGGGCTTGACAACCTGTTAATGCAAATCTGGGTGCAGTTTGTTAAATTGCGCAGGGTTTATTTGTTTTGCTTTGGTAATGAAAGCATGTAGACCTCGTATCTGTAAGTACTGTGTATTCCTCGTACGATCCTTGTCCTCACTGGTGCTTCAGAAAGTCAGACCTGGGCTGTCCCCAGCTCAGCTGCACAGGGACGGGGTCCTGCTGGTTCCACTGCTGGGTCGGTACCGGAGGGGTGTCCGGGCCCCCGGCCCCCCCGGGCAGCACGGGAATGAGGGGAAACGCCAATGGGAACTGGCTGCTCTTGCAACAACAAAACTCAAGCTCCGGGCTGCTCCGCAGAACGAGGCGGGAGAGCGCTTCTCCGCACGTCCCCGTGCCCTTTTACTCATTGGAACATTGCCTGCATCCAACTGGGGGAACTGGGGGGAACCGGGGCTCCCCTGGGGCTCGAAGCCACCGGCAGGGACCCGCGGTGAGGGTTGTGTTGGGAGGAGCCATCCCCCTAAAGCAACAGCATCACCCAACACGTAGAGCCAGAGCAAAACTGAAGAGTCTCTACAAGTAAATAAGCCCATAATTTGGACAATGGGATAAAACAGGATTTAGACGTATCAGTGTAGAGGAAATAACTGAGGCCACTGTCAGGAAAAACCTTTAAACTTGCCAGTTCCAAAGATCCATGAGATGAAGCGTCCCTCCGTTGGCAAGGCGACCACCCCCAGAGGTGTCCCGTGAGGTGTAATCCACAGGGAGTGAAGTCAGCTTCAGGCTGATGACCAAAAAGCTCTAAATTTCAATGAGCAATAGCTGTTCACCAGTTACCTGTTGCGATAGAGGGGCTGGTCGCTCCCCCCTGCCTTTGCCCGTGATGGAACAATGTTTTTTACACTGAGAAATCCGGGCATCTCACGGGTGCGTGGCTCGCCGTAGCCGAGGCCGAAGGCCATGCACATCCTCAGAACCAGACGTGCAATTTCTCATTGTAGCCTTGGCTGGCCACCTCTGAAAGTCTGGGTTCGGAGGCTCCCGCAGCAGAGGAAGGAGGAGATGTGGGCAAGCACCAGGCCCTGGCCACTAGCCCTTTGGTGGAGGCAATGTTTGAATGCGTAAAAGCTGTGTTCCGAGTGTTGGCTCTTTGTCCTGGTCTTGAGCTTCTGTTTTGGTCCTTGCCAACTAAAGCGTTGGTGTCGGTGTTCTCCCCCGTCTCCTGTTCCCCTGACTTTGCAACCACCAGTAATTGTCCTGGCAAGGTCCTGGAAAAAGAGCAAAATTTACTGTTTTCCTCAGGCTCATAGCTTTTGAACTGGAGGCATGTCTTCTAAACAGTGCAACTCACTTCAAATGCTTTTTGCCTTTCATTTTATTATTGCTTGTCACGCAATGTTCTTTGAAAGCTTGCTCATATATTATCTGTTCCATTTTTTCCATTTTCCCTTTTTTTGCATGCTGTTCCTCCTGTTTCTTCCCTTCCTCCAATCCTCTGTTCCCGTGTGTAGACACAACGGCGACGACAGAACCGGCAGTTCACGGTTGGTATCACATTCCTGTTTATCTTATTTCTCAGCGCTGCTGAGTGGCAAGACAAGCCTGGGAAGGGGAGGCTGAGAAGGGAAACGTAGTCTTCAAGGGAAAACCAGGTTTCAGGTGGACTGATCTCATAAATATAACATGGGTTTTGAGGCTGGAAAGTCTGTCTGGGCTTGTCAGTTCTGCTGCGAGCTTCGCAGCCGGTTGCTCCGGTGCCAGGCGAGCGCCGGGCCCCCCGTCCCCGTGGAAACGGGGAATAAATAGGAATCCAAATCTCGAGTTTTGGGAGGCGAGGGAAACGTTGAGCTTTTTTTTTTTTTGTTTCCTCTGGTGGGGAGTTTGTAGGAGGGGGCGTCCGGCCTGGGGCCGCCCCGGGGATGCTCGGGGAGGGCAGCGCTGCGTTACTGCTCTGCGGGAGGAGCAACACTTGGCTATCGGCGCAGCAGTCTAGCGAACCAGCCCTTCTCACTGCTCCCGGCGCTCTCCCCAACAGCTTGACAGCTTCCTCAGCAGCCCACATTTTTTAAAGCCAGCCTAAATAGTCACTCCGGGCTGGGAGCTGAGCATGCCGCATCTTGGCACGAACTCCCTTTTCAGCTACAGAGCCGAAACCTCTGACAGTTTTAATTAAGGCTAATCCATATTTGAGTTTTGCTATTTTTGTGTCTTTTCACTCTGATAAACCGAGTGGTTCTGTTCTTGACGGAAGTCTGTAAAGCAGAACACCCCCTTTTCCCTGCCTGCTCCCCACGGGGCGGCTGTTGGGTGATGGGAGGAGGAGGGCTGAGAAGAGTCGGGGTTCAGGAGCGAAGAGAAGGCTCCAGGGAGACCTTATAGTGGCCTTTCAATATCCAAGGGGAGCTCCAGGAGAGCAGGAGAGGGACCCTTTGTCAGGAAGTGCAGTGACAGGACAAGGGGCAACGGTTTTAAATTGGAAGAGGGGAGATGTAGATTAGATACCAGAAAGAAATTCTTTCCTGTGAGGGTGGTGAGGAACTGGAACAGGTTGCCCAGGGAAGTTGTGGATGCCCCATCCCTGGAGGGGTTCAAGGCCAGGCTGGATGGGGCTTTGAGCAACCCGCTCTAGTGGGAGGTGTCCCTGCCCAGGGCAGGGGGTTGGAACTAGATGATCTTTAAGGTCCCTTCCAACCCAAACCATTCTATGATACTATGATGCCCCGTATCCAGTGCAGGTCTGGTCCCGGGTAACTTACCTGCCTGGGTACATTTTCCCATTGGATATAAAAATTGAAAGCCTTCAGGCATTCTTCTGTTCGCTCTGGATCCCCCATCTCCCTGCGCATGTTTAATGTCAAGGTTCCATGATGAACGTCAGGGCAAGGCAATAACAGCCCAAGCGAGGTCCTACCCACTCTGCTGGTGCTTGGGGAAGTCAGAGGAAGGCAAAATGTTAATCACCCCAAATGTTAATCACCCCACCATTAAGCCAGGGGGAGCCTTGTGGAGCTGCTTCTGAAGATGGTAGCCCAGTGTAATTACCTGCAGGTCTGCCCGGTGGCACTCGCTGAGGTGGTCCAGGGTCCAACTGCTCCTTCGAAGTTCCAGCAGGGTGTTTTGCTCTTAGAAGTGTCTGGGAGCCCTTGGGAAGGGCGGGAGGGACGCGGGGCTCAGGCTGAAAGGAACCCAGCTCCATCCCCACCTCACCCCTGCGGTTTGGCCGTAGCCAGGGCTCAGCAGTGGCCACAGGGACAGGGGGCCTCCAGAGCTTCTGCTGCTCCGGTTCCACCGAGGGGCTCTGCCTTTAGTGCTAAAATTTGCTGAGAAAAGGTGCAGGCAAAAGAATGGCGTGGCCTGAAACATCAGAAAACAGAAGAGGTTTTTTTGCCCCGGGCAGCGCGCGGGTGCGGATGCTGCTGCCTGGTTTGGGCAGGACCGGGCGGCCCCGACACGGGCAGCACCTCCAGCATCATTTCTGGGTGTCCCAGCGAGGCTTTTCTGACACCCCAAATTATTCATCCCTGGGTGGGGGCAGGTGGGGAGGCCGAGCATCGGCGCTGCCGACGGAGCTGTGGGGCAGGGGGGGGACAGGAGTCTGGCAGCCCTTCCCCCTTTCCTGAATGCAATTCCCCATGGCTTTTGTTGGTTTTAGTAGCCACAAAAAGCGTGTTTTGACCTCAAGGAGCACCTCTGAGTATTTCCAGCTGGGGACCGGGGGGGGCTGGCAGCTGAAATGACGAGCCAGCCCGGCCAAATGAGTTGCCACAGACTTTCCTGCCTTGAAACCCATCCGGTCCGTCCCGAGCCCCCGGGGCTGCTTTTCCCCTGGAGACTCGGGGTTTCTTTCCAAGCTTGTGTTGCCGGAGTGTGTATGGAGTACACCAGGTGTTTCTGTATGTTGGCCATTTGTTCTTACCGATGTCCGATGGGAGTGAGCATGTCTGTGAATGACTAGAAATGCATGGGCATGAACTACAGCCAAATGGATTTTCTCCAAAAACGATTTTTTAAATGAATTGGGGGAAGAAAAAATGTGAAACCAAAACAAAAGAACAAAAAAAAAAAAAAAAAAGAACCCAAAAAAAAGAGATTGCTAGCAAAGAAAACAAACGTAAGGCTAGTGTGGAACCAGCACAATGCTTCAATCTGGGAAAGGATTTTGAGTAATTTAATTTTTTGGAGTGTATCCTAGAGGACTGGGGGGGAAGGAGTCCTGTATGTGTGTGCATGTCACAGCGGTAGCAAAGCCCCTGCCATTCCCGTTTCCTCCTGGAAGGGAGGCGACGGCAGCGATGCATGAGTGACTTACAGCACGAACATTGTTAACTCTTTTGTTGAAAAAAAAAAAATGAGAGCTTAACTGTAAATTTTCTGATGCACTTTCTCCTTTCTCTGCACTGTTCATTGCCAGAACTCCAATAACAGCATGGTCATGGCCAGCAGGAAGGCTTGTGCTTCTGCTGCACCCCAACTGGGCCGGGTTGCCCGAGCTTAAGCCCTCCTTGCCCCTCTGGTTGCCCGTCCTGGGGTCAGGGTGCCGTCGGGGCTGGTGGCACCGCGGGTCCCTGCAGACGGTGGCGGAGCCGGGAGAGTAACTCTGTCTCCGAGAGGCTGCCACCAAACCTGGGAAGAAAACCCTTTTTCTGCCATGCCTTTTCTTGTCCCCCCCACCCTGCCCCTTTCCCCCTCAAAGTCAACATCCCAGATTTTAATTTCCCATCCCTTTGGGGAGCCCTGGCCTCCTGCCCCCTGCCCGGGCGGGCCATGTATAAGCAGCCATGACCTTATACATGACAGTCCTTTGCTACGGCAGGAGGAATTTCACCATTTTTTTTCCCCAAATTTTGCTCCCGCCCTGTGGTAAGCAAAGAGCTTTCAGAGCTCTGGAGTGGTTTTCCCCGTCCGGGGGCGATGCCGGTGGCGCGGAGCCGTGTCCCTGGGCAGGGGGATGCCCCGGGGTGCCCTTCAGCTCCCACCCCCGCGGCAGAGACACGGCGCGGGCAGCATTTTCTGCTCGTCCTCAGCAAAAGGTAGGGCTGGAAAAAAAAAAAAAAAAAAAAAAAAAAATCTCTTCTGAAGCTGGCAAAGCAGGAAGTCTGGAGCGAAGGTTAAAATCACCAAAGCAGCCCAATCGTGAAGGAAGAGTGACGAGAAAATACCTTGCCCATAATATAGCAGGTAAATTACTTTATAAGCTGCAAATTCTTCCCCCAAGGCCCGTATGAATTTTTAATTACGGCCTTAGCAGGGTTTTGTACAGGAAGGTTTAACACCACCGTGTTAAGCTCTTGTGGCTTTTTCCGATAGCGCTCGGTCCCGGAGAATGAGGATTTTCTTGTCTGGAGCCCAGAG
>NW_015090916.1:531101-539770 GCF_001431845.1 Calidris pugnax | reverse complement strand
CCCCGCCCCCCCCCCCGGCTCTCACGCCAGGAAAAAGCCCCCCCACTCTCTGCATTAATGTTACCAAGCAGCTCTGCCCCCCTGACTGCCTTTCCTCTGGAAAACGCCCCACTTAAAAGTGTAACTAATAGTAAATACGTTCCTAAATATATTTTACAGATCCAGTCCTTGGGGTGATTGAATAAAACATCACAAAGCTCTGCACATGTTTGGTTTCTGTGCGGTGCCCGCAATAGGCAGCATAAAACAGAATCCCTAATTGCTTATTTACAGCTTGATACCAAAGAGGAGGAATTGGCTTGTTTTTTAAAAAAAGAGGTGGCTGAGGAGTGGCCCCAAACCGTGCTGTGTCCGTGGGAGCCTGTCCCTGCCCGGGTCCTTGTCCCCGCGTGGCACGGGAGGACGGTGGCCAAGGGGCACGTTGGCTTTTCCACATGGACCAGGAGTCGCCGCAGGCTTGGAATTCCCTCCGAGCGGCAGGGAGAGGAAGGGGCTGCAGTGGCTGGTAGGAAAGTCGAAGGAGAAAAATCAAGAAGTGATTTACAGCATGTTTAAAATGCCTCACAACAGGTTTTAATGCGGCTCGGCGGCATTTTCCAGTATGCCGGGTGCTGGCAGAAAGTGAATTTTGGAATTGTTACATTTTCTTTTGAAAAAAAAAGCCTTTTTTTGGCTTCATAAAAAATGCAACGTTGCCATTTTCATTACTGAGGAAACGTAGTTCCTTTTAAATGAAAGGGAAGACTCTACAGAAGCAATTTTGGAGAGATAAAGGTTGAATGGCTCCTCTTCAGAGCCCAGGTTTGCATGTCCAGTGCTTCCCTGAGTCAACTGTAATTATATTTATAAATTGTATTAGAGTAAAGGAGGACGAAATCCAAGAGCAGAGCACAAACAACATTCTTGCTATTAATCTAAACAGCTTCCCACTTTAGCAGATAATTCCAGCTGTAGCTCCCAGGTGACTCGATGTATTTCAAACACTGTCACTGAAAAGGAGTTTTATTTGTAATTATATCTATATATTTGTATATACCTGCTGCTTTCCGATGGGGACAGTCTGCACATCGACCAAACTGCGTTAACGTCTTGGCTGTTTAAAGAAAAGTCAGTATTTTTAGCAGTCGGCAGGCTCAGGTTTCCCACTCACCGGTGACGGTGCTGTCTCTTCGGGGGAAATACTAAAATAAATCATATTTTCCAAGTAGAAAATAATGGCTTTTGGGGTCAGGAAAGCGTGTCTCACCTAACTGCTTTATCAGCTTTGAGGACAGATACTTTTTCCCTAGATGCATCAGATTTGGGAAAGGAAGAAAAGAGGGTTTGTGAGCTGTTTTTGCAGAGATACAGCCTGCAGTTTGCACCTACAGCTGCCTCACAGACCTGAAATGCCATCTGCAATATCCGCTAATTGATACTTTTCCAGGCTTGTCAATATTTACCAAAAAAAGATCAAATTTTGTGGGAAATTGGAAGAAAATTTTACATTGCTCTGTGTATACAGAACCTAAATCAATCTGGACTAAATTGGGAAATTGCCCCCCCGTGATGACTAAAAGCCGGAGTTTGGGGGTCTTTGCATGCTGTTATGAATGAGTGACTTTGATTCCATGTTTTGTGTGCCAACAGTGTAGACTGAGGAATGTTTCTGTCTGTAATAAAGGAAATTATTGCAATTCTTTCATACGAGTTACTCTGCCCCAACCGGCAGAAGATGGCAAGTGATTGACGCATCATGTTTTCTCCCCCCCCAAGAAATTCATCCTCGGTTCTTAAGTGTGTTGTTTTTTTTGTCACTTGAGAAACGCAGAGAAAAATGAGTTTGTTTTTACTTGTAAGGCTTTACTCAGTTGCCCAATTCGGCAGAGGAGCTGGACTATGGGGATCTCTCAGGTAAGGGCTAGTACGTAGGTAAATGACTGCTCTTCTCCGCTGGTCCCACTCGGATTTCTGCGTCTTGGCCACGTTGCATTGTATAGTTGCTGTGCTGCTGTTCCTCCCACGCACGGGCTGGCAGCTTGGCTCTCCGCTCCTTCCCCGGGGGGGGTTCTTCCCCATTTTTTGGTTTTGGCACCCATTTCTGTGCGGCACAGGGGGTGGGAGGGTGTGGAGCGGTGAGATGCCGTTCCAGGTGCCCTCCCGGAATTTTTTGGAATGCTGCTTTGGAGACCGGTTGGGTTGGGACTTGACGTTGGTCAAACGCTCGACTCTGCCCCGTTGTGTGAAACCGCCTTTAAAAGACGCGGCCGGCGCTCCTGCTCGGCTGCTTGGCGGTTTCTCACCATCAGAGTATCACTTTGGGGGAAAAAAGGAGGTTTTGTCGGCAGAGGCAAAGCCAAGTAAATGGTTTGAACCCCTTTTTATCCACGCTGGACTACAGTTATGTAAATACGTCCTCGTAGCTGGTCCTTGTGAATTAGCACTGATCCAGATCAGACACGAAGGCATCCTCGGGGGATGCAGTTGGTCGATGCAAAAGAGGGGTCGTACCAGCGCTTACGAACGTCATCTAAGCCTCTGATCCCCGGGTTTTGCCAGAGTCTTCCCAAGCATTTTCAGAAGCCCACCCAGTTATTTTTTTGCTCAGAGTATCTCTGGAGTGGGGGCTGCGGGGCCGGGGATGGGAGAGCCCTGCCTGGGGGTCCTGCTCCCACCCTGTCCCCTTCGGGAGGGTGACACGGAGCCAGAACTGAGGCCAAAAAAGCCAAACCCCGAGTCCTCATCTTGCTCTGTCTGATCACGTCAGCGGCATCTCTCCTGTCAGCCACTATAGGTGTGCTGTGGCCAAGAGGTTAGAAATGATGGATTGATTGGGTTTGTGTTCTAACACCTGAGCGATACTAATGATTATTGTTGCAGGCCTGGGCCAGACTCGTAGGTAAGGAGCACTAGGTGTCTGTCGAATATTATCGCTGTGTGGATGGGAGATAATTGTTTTGCTCTGATAAGCTGTGTTACGATTTCAACTTGTATTTTTTTTTTTAAGAAAAAATACACCTCTTGGTGAATGAAGAGAAGAACGGGAAACAATTCCACAAAGGAATTCCTCAAAACGGGTGTCTGTGAGCAGCGGTGCTGGCCACGGAGACGCTGTGGCCGTGCTGGGTGGCGGCCTCTTTTCCCAAATATTACAGCTCAGTGTCCCAATTTTCCTGAGTCAAAATTTCCCCCAAACTTGAAGCTGCTGCGGGAGCCGGCAGAGGAGCGGGCGCCTTCCTGCCCTGCCAGACACCCGGTTTGACTACTCGATGTGTTTATCTTTCTCTAAGAATGTCAAAATTTGGTTTGTTGGTTACCCGGAGGGTATTGTGCCCACCCAAACACACGGGTGTCAGTAGAGTCCCCATCCCGTGCCCCGGGACAGGGTGGTGCCATCCCCTTGTCGGAGGGGGCTGGGGTCGGACGGGGGGTCCAGGTGAGTGCCGGAGCCCGGCCGTGCGGCAGGAGGCTGCGGTGGGAGCCCCGGGTCTGTCGGGGCGGTGACGGCGGGGGCTGCCGCGGCCTGGCTCAGTCTGCTGTTCCTTGCAGGTACCGCCGTCCCGCTAAACGCTTCACCGGAGGCTCTGCCAACCGTGCAATTAAGTAATGCGTCCCTTGCCTTCCGCCCAGGTAGTTAGTCCCCGCAGCTCTGCTCGCTTCTCCCGGTCGAGCCGTCTGTGTCCCTGCCACCCGCAAACCTCCGCTGGTTCCCAAGGTGCCGAGGGCGCGGGGTCCGGGCAGGGCTGGCCTGGCAGCCCCCCTTGGGGGGATGCTGACCCCCCGCAGCGTCGGGGGCGAGCTGCCGTGTCCGTGTGTGTGCCCAGGGGCTGGGATGGACACGGCGGGTGTGAGGAGCCGGTTCCCCCTCCCGGTGCCAATGCACCTCTCGTAATCCAGGAGGGGACCCCACGTGGGGTTTGATTAGCTAATCCCACCTGGTCGAAGGGGGCTGCTGAGGGGTCGATGGCTATCGATTGCCATTGGGCTCCCTGCTCTGGCAGAGGGGAGGCAGCAGGAGTGGCCGATGCACCCTGAGCACCCGTCATAGGGATTAGATTCATGAAAACAAAGGGCGTTGTTTTTTGTGAAGCAATCTGGAAATGGGTCACTGAAGGGGAGCTTATTGATTGGAGAAGGATGAGCTCCTGGAATTTCTCTGGCTTTAATTAGCCCAAATTCAATTACAATATGACAAACAGGTTAAGGCTGCTCTTTAATGGCCCATGGGTAAATTAGAGGGGGCCGGGGCGCTGGCTGGAGGGGGAATGGTGGTGCTGCTCGTCCCGCCGTACCCGGCGGTGACTTCTGTCCTCCCTCATGGCAGGGAAGGGTTCTGTAGTGTTTGTGGAATAACAGCAGCCTGTTCTTCACCCCCCGCCAGCCCCCACGTCTCCAGCTGCCCCATCGTTGGGAAGACTCCATCCCACCAGAGAATTAACCCCTGATTTGGTGGGAAAGTGTTTTTAGCTTTAACCTTCTGCCTGGTAGCAGAGGAGGAGTTGGCTTTTTTCAGAAGCGCACAAGTGACTAAAGGCCATTTGCACCCGCGTCGTCACAGTGGCGTGGGGGAGCCTAAGTCACGGTGGGGTGTTAATTCCTTAATTAGCTAAACTGTAACGAGAGGAAGGACAGAGCACTAAGTTCAGAATTCTGCAAAAAGAAATTGATTTAGGTTTCCCTTTCCCCACCGTGGTGCAGATGTTACGTTAACATCTGGGATTCGCAGTGGCTGTCGATGGGGTCACTGTGAACAAACTTACAAAGACACAAATTTGGCCCACGTTGTCCTACATAAATGGCTTAAAATTAATTTTCACCCAGAAATAGAAGATAATTTTTTGTGGGGGTGCAGCGATAAATCCAAATATGCCCGAATTAACATCTATATTGCATTTTCACAAAAACCTCCATCAGTTTTCTGCTTTTACAGCAGAAGTGTGGGTGGAACAAGTTCAGGGCTGGCCAGAGATACCCCAAAAATGTCACAAAACATTGGCCTACCAAAGGTAAAAGCAGGAAGGCAGGCGAGGAGCGAGGACAGGAGCACCCATGCAGCAGAACAGAGTGACAGTGGGAGGGGTGACATCTCCGGGTGCTGTTCCCCAGTTCTGGTACTGGGAGACGGGGAGCCGTGATGGGAATTGGGGCTGGATCCCTCAGGGAGGGCAGCGAGGGACGCTTTGGGAGCATCCATCATCCCGGGAATGGTGCTGGAGATCCCAAGCCTGTCTTTTTCAGCTTCACAGCACCCACCTCCCAAAACTCGGGGAGCGCTGGAGCTAAAAATAACGTGATTTGAGCCTAATAGGTCTGAAGGGTTTAGAGTGGGTATAATTGAGATTTAAGCCCCCGGCCGGTCAGTCAGCCAGGTCCAGCCAGTCCTCCTCTTCATCTTGGGAAGCTGCCACTTACCAAAGAGTGCAAGCTGGAATATGCATAGATACATGGAGAGAGATATATATATATATATTTAAAGCCTCATTAAGAAGAGAATGGAATGGAACCTTTTTATTGAGTAGCTGGGAGGAGGAAAGTCTTCTGTCTGTGAGACCTTGCTGGAAGCGCTTGACCCCCGTTCTTCGGGTGTTGCTGCTAAAATCTGCCAGCTTTTCGGTGCTCTCGAGACAGTCCACAGAAAGCTATTTTTAAACAATTAGATCTGCAAAAATGTTAAAAAGCTCGATTAATACATTTATTTTTTAACAAGTGTCTCCCCCAGCAAAAAACCACAAGCACAGCTAGGAAGTGGGGGGTTTAGAAGGCAGGTGTTGGTTGACAGCGCTTCCCTGGCAGATCACCAGATCACCAGCTCCCCGGGCTCAGAACCAGTGCCGAGAGAGGGGTGTCCGTGGGGTGACCAGGAGGAACCAGCCACAAACGCCTTTTTCTTCTGTCCACCTAGCGTTTCATGAGTTGCTCTTTTTGTTTAAAGGAAAACTTCAGCGATCACCCTCAAGTGGTACAATCTCTTTTTTGGTGACTAGGTGGTGATTCCACGAGCAGTTGATCACAATAATAAGCCAAAAAACTCATTTAAAGCTACCAAAATCTCTAGTTGGCCACCACTTGAAGTGGGCCCACGGTGCTCTCTGCTGCTATGGAGCTGCCCCTCAGTTCCATCCCACCTGGGGCACAATCCTGGCATCCCTCTGATGGGCTGTTCCCATGGGGGGGGCTTCGCAGCAGATGCAAAGAATAAGTTATTATTATTTTTTTTCCTCTGCAGTTCTCCATGGGGGTTGTACCATTCTCGCTGCAGTTTTCCTTTAAGGTGCTTTGGTGTTGGGCAAAGCACCCCCCCAGGATGCGGGGTGCAGCCGGGTCGCCCCGGGGCCCTGCATGTTGGTGGCAACATGTGGGGGTGCCTGCACCTCCCCTCCTCTGCCCTCCCTCCTCCCGCTCCCGCCCCCAAAAAACCCACAAGCAAACCAGAAACCAACCCCTAATAGAAAAATTCTGCCTGTTGGCTTTAAAGGCCAGCGTGCTCCAATATATATTAACATCTTAATGGGAAAGCTCTGCGTGTATACATTTACTACTCTCTGACAAGAGGGAATTAAATGTCAGAAGGATTTGTAGCATCTATAATTGAATTGGTGCTGAGAAAAGCAAATCTTGAGGAAGAATAACATATTAGGATTAGCAAATAATGTGGCATTTTGTCAGTTCCTGCCATCTCGTCTGTTCCCTCTTCAGTAATAAAGTTGTGATTTCTTTTTTAATCATAGATAGGGAGCGGGAGTAGCTTTTGTGAATCGGAGACAGCATTTTGAAGCAGAATCTGGTTTTTAAGGTCAGGACTGTCTTTCTTGGCACAAATTTGGGGAAGTGTTGAAGGAGGAGTATGTAGCGCCGGGAGCGGCGTCACGCTGGAACAGCTTGTGTAGGGAAGATCCATCACTGGAGAGTTTTGTTGAAGAGTTGGAGGACGGAAGCAGTGTTAGCAGCGCCCTGGGCATCGCTGGCTTTGCCATGGGGATGGTGGTCCCTGGCCTCTCGGGGGGTCTTGGTTTTACTGCCCTGGTTAACTAGAAGAAAAAATATGTGGCAGGCCTAAAAAAAAATCCGAATATTTGAATTGTTCTTTAAAATTGCAAGTAGTTTGTCTTTGGAGAGGAAATTGATGCCACATGGGAAAGATACGAGGCGGATTTGATGTTGGTGTTTTGATGCCCTTAAATGTGGCATCTTGGTTTGAAGACAGACCTTCAGCTGTGGTACCTTTGGGTCAGGAACAGTGACGAGGGAGAGTGGTTGTGGGAACCCCATCAGCTGCCGAGATTGCAGGTGGCCCTTCTGGGGAATCGACGTCCCACGCAGCGGCACAGGGACCCCAAGAGCCGTTCCCGTCCCCTGCTCATCTGAAGTAGACAGAAATAAGGGTAATTTAGGGGTGCCCTGCCTGCTGCCTCACACGCTTGGTATTAGATGGTTTGCAACCATTAGGCTTCCTCAGAATATATTTTTATGTACTGTGTGAGCCGGAAGATGAACTATTTAGTCGCCCACTTAACAAAACAAACTCGCAGCTGGCACTTCGCAGAGGTCGTCTTTAGCAGAAGTAATTAAGAAAAATGGCCCTGCATGTCCCAGTGGACGCAGTCGAACTGAATCAACTCGTTGGCCAGAACCATTTGCTTTCTGCCAGGTCCCCTCTCGGGCAGAGGCTGTCTCCCCGCTCTCACCCGCTTCCCGGTGGTGGGGCACTGGGAGGGATGTGGGGGGCACCAGGCTTTGGCTCCACAGCTGTGGGGCGGTGGGAATGGGCTGCCAGGAGGAGCCCACCGACCCCCGGTCAGACCTCATCTTTCCACAGCTTTAATTTATGGTGATTAAGAGAAAATGGCTCTTGATGCAAAATCCTGCTCTAAGCACATTATGGAGCCGTAACTCAGCGTGTTTATTCTCCTCAGCTGTTCCAGATGTCAATGAGACATTCATCCTCGGGGCCTGGGCTGCTGCTGTCACCTCCTTAGCGCAGCCGAGTGGAGCTGGGTGCTAAGTTTCTTAAAAAAAAAAAAAAGAAAACATTTGAAAACATGGAGTGGAGCTTGTCTAAAGCAGCTGCTCCAGCGGGTGAGCCGGGTTTGTTGCTTTGCAGAGAGTAAATCTTTTCAGGCCTGGATTAGATGAGGTGGAGGCAGCAGGGAGGAGGCCTGGAAAGCCCAAAATTGCTGATTTTCCCCAGGTGCTGTCCCGGGCGGGAGCAGAGACTGTTTGGCAGGTCCCTGTTCCCCGAGGGCGAGCAGGGTGGCTCGGCCTCTTGCCAAAGCAGCAAAGGCCGGGAAGCGCTGAGGACACGGCCTGCTCCGGCTGGTGGCGAGACAAAGCCTCCCCTTCACGTGCTCCAGGATCTCTCTGGCTCTTCCCACAGGGAAACGACTGGGATTTAGGTGACGTGGCAGCGAATGCTTTTGGAATCCCTTTTTTTTTTTTGCCACAGGTTTTGGCTGGCAGAGGGGTGGCTGAGGAGGACCCTGGGGTTGCGGCGCTGGGAGGCTGCGGGGTGTTGTGTCCACCTTGTCCCAGCTCAGGCATCATCCCGCCGCCCGGGCCAGGGCTCCTCCAGAGAAGTTATTGGAAGAAGCACTCCGAGGGCTTTTTTTTTTTTTTTTTTTCTTTAACCAAAAAAAAAGGGTTTGTTCACAAAGAAAAATTTCCACTTTATAATTAAAATAAAATTCAGGGAG
>NW_015090916.1:431807-531067 GCF_001431845.1 Calidris pugnax | reverse complement strand
CTCCCGGGGGCTTTTTTTTTTTTTTTTTTTCCTTAAATTGTTTTAATTACAAGGCGCTTGATGGTGCTCTCAGTCACGAGTTATTTACCCAGGTCCCTCAGTCCTTAATCTTGGAGCAGAATTGGAAATATCGATAGAAAGCGTAAATCCCGGGCTGCTGCTGGAAAGCTTTGTATCAGGTTTCAGCTCAAAAGAGCACCATTACCTTTAGCTGTCACGGATCTGTACGCTTGATCGATAAACTTCAAATATTATTAGAGGTGGAGGCTTCAGAGATTTGCTCTGTTCTTTGGAGGGAGATGGAGATAAATCTTTCTCAAAAATTGACTTGCATTTGCACTCTCAGTCTTCCTGGTAAAATGCATTTCTCTTAGGTGTCTGGGCAACTGCATGCAGGACAGATTTATAGGCCATGTGCTTCTTGTAGTGAAAGATTTAAATGGTAAATCCTTCACATATGACTTCACAAATCATGTAAAGTTAAAAGATTTTTACCGTTTCTGTTGCTGCTGTGCTTAAATTGTAAGGTATGGCCAGTAAATCATTTTAATGGAGGTGTCGCGCTTGACTCAATAAAAAAAAGAGACAATGGTTTAGCTTCTATTCCAAAATGTTAATGTATTAATCAACGGGAGAATAATTGTTTTTTACTACCTTATAAATCTCGGTTGCCATTAGGATTGCAGTGAGGGTTGATGTAGCTGCGTTCTTAAATTAAAATTGTTTACACTGCTATACATTCATTTTACATGGCCATAGCTCATTCCGGGTTCATTGTGGAGTTGTTCCTCCGCCAAATAAGTCATTCCTCTCCCGGGTGACGGCCTCCTCAGGGAGAGGCGCTTATAAAAGAAAACTAATTGCGTGGTGAGGAGTTAAATAAATGAAAGAAAGCAGTTGGAGGCACTGTACAATTATTGCTCGCTCTCTGCCTTTGAAGAGGTCCTTATAGCTTGAGTGAGGAGTTGCGCGTCTCCCGACGTGGAGACGGGCGCCGAAGAGCCAAGGTTGGGTTTCCTGGTGGAATGGTGGTGGGTTGGGGCAGAGGATGGTTGTAGACACGTTGCCGTGCTGGGTTGGTTGGGTTGTGGTCAAGGAGCTGTGGGGCTGAAGCTGAACCGTTCCCCACAGGGCACTCGTTAGCGATGTTTCTCCAGAGCTAATGATGAATGTTCCCGTATCGAGCCGCTATTCCCTGTGCCCCCATCCCCCGGGGAGGCTGAGATTCGGGGAGCGTCCCAGGGCAATTTCCCAAGACACGTACCCACCGCCAGCTCCATCTCTCCTCTCCCTCTCCCAGCTGTCTCCCACCTGCGTAGTCGTAGTGCTGCTGCTTAGAGCGGAGAACACCTTGCGAGTCCAGCCCAGATCAGTTCGGCCGTGGGCACCGTTCCTCTGCCCGAACTCATCTGCCTAGATAGCTCCGTGCTTCACCCCTTCTCCTTCCGAGAGCACAAGGGTGGCTTGTCCCCTCCTGAGGGCAGCTGCGGCCAAACCCTTCCGAGCGCATCGTAGTAAGCCCCGAATTCTTATTCCTCTTCTGATCTCAACAGATTCTCGTGCAGGTGAGGAAGGGGCCATACGGAGCGTGGACCATGCGGTGGTTGGCGGCGTCGTGGCCGTGGTGGTGTTTGCCATGCTTTGCCTGCTCATCATTTTAGGGCGATATTTTGCCAGACATAAAGGTAAGACAAAGACCGCGACTGGAAAAAGAGGGGAGGTGGCACGCATTTCCCCCTCCTCCTGGTGTCCTGTCTGATGCCAGAGACTCCCCCCTTGGTTGCTCTGGAAGGATGTCTCCTGAAGGGCCGTGGGGAACAGGGAAAGGAGGAAGGCTGGAGCAGCCCCTCGATGTTCTGGGCACCAGGGCTTAGGGCAGGAGGTGGGTGGTTGACCCCAGACAGCACCTGTACCCAGCTTGTGGGTGTTGGTACCAGGGGAGGACCTTCCCTTCCAAGGCATCTAAGCGCAGGATGCCTGGAAAAAAAGGTACATTCTCTTTCTGGAGCTGCATTTCACATCACGGGGCACTGTGAGCTCTTCTCCAAGAGCCCATGGAATGTCCTGTGATGGTCCCAGGTGTTAGAGATAACGTGTAACGATGCCCACATCCACACCAGCTCAGCTCATCCCCGAAGCTGGCAGCCGACACCTCAGCTCAGGGCTTAAAATGGGCATTTGGAGGTCCCTCTACAAACCCACTTGACCCGAGCTGATATGTATGTGCCACGTTATCTTGGGTTTGTGTGAAATGGTCTGTTTTG
Organism: Calidris pugnax; assembly: GCF_001431845.1. Lineage (NCBI taxonomy): Eukaryota > Metazoa > Chordata > Aves > Charadriiformes > Scolopacidae > Calidris > Calidris pugnax. The sequence goes on along the minus strand of NW_015090916.1, from coordinate 528,803 downwards.
GGAACTTGTTACACCTTCCAGAGCAAATCAGAACCACCTGCCCCCAGAATTGTGACTGGCCACCTGTATATATATATATATATATATATATGTTTGTATGAAAGGGGTGAATGTTACCTGGGATTTATTCAGTATCTGTGGAAAAGCTGACAGAGGATGAGGCTGGGTACAGCCACCCCCAGGATGGAGTGAATAATGTTGAGAAGAGAGGAGAAAGGGGAAATAAGACCCTAAAGCACATGAGGGGAGAGAGAAAGCAGAGATGAAAGATTTCTCTCCTGTAAGGAAAGCGTAGAAAATGCAGTTTTACCGATATTGGTGTGTTTCTGAGAGGTGGAGACATCTGTGACCTAACATTCTGAGTAAGATGGTGCAGAGGGGGGCATGTCGGAGCGGGGATGGGGGTGGTGGGCCCAGGGGGTCCCCAGCCTGGTGTTGCCTTTGCAGGTACGTACTTCACTCACGAAGCCAAAGGAGCAGATGATGCGGCCGACGCAGACACAGCCATCATCAATGCAGAAGGAGGACAGAACAACTCCGAAGAAAAGAAAGAGTACTTCATCTAGAGCAGCCTTGGTTTCTATGAGGTGTCCAACCGTGGACGGTTACTACTGGCCCTATTTAAACGCTAAAGAGACAGTGATATTGGAAGTTGCAACCAGCTTGTGTCTTTTTTTTTAACGAAAAAAAAAAAAAAAAGCAAATGGGTGGAGAGTGGTGAGGCTGGGAGGGTCCGGGATTTGCTGTGTAAAAATATTCCTCGTAAAGTACACTCTGCTGTTCGACACCTCAGTTTGTTTGGGTTTTCTTTTTTTGGCCAAGTCCAGCTTGGATTTAGTTTAGTGAAGTCATTTGCAGAAGATTCTGTGCCTTGTTTAATTTCTGTTCGTTGGGGTCGGGGGGAGGCTGGGAAGAAGAGGGGCTTCTGTGCGTTAGTTCCCTTCGGGTTTCTGTGGCTCTTCGTTTCCCCTTTCCCGGTCCCGTGCTGGAGCTGCCTGCTGGGACCCCTTGGAGTAGGTGGCTTTTCTTTGAAGGTGTTTTCTCTTTTCTTTTTCTCTTCACCGTTTCCGTTCCCACCTCGAGCTCATCGGAGGAGAACCAGCACATTTTAGATTCCGTAGTTTGCAGTTTCAGTGTGCCCATCTCCCATCCCCTCTATCGTCGTCAAGGCTCGGATAAAGGAACGACCAGAACCCGTTGGGTGGCTGCCCGTCTTTCAGGTGCCTGAAATGGTGGTGGCGACCAGGACAGGGGCTGGAGCTCGGCAGAGGCGCTGCGCGGCCACGGGGAACCGGGACCCGGGGGAAGGATTTTTTCCTCCCCGGGGCAGGGGGATGCTGAGCCTCCCTCCGCCGCTCCGTCCCGCTCCCCGGGGGCTGGAGGAGGCAGAGCCCCCCAGCTCCAGCCGTCCTCTCCCACCCCATTGTGGCCAACGGGTGAGAGGTCCCCCCCAGCGCCCCGGAGCCGAGCCCTGGGCCAGCAGCCAGAGTAGCCAAACTGCCTTTTTTTCTACCCGCTCAGTCAAAACGTGGGAATTCGCGTTAAAACGACAGTGCTAACTGACTTACAAAGCCATAGGTGAAAAGGAGAATAGGTAAATTAGAATCCTAAGTGACAGGTAGCTGACCGCGAGGAGAAGACGGTATTAAAATTATATATGCTGAATTTTTTTTGGTTTTTTTGGTGAGTAATCTTGGATTTCGAGCGATACTTTTTTTTTTTTTACTGTGTTTACGTGGAAAATGTGTGCTGATTTATTTAAGGGAAACATTAATCTTAGCGTCAGGTTGGGGATTTTTTTTTAGGGGAGCGTTTTCGTGCGTTTTCTTTTTTTTTTTTTTTAAATTGTTGTTTTTGGCAGAACCATTACAGTGGGGGAGTCCCGTGGGAGCGGGATGGCCTGACGGCGAGTCCATTCTCCAGCACTATCTGTCTCGCCCCTTTTCACGAGAAGAACCGAAAACACCCTTTTTATTTTTGTTTCACCCCCACCCCGAGCGAATTTTGTGGAGCGCAGCTCTTTTCTGAGCCCCCAGCCCCGTTGCTGCGCCGTGATGTGCCGGGGGGGGTCTCGGGGGGCGTTTGGGGGCTTTGGTACCCAGCGGCGGGATCGGCAGCCTGGTTCGGAGCAGCCCATCGTTGTTTTGGAAGTGTACAGTAGTGCAGTGTTACCGATGTAACTTTGACTTAACGATGTTGACATGTCTCAGGTTCATGTGTTTTGATTGGTGTTTTCCGTCTCAGGTAGATCGCAAAATTTCGGCCCCACACATTGGAAAAACAAAACAAAACGACAAAAAAAAAAAAAACACACAACAGGATAAAAAAAACCAGGAAATTACGAATTTTAGTTGTATATCGGTTTATGTATTTTTTCTTCAGTATACAGTGCACTGTTTGAAATGTATTGTTGAGTATTACTTTGTACAGCTTTAGATCATTAGGATTTTGAAGCGTGAAGAAAGAACAACCTTGTTTAAGGGCGTATTACAAATGAAGGAGGCGGAACTGATGCTAAACAACCTTGTTCTTTATTCACCCTGCCTTTTCATTTTTTCCCCTTAGGCCAGTTCTGTTTTAAGGTGTCCATGGAAGATGTGACAATGTAAGAAAACACATATCCATCTGTTCCCATTCACATTTTGTATTGGTTCATGTATACCATTTTTACAAAGGAAAAGAAGTACTATAAAATATCTGTCTTCTTAATAAAAAAAGATTAATGTTACAAAACCACAGCTCATTTTTGCACTCTTTGTGCCCCGCCGCGATGGAGATGGTGAGGGCTGTTGTCACAGGGGGGTCGTCTCCGGGCTGGACCTTGTGTGAGCGGCCGAAGTTGGCCGTGCTCCTGTCCATCGCACCTTCCCGGGCTGAGAACCTGCCTCGGTGTTTGCTCCAGGAGATCGTGGGTCTGTGGCTGATATTCCACCCTCCCCGAGCTGCCAACAGAGATTGAAATGCTGTAACGGGAGGTGAGTGGTGAAATCTGTGACCCCCCCTCTGCCCCGTTCCTGTCTCTGGCCCTTGTCGGGGTTTTTTGCATCTCCCTTTGAAACGCTGAGGATTTCGGGACCCTCATGTGCGATGCCTCTTTGCAGAATCACAGAATGATGTGGGGTTGGAAGGGACCTCTGGAGGTCATCCAGTCCAACCCCCTGCCGGAGCAGCTCCACCCAGAGCAGGTCCCACAGGAATGCGTCCAGGTGGGGTTTGAATGTCTCCAGAGAAGGAAGTTCCTCCTCATGTTCAGATGGAACTCCTTATGTTCAAGTTTGTGCCCATTTCCTCTTGTCCTGTCCCTGGGCACCACTGAAAAAAGCCTGGCCCCATCCTCCTGACACCCACCCTTTAAGTATTTACAGGTGTTGATCAGATCCTCCCCCAGCCTTTTCTTCTCCAGACTAAAAAGCCCCAAGTCCCTCAGCTTCTCCTCATAAGGGAGATGCTCCAGGCCCCTCATCACCTTTGTAGCCTCTGCTGTGCCCTCTCCAGCAGTTCCCTGTCCTCCTGGAACTGGGGAGCCCAGAACTGGACACCGTTGCCCTCAGAACCCCCAGCCCCCCCAGAAGTGCTGCCAGGAGTCCTCCTCGTCACCGCTGCTCCCCCTCCGTGGCCCCAGCCCCCGCTCCTCCTCCAGCATCTCCCGCCGCTCCTGAAATCAGGTTATGAGGCAGCTGCAGCGCTGAAATTAGAAGCATCAATCTTTTATGTTTTGGACAAAGAGGGAGGAGAACAACAATTGCTGCTGCCGGGAGAGAGGCTGCCGTAACGAGGGTGCGGACACAAACGAGACGGTGAGGGGCTGTGTGTTGGGATGGAGCTGGTGCTGCTCCGGGGCCGGTGTCCGGCGCCCCAAGCACTTGGCGTTTTTAACGTAGATACTTTGGGAAGTACAGTTTTTCTTAGAGAAATTATGATGCTGAGAAAAAACTGCAGGGCAAACCAGAGAAAGCAGCTGTTCTTGGATGAGATGGGTATGAGCGTATGTTCTTTCGTTGGTAAGATGGCAATTCTTTTTATTAGTTCAGTTCACGATGCTTTTTCCCGCTTGGAGCCAGCGCTGGTTGTGTCACACGTGGGTGGTGTCGGCACCAAGGTCATGGCGTGGCAGGTGCTGCTGGTCCCTTTCCCACCGGGTCCTTCTTCCCCTTTACCCCAACACTTTATATCCTGGTAACACAGGTGGTGGCATTTCCACGTGGCTCAAGTGGAGTTATTGTTTAGAGTGTAGTTTATCATAGAATCATAGAATTTCCCAGGCCGGAAGGGACCTCCAAAGGCCATCTAGTCCGACCCCCCCGCAGTCAGCAGGGACACCCCCAACTAGACCAGGTTGCCCAGGGCCTCGTCGAGCCTCTCCTTGAATATCTCCAGGGATGGGGCCTCAACCACCTCCCTGGGCAACCTGTTCCAGTGCTCCACCACCCTCCCAGTGAAGAACCCTCTCCTCATCTCCAGTCTAAATCTGGCAGTTTAGCCGTGTTCCATGTCGGCATCTGATGTGTTTTGCCTGGAAAAAGCAGGAATGGTGTGCCAGACACAGCCCCTCCTCGGTGGCAGACACGCAGGTCCTGCCGGGGCTGCCCAGACATTCTCGCTCAGTGGAGGGCTGAGGCAGCCAAGGTGTTCACATCTCATCCTCAGGTCTGTCTGGGACCTCTGGGGTTGTGAGACAAGGCTGGGCCCCACCACAGGCGACATGGAGCATCTCCAGACTGTGGCAGGTCCAGCCCACCCGCGTCCCTTACCTGCGTGACACAGAGATGTCACAGCGGTGAGTACGCCGTGAGTACCACAACCTGATTTATTCCCCACTGGTTTTGTCAGGAGGTGCCTGGAGTGTCCCCCTCTCTACGTTACAATGGGGAGAGGCTCTTTGTGATTCCTCATTTGAGGCGTTGTGTTGACACCGATTCCCGAGGGCTCCCAGCCGGGATTCATGCCGTGGTCTGTCTCCAGACACAATCCTGCTGCTGCTGCTGCTACCCAGTGGCAGTAATTCTCAATAATTCAGTGTGCTCGGGGGCAACCTGCCGAGCTGCAGAGCCCAGCCTGGCCGGGCAGAGCGGGGCTGGGGCGAGGACGGGGCGCTGCTGGTTACGGCCCCTTCTCCCTTCCAGGGCTAAACCCACTGAAGTGTGATTGAACATTAATCACCCGTTAGGAATCCAGTTGCAAGCATCACTGGTGAAGCTGCTTCCGCCGCTTCTCTGAGGATAAACCATCCGCGTGTCGGGGGGCTCATGATTTATTTATGGCCGTGTGTGGCTCGTCCGTCCTGCCCTGAATCCGTCCGTCCTGTCCCCGCTGGCTCTGCCAGCACCTCCGCTTTGCTCTCGGGCCGTTTCCCTCCGGCGAGCGCCAGGCAGGGCCTTTGCCAAGGCTCTGGGTCCCTGTCCTTGAACGGCCCGGCCGTTTCCCCGCTCGGCTGCGTTAAACCCAACCGCCGCTGCCTTTAATCTCGGCCATTTCACGCCGCAGCGTCCATCTGGTCGGGAGAGGAACCCGGGCAGGACGCGCTGCTCGCAAAGATCACAGGAACCACGACAACGGAGCGTCGGCTTCAAAGGGCTCTCCTTTCTGCCTCGTTATGTCCCCGGGAACGAGGAGGTCTGCGTGGACGACTGGAGCGTGACCCTTCCTCTCGGGCAGAGCTGGGACTCTGCCAGCATCCCCATCTGCCCACCCGGCCCCGCTCAAGCCACTGCCTGAGTCATTCCTCCGGCTGCTCAGCGCCACACAGAGAGAGGAATCTGCTCAGAAACATCCTCCAGTTCATTTGCTCGGGCTCGAGACGTCGCGGTGGTTTTTCCCTGTGTCCTGGATCACCCCCCACCCCGTGTCCCTCCTTCCATCCTCTGCCGCGCAGGGCTTGGCATTCAGCGTCCCAGCAGGTCCCAGCTTTAACCGGCTTCCGTGGCCCCGGAGGTTCCCAGAAATTCAAATCACAAAGTCTGTCATTTATCCTATGAGTAGTCCCCATCTTTCAGCTTTTTAAGGGTTATTTAGTAGCACTTTTCTTCCCATTTCCTCCTTGTACCTCAACACTTTCTGCTCTTCTGGCCCCCCGCAGGCAATGCAAATAGATGAAAAGAAACTGTAGGTCACTTTCTTCACGAAATGCTTTGCATGAACTTTTCAGACATCAAGATACAAGAACGTTGCTGGGGAAAGCTGAAAAGAGTAACATTAAAAAGCTGCACTTGGGGAATCTAATGTCCCCGGTGACCAGCGGCAGAAATGTGTTCCCTCTGGACGTGACCCTTCCACTGTTGAGCCATTTTCGTTAAAAAGACCGGAGGACCCTTCTAGGTTTTTATGAAATTGAAGAAAATCATCATTACTTAAAAATAAAAATGTAGCATTTGCCCTGAACTTAACATTTTCACGAGTTGAATAAGTCGTTTGGTCCTAATTGCACAATTATTTTATTAGGAAAGTAATGTAATTCTTCATTTTTAATTTTTTTTTAGCTACATAGAGGGAGGAATTATTTTAACTTAGTAACCGAGTCTGACTTGCACGATCGCCCCCTTTTATAGCAGGGTGATGTTGCTGAAAGTCCAGGCTGTGAGCAGTTACAGCCCATCCAGTAATTAGTGATAAATGACACTTTAACGTGCAGCGGGTAGAAGGTACCTGGGTCTGGGTGATTGAAATGCGGCGGCTGCGGAGGCGGGGGGAGCCGGGGGGAGGCATCGATCCGCGCCGGCCACTCACTTCTCATCAGAGGGGCCTGACAAGGGGCTAATAGCTTTTTCTGAGGCTCCAATCCCATTTTCCAGTGCCGCCGCCTGGGATAACGCCCGCTCCCCCCGGCATCGATCGGGGGCGACGCTCCCATCCCGGCCGGGGGGCAGCAGGGATGGGGGGGCAGCAGGGATGGGGGGGTGACGCCGGAGCCGGCCCCATCCCGATCCCCAGGGATCAGTCTTTATCCATCCAGGCTGCCCCATGGACATGTGAAAAACCTTCCCTGCCGCACGTCAAAGGTCTTTTCCAAAAAATGTGGAGCGGGGGCGGGGGGGTTTAGCTGGTGCTTGTAGGGAAGGTGATGGTGCAGGGGGGCAGAGCTCCGTCCTGCGAACTGCAGGAACTTCAGTTAGATAAACAAACTTCGGGGAAATAAATAAACTTTAGGGATATAAACTCTGGGGAAATAAACTTTAGGGAAATAGACAAATTTCTGTTAAACATATAACCTGTAGCTCACTGCACGAACGTCAGCAGCTAAGTAGAGGCAGAGAACACAAGCTGTGCCACAGCCCCAGTCCCCCTGGCACCTCCCGAGACCCCCACGCTGCTGCGGGGGCAGGAGGCTGGGCTGGCATCCATCGGCCGTGGCCACTTGTCGGGGTGGGGGTGAGCACAGCAGGTCCTTCATCACTGGTGGTGGTGGCCCCTCCAGGGGGTAACTCGGTTCCCAGGCTCTGGGGGGGTCCCAGCCGATGGGGAACCCCCCTGCTCCCCCAGGAGGGTGCTGGGCAGGCGGACCCCACGCTGGCTCCCATCAGGGTGTCTCCCATCCCGTGTGAGCTCCGCTCCTCCCTCGCCCCTCCTGGCATGTCCTGCCCCCTCCTTGATGCCCCCTCGATGGCTCGGAGGTGGTGGAGGGATGGACTCCCTCGCTCTGCTCCGGAGAACCTGCCGGCCCCTGGCACAGATGAGCAGGTGCTGCCTCCCGATTAATTAAGCAGGCCTGGCTAATTAATTAGCCACGTGCCTCCGCCTGTCTGCCCCACAACCTTTGCTCTCCCGGCCCCGTTTCTCATCCTGTTCTGCAGGATGGCAGCGGGAGCACTGTAAGTAATAGAGCTAGAGAGGTGTAGGTAGAATAGGAATAAAGATTAGAGAGAATAGGAATAAAGAATATAAATAGAAAGGCTCTGGATAGATGCAATTCTGCAGTTGCCGGGCCAGAAGCAGCAGAAATCAAAGGCCGGAGGGATCTGTGGGCTCTTGGCGTCCTGCGAGGAGTTTGGGGACCTCTGACCCATGGATGAGAAGGGCCCTGAGCCCCGGCAGAAGAGGGAGGGCGTTGGGCAGCCCCTTGTGGCTTCATTCCTGTCCTAGGACTGTGCTGAAAGCGAGACCCCACTTTGCCCCCCCCGTTTTCCACCCCAGGTGATGGCTTTGTGGAGCCGCTCGAGGCCGTCCCGGGCACTGGCCCCGGGAAGGAGGTGACCCCCCCTGCTCCCCCCTCAATGGCTCCACACACACAGACTCTGGTGCCCTTCCAGGCTTTGCTGGGCTGGAGTCTTTCTTTCCTCTCCCCACGGGGTGAGGGAGGTTTTCTCATCTGGGAGTACAAAGGGGGAAGAAGTCCCCGCTGTGTAAGAAGATGCTGCGACACAAAGTGCTGGGGAAGAGCAGGGGCTGCTTTAAAGACCCGCTGGCAGCTCCCAATGCTCCTTCGACCTCGAGTGCTTTCTGGAAATCCTGATTTCCCTCTGAGTGCCTCAAACAAAGGACCTGCCTCATGTCCTGGCAGTGGTGGTGCTGTCCTTCCCTCTCCCCCAGGCCCCCGCACACCCTCAGCATCCCTGGGGTGGGTGGGATTCATGGGATTCCCTCCCCTTCCTCAGTAAATCCCACAAGCGGGGCCCTCTCACTGCCCTTCCTTCTCTGCAGGGCTGCCTGGCCGTTGAGGGCTGGCTGTTAACGGTTTGGATTTGGGATGTAGAGCCTTCTGCTCGCGTTCCCTGTGCTAAGCATCCCCCCCAGCAGCCCCCTCCCTCCCCCGGGAGCCCTGGCCTCCCTGCCGCGACAAGCAGGGCCAGCAGCGCCGGCGTCACCTCGTCCACCCGGCGCACGAAGCGAGCGAGCGGGAGGTAGGGGAACTGCCAGGAGTAAAGGGAATATTTGATCAGACACCCTCCCCTCTCCTCTGTACTCGTCTCGCCGGCCTCCCTGGGGGCCAGCACCTCCCGGCCCCGCTCCCGGCTCCGTGCCGGCGACGGGTTGGCAGCAGCTCCTCAAAATGGCAGCTGCCGAGGAATTTCAATAAGATGGGGAAGCTCATCTCCAGCCTGCGCCTCTGTGCCTGCCTTCCTCTGCTCCTCTGCTCTGCCTCCATCCCTTCTCCGATGGATTTCTGTGCCCACGGTCCACTTTCCCCTTCCCAGGCAGACAGTGCCCAGTCCCTTTGCCCCTCGCCAGGATGGGGGGTGCTGCCCCACGGCCCCCTCGCTGGGGTGAAATCCGGCAACTCTGTCCTGTTTCTGCAGACAGGTATTCATACCATGCCCCAGGTGTCTGTTTTGCAGGATCTTCCACACTTCCCAGCTTGGCCACTGGCATCAGCACCTCTTCCCGGAGTCCTTTCAACGACTCTGGGGGAGCCACGGGTCTGGTGTGAGACTTCACGCAGTCTGGGATGATTCCTTTTTCTCCCCGCATTGGAAAACAGGCTTTTGATACAGGGGTGAGCTGCAGCCCAGGTGCAGCATCCCAAGGATCCCATCCATCCCAGAGATCCCATCCATCCCAGGGATCCCATCTGTCATGGGAATGCCGTGCATCCCCAAGCCCAGTGCCCGGCGGCAGGGATGAAGCTGGTGATGCTCCCCAAGCGGCTCCGTGTCACCCACGGCAGGGGACTCACTCCCAGCCGGGGGGACCCAGTGCCCAAGCATCGCTCCAAGGGTGGCCAGGAGCTGCTGAGGAGCCTCAGGAGCTCGCCATCCCTGGCTGTAATCAGCCCGATTATGTCTGGATAATTTTCCCTTCTCTGGGTAATGCTGCTGTTGAGCGGGAACGAGGAGAATGGCAGTGTTTTTCTGTGACTAAGAAAAGGTGTACGTGGCCTTGATTGCAAATGAAAAATTAAGGCCCCGTGTCTTGCATTCATTCCTACTTGATTACACACCGGTACGTAAACAAATCTTCACCCTGTTGCCTGAGGGGTGTCAATGATCTACCTTTTCTTTCGCTCGCCTCTCCTCCAGCAAATCTATAATGCATTTAATCTTCACCAGTCACTCTCCTCAGTTTTTAAATGTCTAATTTGCTGCCGAGCGCGGCTCCAATTCTCCCTGTGCCGCCGCTGTAACTCTCTGGCTCATGTTTGCCCGATTGCCTGTCTGCTCGGCCGGCCAGCCCGCAGCGGAGCTGGTGCTGGGGTGGGGGGGGACAGGGGTTTGCCAGCATCACTGTCCCAATAACCCCCCCCATGCACTGGGAGCCGACCAGTTTGGCTCTGGTCACGAGTGTGCTGCTTTTGAGCCAGGCTTGATGAAATTCACGGGTTTGTCTGCGAGTGCTCAGCCTCACGCTGGCCCTCCCCGGGGCACGGATGGCTCGGGTTTGCCTTTGGGGTGTGAAAATCTGGGGTGCTCAGAAGCGCAGAGGCTCGGAGCCGGGGCCTGCCCAGGGAGGTGGTGGAGTCACCATCCCTGGAGGTATTTAAGAAATGTATAGACATGGCTCTTCAGGGCATGCTCTAGTGCCCAAGGTTATTGGTTTATGGTGAGGTGTTGAGTGTGGGGTTTAGTTGGTGGGTGCGGTGTTTTTGGTGGGCGTTTGGTGTGGTGTGGTTTGTATTTGGTTGGTTTTGTTTGGTTTTTTCCAATGCGTAAGCAGACAAATGAAGAAAAGTGGAAGAAGATAAATCCTGTCTTATTGGTGGGGTTTTGTTTTGTGTGGGTTTTTTTTGGTTTTTTTTTTGGTTTTTTTTTTTTTTTTTGTGGTTGGACTCGATGATCTCAGAGGTCCCTTCCAACCACTAAAATTCTGTGATTCTGTGATTCTGTCAGCGGTGTGTGTTGGGCGGCACTTAGAAACTGGGACCTCAGAGGTTCCCAACACGGGGACGTGGGTGTTAAGGCTGCTGCTGAGATGGCACCGGTAAGGCTGGCCCCCAAGCTGGCAAGCCCAGGTCAGGGCCATCAGCCATGTGGCTTTCTGGAGCGTACGTGGCCAGCACGGGGTTTGCAGTGGCTGGTGGGGCGGGCGGGTTGTTTTCTGGACAGTGTGGGCACACGGGGGCTTCTCTCCCCACCCCAGCGCTGTAGCTCTCCCTCTTGCCTGGGAAAATGCACACACTTCAGGCAAACTGGCAGGATTGGTATGAGGGGGGGTGGAAATGGGGTTCCACGTGGGATGAACAGCACTTTCGGGGGGGCAGAGAGCACTCCCAGCCTTCCCTGGAGTGGGAATGGCCTCTCCAGCATTGCCCCAGCAGCATTAGCCAAGGCAGGGGGGGTGCTGGGGGATGCTGGAGCCATTCTCTGCCCTGCCTGCCCCCACTCCTGCCCAGCTGGGGCCAATTCCCAGCTCCACATCTGTGAGTACTTAGTGCTCAGCCCCAGCAGCCGCTGGGAGATGCAGCAGAGGGGTCACCTGCAGGATGGGGCTCTGCAGGTAAGGGGGTGTTTTTGGGGGGCTGGGGGTGTGCTCGGATGTGCTGCTCCTCCTGGGGGGTGCAGGGAAGCTGGGGGGAGAGGCCCCTCCTTGTTTATCCCCCTGGCCCCTTGGGTGCTGTGTTTGCCTGTGGCTGTGTTGCAGCAGGAGGTGGTGTGGTATTTGCCTGGGAATATGTATAAAAGCAAACCTGGGAGCTGTGCAGGTCTGGAGCCCTCAATATAAGAAGGACATGGACCTGATGGAGAGGGTCCAGAGGAGGGCCACTAAAATGATCAGGGGGATGGAGCACCTCTGCTACGAGGACAGGCTGAGAGAGCTGGGGTTGTTCAGCCTGGAGAAGAGGAGGCTCTGGGGAGACCTAATAGCAGCCTTCCAGTACCTGAAGGGGGGCTACAGGAAGGCTGGGGAGAACCTGTTTAGAAAGGCCTGTAGTGACAGGACGAGGGGAAATGGCTTCAAGCTGGAGGGGAACAGATTTAGATTGGAGATGAGGAGAGGGTTCTTCACTGTGAGGGTGGTGGAGCACTGGAACAGGTTGCCCAGGGAGGTGGTTGAGGCCCCTTCCCTGGAGATATTCAAGGTGAGGCTCGACGAGGCCCTGGGCAACCTGGTCTAGTTGGGGGTGTCCCTGCTGACTGCGGGGGGGTCGGACTAGATGGCCTTTGGAGGTCCCTTCTGGCCTGGGCAATTCTATGATTCTATGAAATTTGGAAAGCCGGTGAGCGGTGGAGATGAAGCGTGGAGCAGCCTGGCAGGCGGTGAATCCAGCGGCTGGGGCGCCAGAGCGGGGGGCTTTGCAGGGATGTGAGGGGAGATGGGGAGCAGGAGCTGCTGAGGATGCTCGACCCTTTGCACGTTCAGTGGAGGCTCTGTGTGTTCTTGTCAGTCGGGCCGGGAGGGCTGGAAGCAGATGAGGCAAAGCACGTCCATCAAAAGTCCTTGAGGCCTGGAGGAGCTGTTATTACCTGGCACCGCGGTAGTAAATGCCTTCACGCCGCCTGCCTCAGCCTCCTCCCACTACGTGTGAATGATGATTATTTGTGCATGGGCATCTCTGCGATGGAGGCTGTCTCCTGTCTCCATCTGAGGAGAGGGGTTTCTGCCTCCTCTGAGCTGTTCCAGCCTCTGTGTTGTCTCTGGGGCACCCCCTTCCCCACCAGGAGCCACTGCCCCCCTCCCGCCCCGGCTCTGGCAGGGCACGGAGCGGAGCGAGGGACAGCACGGCTGCTAAACCAGAAATCTGTCCTGGGGGGAAAAGAAGAAGGTTTTGTGCAATTTTTCTTGTACATTCTGTGCACACTTTTCTGGTCAAACGGGAGACTCGCTCTCCTCTTGCCCCTGCGTGTGTAGAGCTTGCTGGAACTGCTGCTGTACGTGCTCCCTCCAGCCCTGGCCATGGGTTTCTGGGGGGCTGCAGGAGCTGGGGGGGGGCCTCGGGGGCAGAAGCTGCTGCCTCCCGGGGCAGGATGACGCCGTGTTCGGGCTCAGCCTCTCGCTTGCTTTGCTGAGATGTCTCGGGTGTTTGAGATGCACTTGTGAGAAAAGTCTGCTTGGAGCAAAATGTATTCAGGTTATCAAACTCTCCATAAAACTTGCAAGACATCTTCTGGCGCGTGTGCGTGTGTGTATATATATATATATATGCTGCTTTTTTTTAATACTCTATTGAGGTCTGGGGCTTTTCCTTCCACTAGCTTTTATCTAGTCATGACTCCTGCAATGTTTAATCTTTATCAGCAACTGTAAGCCTTGTATTTCTTTTATGGGTCAGTTGTTCACCCTTTTCCCTTGATGTTCTCGCTGGTGCTGGATAGTGTGGAGGGGGGGGAAAAAAAAAGGAAGGGGAGGGGAAACCCAGAAAGCCCTGCTTGTTTCTGCCCGTCAACATTTATCCGAATGACAGGCAAACAAATCAGAGCTGTGAAGGCTAATAGCAGGCTGATAAATCTGGCAGAGAGTAAACGGTTGGGTGAAAGGGATGTTGGAAATTTCCATGGCCAGCTGGAGTGTGGGGAGGACGGGGAGGTGGTGGTCCATGGCTCGGGCTGCTGTGATCCTCTTTCTGCATAACCCCTGTTTCTCCTGGGGACAGATTAGGCCATTGCAGGAGCTTAAACTCCACCACCTGCATCGTTATCGATGCAGCCACGACCTCCAGCATCGGGGTCCCACAGGGGGCCTGGGCTTCCCAAAAAAGCTTGGAGCTTCAACAGTCCCAGTATCCGACTGAAAGGCGAAATACCCGCTGCTTTCATTGTCGTCTTTGCGATCTAGAAAGTCTTCACTCAGAATTGAGATGAATAAAAGATTAGTGTTACCGGGGAGAGGCAGCGCCAAAGGTACAGGTGATCCACTGAATTTACTATATACGCTGTAGAGACGTAAATCTGGAGGAGATAAGTGCTACCTACCATCCCAAATCTGTTTTAAAGATCCCCTGTGCAGCCTCTAGCCCTTCTTGGGGCACAGGGGAAGAAGATTCCTGCCTTCTCCAGGGCAGGGATGATGGTGCAGGAGGGAAGCAAGACCTGACGCTGCTGCTGGAGCAGGAAGATGGAGGGAACACTGATGTATTTGGGGGATATAGAAGTGCTTGCTGGCTTTTTAGACACTATGTGCTTGAAAAGCAATGAATATTTCATGTCTAAAGCACTATCTGAAGTGTGGGCAGCAAAGACACTCTTTTTTCTTCCTTTCCCTCCCCGCCCCTGCCCCTTGCTCCTTTTCTTTTTTCCCCTCCCAAAGTCAGGAAAAATCTGTCAAAACACTTATCGGAAATCTGTATAAACTGGCAAAGCGCTGCGAAGAGCTAATCTGTGCAGAGCTCATACAAATGAACAAAGTCACCACGGAGTTGCCAGGGGCGCTCCCGATAAGGGTTTATTGCGGGGAATTCAGGTGGGGCAGGAGCTGCCTCTGGGAAGCGGGATGCGAATGCCCAGCTCTTGGATGGGGACACCTCGGGGAGACGTGGCATGGCCTGGGAAGGGAAGAGTGGGGCTCCCCACCAGGTCGTGGGGCTCCCCACCAGGTCGTGGGCCCCATGTGGTGCCTGCCCCCGGCACGGAGCATCCCCAGAGCGTGCAGTGGAGCCGGGTGGCCAAGGGAGATATAAGCGAGGAGAGGGACACCCTGCGTGGGCACAGAATCACAGAATCTTCTAGGTTGGAAGGGACCTTAAAGATCATCTTGTCCAACCGTCAACCTCACTCACAAAAATAGACACCCACACAACAAACAAGAAGCATCATCACTAAACCAGACCTCCCAGCACTACATCAACCCGTCTTTTGAACACCTCCAGGGATGGGGCCTCAACCACCTCCCTGGGCAGCCCATTCCAATGGCTGAAAACCCTTCCAGTGAAAAAATGTTTCCTAATATCCAGCCTGAACCTCCCCTGGTGTAACTTGAGGCCATTTCCTCTCATCCTGTCGCCTGTGACTTGAGAGAAGAGACCGACCCCCACCTCTCTACACCCTCCTTTCAGGGAGTTGTAGAGAGCAATAAGGTCTCCCCTCAGCCTCCTCTACACAACAAACAAGGAGCATCATCACTAAACCAGACCTCCCAGCACTACATCAACCCGTCTTTTGAACACCTCCAGGGATGGGGCCTCAACCACCTCCCTGGGCAGCCCATTCCAATGGCTGAAAACCCTTCCAGTGAAAAAATGTTTCCTAATATCCAGCCTGAACCTCCCCTGGTGTAACTTGAGGCCATTTCCTCTCATCCTGTCGCCTGTGACTTGAGAGAAGAGACCGACCCCCACCTCTCTACACCCTCCTTTCAGGGAGTTGTAGAGAGCAATAAGGTCTCCCCTCAGCCTCCTCTTCTCCAGGCTGAATAACCCCAGCTCCCTCAGCCTCTCCTCATAAGACTTGTGCTCCAGACCCCTCACCATCTTTGTTGCCCTTCTCTGGACCCGCTCCAGCACCTCAATGTCTTTTTTATGGTAGGGAGCCCAAAACTGGACACAGTACTCGAGGTGAGGCCTCACCAGTGACACACAGGGTGCTGTGGCTCTTCTCTTCCCCAGTAACTATTCCAGCTGTGTTCCCAGCACACCTGGAGCCTGGGTGGGAGCCAGGGAAGGGAAAGGAGGGTCTGGAGAGCCGGGAGCGTGAGTCCCTCACGTCCTGCAGAAGGTGTTTGTTCGGGCACCGCAGTCAGTGAAATACGAGCACCAAGAGGGTGTTGAATGCACTCCATCTCACATCTTTATGGTCAAGTTTATTACAGGCTTGTTGTGGTTTTCTGTCTCCTAAAAGTAGTTGCATTTCTGTCTCTCTATTGCAATGCATATCGCTGAGCATCCCCCTAACAGCCAGGGCTGCCACTAGCCCCCTTCCTTCATCTGGGAGCCCCTGGCTCCCTGTTTTTGACACAGATCTGCTCGTAAGTAAGGTCTCCCTGATTGTCTGCCTTCAGGAGCCTCGGGGAACCTCTGGGTGATTTCATATTTGACTCAAAATGTAAATAGCCTAATTGGTGGACTGTTGGACCTAGCTACTTGTTTGGGAGGAGACATCTTTTGCTCCCTCATCAATTAATCATGGGCTGTGGGAGGCTGGAGCTCGCCCATCAACGGGAAGACCATCAGCTTGTAAAATGGCATGAAAGAGAATTCCTGAAGGGGTCAGGTGTGGGAGAAGGGGAAGGCAGGTGGGCTGCGAAGATGCTGGAGCTGGTGGGCAGCACCATAAGTCCCCTCCCCAGCCTTCTCCTCTTCCCCTGCTCCAGGCAGAGCTCGGGGTGATGCTGTGCTGAGGTTTCCATGTCCCTTCAGCCAAGGAATAAGTAATGGTGGAGCCTTCACAGGTGGCTCACTGCTGCTGCCTAAAGGCAGGAGAGCTGAAGGGAGCTCTGGGCACCATTTGTAGCACGTTTCCTTCTTTCTCTCCTCCTGTACTGTGTGGGTTTGTGCTGATGTTACTGAACACCAAGGGGACGGGGTCCATGTGTTGCTCTGCAGCCCATGGGTGACTCTGCCGGGGATGGCTCAGGGCGGCCCGGCTGCTGGAGAGGACTCTGGGCTCTGCCAGTATCCCCTGCTTCTGCCCCAGTGCTGGGTGGGGGCAACTGAACCGGACTGGTCCTAGGGCTACCGGACCTACCAGGGATGGCAAAGCAAGCCCAGGAGCCCTGTGCTCCCCAGGGCTGTCCCTGGGGCTTCTGGCCCCAACACCAGGAACTTTGCTTGTGCTCCCGTTTGCGCTGGAAGCGCGGCTCCCTCGGGAGCACCGTGTGCCACCGGCTCCACTTGACACTGAATTAGCAGGAAGATGTTTCCTCTGTGTCGGGTGAAATTTGGACACAAAGAGGAGTGCGTGGCTCTTCGTGCGTAATAGCCGGGTCCCTTCCTGCGGCGCTGCTGGAGGTCACCTCTCCACATCTTCCCTCCCCGGAGATGGAGAGCTTGTTTGTCCGCTTTGTTCCCTTCCTTTCATTTCGGAGGGTTAAACGCTGAGTTCTGCTGTCAGCTGTCACCCTTCGCCGTCTTCGCGCTTGACCTGCGTGGAGAAACAGGCAGGCGTCCCTGGAAAATGGCAGGTTGGGAAGCTGCCGTTCACAGGCTGTTGATTTACTGATTTGCATCGTGTGCGGGAGCTGGAGTCGGCGCTGGGGATGGGGCCGAGGCGGCGATGCCAGGCAGGCTGCATCCAAGGGCTTCTCAGCCACCATCATCGCTGCTGATGTCCTCTCCTGGCTGCTCCACCACCTCTGCCGGGCTTCGGAGCCTCTTGCAGTGCTCTCCTTGCACTTCATCCTCAGTTTATCCGCTTGCTGTCACCTTCTGACCTGGCAGCATCCTCCGGTTGTGCCGATGCTGAGGGGAGCACAGGAGGACGGGCGAGTGGAGTGGAGGCTGTCGCATCCCAGGCTGTTGGTAGGCTGAGTGGATCCTCTCCAGAACATCCGAGATGCCCGCGTCTGCCCTAAGCTTCCCCCTCAGCATCCCCCAAAGCAGGGCACAGGCTCGCCCTGCGCACTTCATTTTCTTTTAAGAGATCCGGGGTGGTGCAGTGTGAGCTGGAAGAACAGGCCAAGTGCTGTCTGGAGACAACTAGCCCAGATACGGCAGAGAGACAACACTTTAAAACCTCATTTAAGAGAACACAATGAGAGGGCTCTTGGGTAGAAGGAGAATTAATTAATCTCATTCCTACATAGATACTTTTAATTAAATGTAAGTGCGTGGTCTTTTTAAAAGAAAGTTATGGAGAAGAACCCGTGCCTTTGTATGAGTTTGCCTGGCGGCAGGGGGAGGGGGTGTGTGAGATTCTGCTCTTTTTTTTGAGTGGTTTCAAGAGGAATGTGCATCGGAGCAGGAGAGGTCCATTTTGTGAGAGGATGTGCTGAATTTCTCCTTCTTTTTGTCCCTCTCTGTGCGATGCAGCCCAATGCAGGGGGCACGGTGATGGACATGGGAGGCTCCCTGTGTGTGGTGGAGGGTGCAGAGGAGGGGGGGTCTTCCTTCCATGATGTCTGCTCAGTGCTACCCCCAGGTGAGGTCTCCAGAGACACGAGTGACTCAGTTTCCCCATCTCTGCCCAAAAGTTCTACCAGAAACACTTCTTGGTCACTTAGGGGTCAGGGAATTGCTACCTGAAACGCTAGAAGAAAGCAGAACAAAATGGTCCATTTTATTTAACTCACTGAAACTGTATTTTCATGCATCCTGAGTCCTCAGAGGTCCCAGCTTCTCCAGAGTGAGCTGGATCCTTGGGGCAGTAATATCAGGGAAGGCGAAGCTTTACCTCCTCCTTATTACTGAGCTCCCTGGAGAAGTTAGCGATGATTCCCCGACTCCTGGAGACCCAGAACACCAGCAGGTGATAGATAGGCACAATTACATATTTATGAAGTGTTGGGCTTTGACAGGCGTGGGGAATTCAGCCAAATATTACTGCATTTTCCCCAGCCCTTGTTCAAGTATGAGGCAGATAAACAAGGAAGGGGGGTTGTGTTTGCTCCTTCGTGAGAGCGCGTTTCCCCACAGCCCTCTCCGGGTGAAGTAGCTCTTATCAAATACAGTTGGTGTATATATATATATTATTTTTTTTTTATTCCACCCCTCTTAGATTTAACAGGGGAAAAAATAAAGATGGAAAAGCTACTCGAGCTCTGCTCTGCTCTCAAAGGTGACAAAGCCCTGCCTGGGGCTGTGGCTCCGGGCTGTGTCACTCCCCAGCTTTGGGAATGTGTGGGGGAGGACAGTCCCCCCGTACCCACCGTGCTCAGACCCTCTGGGAAGGGAGGGAAAGCATTTCTCCTGTGAGCTTTCCAAGGAGGTTTCTTTCTCTCTCACTGGATGGGTCCGTGCCTGACGGTTTGCAGGGATGGGACCTCTGGACGGGTCTCAGCACAGCCCCATCTTCAGACAGGCTGGATTTTGGGTGCCCTCCTGCTTTCCTCCTCGCTCTCCTGCCTCCTCCGCGTCTCGCTCTGTCTCCCTCTCCCTCAGGTGATTCCTCACCCTGGTAGCTTGGCCCCCGCTCATCTGCGAAACCCATTTAACATCAGGGAACGCTGTCAACCATGGAGAGCTGACAAAATCGAGGATGGTTCAGGCGGCAGCAGCAGCTCGATGTGCTGACTGCATTTTCACAGCTCAAATTATATTGTGCTGCAGCTGAGGCTGAGAGGGAAGCGAGGCGGGATCCAGGGCAGAGGGAGGGAGATTAAATAAGAGAAGGGTGAGGTCTCCAGGACCCCGTCCTGCTCTGCCACGGAGCTGGTGCCGGGGTCCATTATCAGTGACCGCGTTTTGCTGGAGCCCTCGGGACCGTTGGTAGGGAAGGAGGCGACGGGATTCCGTTTGGGAAGGAGAAGCTGCCGTGGGCAGGGACCTCCTGGCTGCTTTGTGGCACCAGCGTCTGCCAAACCCACCTCACAAAGAGCAGATGCTGCTGTTGGAAGGCGGGCAATGCATCGTTCCACCTTCCAACAGCGTAATTTAATTTTCCAAACCAGAACACTCTACTTTGCAGACATATGGGTTCCACCGACCTGCCTTGCTGCTCCAGCAGGCTTCGTCTGCTTTCCAAGGGCCCCGGCGTGCACAGAGGGCTGTGGGTCATATCCCTGATTCCAGCAGCCCCTCGGGGTCCCCAGAAAATCCCTTTTGAGGAGGGTGAGCACCTTTAGCTCTGCTGCAGCGAGCGGGAAAGGGCTTGTTCCCCTCCCTCCCAGCCCTCCGAGGGCCACAGAGCCGGGTGAAAATGAGCCACAGACTGAAAATCGGATTATTCCTTCTCCATGTCTGCAACTGCATCTCCTGGCTTGTTTTAGAGTTTTACCCCAAATCCATAGGGTGGAGGGGGTTTGTTTCACGAGGTGCCTGTGCCGGCTGTTGGTGCCCGGGATCTCGGAGCCTGCCAGGGCTCCCGCTGTGATTTCCCGGCCGGATGATGGAGCCGCTGTCGAGAGAAGGGAGATCAGCAAAAACCGACTCCGCAGATTTAGTGAGCGCTCGCACGAGCTTCATGGCTTGTCTGAACGTTTGCCGGTAACATATGGCACCGATGAGAACAGGGGAGCTGAGTTTAGCCATCTCGGTGATAGAAACCTGAACCCTGCAAAGCGGGGCGCTTGCACTTATGTTAAAAAGCCCGGCTTATCTATTATCACATTAACTCGGGAGCCCATCAGATGGCTCAGAGATGTGTATTTCCCGAGCGAGAGGCTGGTTATGGCACACTCCGTCTTGTCTGAGAGCGTGGCGTTATTGCCCGCCCTGATTTCAGCAGGGAAATGGCCTTGTTTATAATGTCGAGCTGCTGGAATCAATCTGCTACCTCTTTGGTGGGGCATTCACCAGGGGTGATGGAGAATACCTACACTGGGAGATGTTCTCCTTCGTCTGGTGGGTGGAGAGTGGCCTGGACCCTCAGAGAGCTGTTAATGCCTGTGACCAGCGTGGCTGCACCGTCACCTGCATTGAGGTATTCGGCGTTTTTATAACACACCAAACCAGCACCATCAATATTTGTAGTTACTATCGGTTCGTTGGGGTTTCTTTTAATGGATAAGGTGAAAAAGCTGGGTGCTTCTGGTCTCTCAGAAGGCTCGTGAGATGTGCGACAGGTGGCACTTAGAAAAAGGCACTGATTGTTTTCTGTGTAACTCACTACATAGTGTAACTAAGGGGAAATATTGAAATACCACGCAGGGTCACCAAGTGCCCTGCACAGATTTGAGTTTCCCCCACTGTGTGTTGCTGCTTGCTCTCTTTTCCCTGTCTTCCCTCATGGATAAAGCAGAGTGAGGGCATCAGGAACTGTCCCAGATGTCACCCTCTGGGATCTGTCCTGCCTTTAGCCGCTCACATGGATTTTTCAGGCTCGTTCCATACAATTACCTGTTGATTGCCATGGGCACAGTGGCATTTTGCACTGAGGACTGTGGCTGCTGGACCCTGTCTGCAGGCGAGCAGGGATGCGAGAGGATCCTTTGTCATTGCTCGTTTGGGTGCTGGGGGCTTGTTCCATCTTTTTGTCTTTGATTTTTGGCATTTGTTGCACCGACTGCTGAGCTTAAGGATGGCGCTCGGCGTTTCTCCGGGACTGGGAATAGCGTTGCTTTATTACCCTGTCATGTTTTGGTGAAAGGTGGGAAGGCGGATCTCAGCGGTCGCCCCTCGGAGTGACAGGATGCTAATGAATTGAGAAATGGCTGCGGCCGCTGCTGCCCGCCTCACATCTTCATTAGCATCCTCCTCCCGCAGCCCGCTGTGATTAACGTCGTCGCCACAAACAGGAAACGAATGAATAATAATTGCCGGTGCCTCCGCAGCGATGGCACCTTTTGCTCAGCGGCAGAGCAGGAGCCCCGTGGAGAACTTCCAGCCGCAGGTTAGATCCTTCCAGGTTGCCTTTATTAGTGTTTATTAGCCAGCTGTTGCGGCTGGAAGGGCCGATCTGGCCAGTGTTAGAGCGAGGGAGAGTTAACAGCCTCTGCGCTGGAAAAGACTCAGGAACTTGGAGCTTCTTTGTCCACCCAGTAAAACACCTGTGCTCCCCCAGAGGTGGGATGTGTGCTGGGGCTGAGCCCCCTAAATCAAACCTGCTGGGGGATAGGAAAGCTGTCCTGGAGGAATAGATCTGTTAGAGACTCTCTTTTATCTACAGAGGGGGAAAATACCCTGACACTGTGAGTGCAGGATGGAGAGGAGTTACCAAAGCCTCCCTCCAAACCCCTGTTTCAGTCTGTGTCCCTCTAAAAAGCCTCTCCTGAGCCTCACTGGGCTGTAAGCACCTGGAGCTGGGAGTTCCCAGTGGGTACCACCTGGAGGTCTGTGTTTCCCATGTCACTGCCTGAACTTCCTTAAGGTCAGGGGAAAGAGAGAGGGATGCTTTTGGGATGCACGTCCTCTCATTTCAGTGCAGGCATCTAAAATACAGCCTGGGTGTTTAACTGCTGACCGAGACGTAGCTTAGAGCTATGTTTCCACATCCCCAGAGCTGGACGTGGATATTCGGGCTGTGGTTCAAGATAAACCTGCTGAGACCCAGCAGCTCGAGCACTGGGGCTGCGGGTCCTCCCGTCCCCGGCGCCCCCCGCTCCCCCGTACTCCCCGCTCCCCCGTACCCCGCCGCGGGCTCGCACGAGACTCTCTCACACAAGGAGCTTTTCATGAGACAACTCAGTGAAAAGCTCCCACTTGTTCCACAGATGCCGTACATGTGTGAGCCATTCGAGAGGGGAATGGAGGCCGTTTTCATGTGCCGGCACCTGCTGCTTTGAAGCTCACTGAGTGGGGGGAAAAATCCCGTTGTAGGAAGGAGGCTGAAGTTGCATAAAACTGTGAAACTTGCAGAGGTCAAAAGAATAAATTACTATAATTTTTAGGCTTTTGTGGGTTGTTTATCTCTCCTGTTTTCAAGTCAATCTAATCAAATGCGGATTTGCCACAATCACAGCTCGTGCTAACCTTCACCTGGAGGGTATTAATATGCATGACGCTTGTTAAGTGTTTGCTTAATTTTTATTTATGGAAACTAGAATCTGCTAAGTGTAGCTGAGCTGGAAGCGTGAGCACGTGGGAAAGACGTGCTGGAGTGGGAAGCCGAAGCAGCACATGGATTGCTGTGTGGGTCCTGGCCCATCCTGGGGGGTGTTGGGTCTCGGCAGCCTCTTGGTCTGGGGCATTCTGTCATCCTGTGGGATGCAGGTTGTGTAGGCAAGCCCAGAAAACTCCCTAATCCAACAACCCTTTGCAGAGAAAGAGACTTCAAATGCAGTTATTGCTGTTTGGGTAGCTTTACTGGGACCAGAACGAGCTTGGAGCCTCCCTGCTGCGTGCACGGGTGTCACTACGAGAGTCCTGCCCACAAGCGCACAATTTAAAAAGGCAATTAGGGACCTGATCACCCTCGTTGTGCAGGAGGTGTGCTGTGATGCAGAGGAACGGAGCGGTTTGCTTCAGGTCACCTCAGGTGCTAAACCAGCCCCGATTCCCTGCGTCAGCATCGTCTTCAGCCCGCCGAGGGAGCGGGGGTGTTGCTGTGGCTGGCAGAGCGGCGGGGTTGGCTGGCAGAGCAGGGCGGCATCGGGCCAGGGCTGCTGCCAGCGCTGGCTCCCGGGCACCACGCAGCAACAGTTTGTCTCCATCTGGCCCGGGCAGGATCCGCGGGACCCGCTGGCGCTCCCGGCCTTCGCTCGGGGAGAGGCTGCCATTTGTGTGAACTGCAGCTGAGCTGGAAAGGGAAAAAAGGGGAAAAAAAAAAAGAAAAGTCTGTTGTTGGCTGGCTGCTGTTCGTTACGGTGCCCTCGGGGACAGCATGGTGTGGGGAGGATGGTGCTGTGTGCTGGTGTGGGAGCTGCTTGCCTTTCCATCAGCTGTGGGGGTCCATCCTCCAGCGAACGGGGGCTTCGGGTGCTTTGTTTGGGGTCTGTGAGTCCCTGCAGCTCGCTCTTTGATTTGCCAAAACCGCACCAATATCAGCAGCCGAAGGACCAGATCCTGTGCTGGAGGGACAGGATCCCCTTCCTCCCTCTTGCTCCCGGCGAGGATGGGAGCCCGAGCCCTGAAGTTTTTTTGCAAGTCAATATTTTGGGGGATAAAAGTATAATTATCCTTATTTTTCAGGTAGGACACTGCACCATCAGGACAGGGGAGATCCCAGTCCCTTTCAGGGCCTGGCCATCGCAGGTGTGGAAACCCCGGGACCCGCAGGGGGTCTGGGTTCAGATGCTGAGGTTTTGTTCAAATGAAAGCACATCTCTTTGGTTTGGAGCGACTGTGATGTGAGGCTTGGGGACGGATGAGTGGCTGCTCGCTGCATCTGTTCTGCCTCCAAAACAAGCAGGAGCTGGAGGGAGCTGGAACGTCCTCCTCTGTGGCCAGAGCCAAAGGAAATATTTTTCTAAACGTGTGCGAAGGGAAGTGGTGGGATTTTCCCCAGCTCCTTCTGGGGGCACAGGGCACCCCAGGGCTGGAGAGCAGGCAGGGGGAGGAGAGGGACCACCCGACAAACACTAACAAAACATCTCGGTGTTTGCAGCGATGTCTCAGCGGGCTGGCGAGTTGGCAAGGGGAGAATGCTGTTAAATAGAAACGCTTGACCCCCCAGCCCCGGATTACTGTTTAATGATCTGAACCCTGTGCGCCGTTCCTCTAATCTATTGAAGATGTGCTCACAGCTCACTTAAACGGCAATAACACCGAGTTCCTGGGAGAGAGAGAGAGAGAGAGGAGCTTTTGTGATGGGGGATTTTCCTGCAAATGGCTCTTATTTTTAGAGGAAGGGAAAAGGGAAGCAAAGGACAGGGTTTATTTTCAGCACATATTCTTACCAAAGCTGCTCCGAGGTCTTCACGCTGGAGGAGAAGTTTCCCCGAGGCCCGATTCCTCGGAGGCCTCCTGTGCCGGGATGCCGTGAGCATCCCATCTGTGCTGGTGACACCATGGCCCCGGTGGCCGTGTCTGGGGAAGGTCCCGTTGAGATAACACGGGTCTGATGTGTGACTGAGAGGCCACCACCGGGTTTGCAACGCTCGGGGCGGCGGGGAAGGGGACGTGCCACGCTGGCTGTCACCTTCCTGTGACAACAAGCCCCCCGGGTGGTGTGGGACAGTGACAACAGGCAGTGGTGGCCGGGAGGAGGGATGATGGTGCTCAGCTCCTGTTCTCCTACTCAGCCGCCTCTTTGCATGACGGGGGCACAGTGGTCCCCCTCCTGCGACCCCCAAACTCCAAAGACCCCCCCGTGATGCCCCCCGAGGAGCTATCTCATGCAACCACAGCACAAAGGAAGCTGGCTGAGCCAGGCAGGGTGTCAGGGGGACCCAGAGAGGTTCCTCTAACATCTAATTGCAGGGACGTGGAGGATGTTTATCAAGGCAGTTTCAACATGATGCTGCTGATCCCGTGCCCCCCTGTTGCTGGGGTTCGGGGTGGTTAGAGCCCGTCCAGGGGGGTGCTGGAAGATGTTTGAACACTCAGTAAGCTGAAAGGAGCGTAAATAAGCCCAGGTTCATCCCCTTCATCGTTTACGTGAAAAACACGTAAGGAATCAGATTATGGAAAACGATCCACTCTGCTCCACCTACTCGTGGTTCTTTCACGGATGAAAAGCTCCTCTGCCCCATTATTTAAATCAAAGCGACACCCTCCTGCAGCCTGGCCCAACCTGTGTGCTGTGCCCAGCTCTTGGCGTGTGAAGGGATTAATCTGAGCCGTAACGGCCTCCCTCTCCCCCTCACCTCTGCAGCGGGTCTATAAATAATAATTTATCATTGACCTCCAATCTGTAGGCTTTATTGGGAGCTGCGGAATTGAATGTTTTTACAGCAACCTGGGTGTGTTTCAGCAGTCGATCCTCATCTGGGGATTGATTATAGAGTCAATATTTGCCCGGGTTTTATTGTGGTGTCTCCGGAGCAGCCGGCGGGGGGTGGCTGTGCCGGGCGCATCCCGCTTTCGCCGGGATCCGGCACCTCGGTCCTCGCACAATAGGGGCTGATGGAAGCGCCGCCGATAGCAGCCAGCTCCCGAGACACATCCACAGAGCTGTCTCCTGGAAACCCTTAACGCATTCACAATGCGAGTATTTATGTATCTGGAATAAAAAAGGAAAGAAAAAAAAGCCTTAACCTTGGGGAGGGGGGGAGCTGAGGGAAGGGAGAAAGGTTGCGGTGATTAAAGAAAGCTCTGTTCATTTGAGCAATATTAAATACGACGGGCATAATGACGACTGAGAGATCTGATAGAATAGAGAGAAGGCTGAAAATAAAGGGCTTGTATTTTTCCCTGATGTAACATAATGGTCACATTTTTCTTTCACAATGGTTTTTCTGAGATAAAGAACAAATTATACTGATTTGATTGCTACTTAGAAATACTTAAAATTGAAAAAGACAGCAGGTGGGCATGGTTAGGAAGGATGGTTATTTTAGCATAACAGATGCATGCATAAAGCATTGCCGAGCCAATTTTTTAATCGTGAGACCCGAAAAAAAAAAAAATATAATTCCTTCGGAGTTTTTCTGCGGGAGCTGGGGAGGCGAGGAGGAGTGTGGGGGGCACAGGGGGGACGGAGGAGGATGGATGCTCTGCTGGTGCTCGCCATGGAACGGCATCCCACCTTGTCCATGGGAAGGGTCCTTGCGCAGACCAAGGGGTGGTGTGGTGGGAAATAAATCCACATGGGGCTCAGTTTTAGGGATGTTTCACAGTCGAGAGGTTGGTAAATCGAGGGGGTGGCTTCACAGGGAGATGAGGTACCGCCGGCTGGGATCACTGAAAGGGAACGTGGCACAGCCCAGGGGGCCGGGCCGGGAGGGACAAAGCCTCCTAAAGAGCAGCCCTGGCTGGAGACTCTCTTGAATAGAAGCACACGGTGATTTTTCGTTATTCCCACAATTAAAAATAACTTGTTTACTCAGATTTATGCCGCGCTAATAAATATGTCTTGGAAATTACTTAGTAAACCTTAGTTACTTAATAAAAACGCCATACATAAACCAAGCGCATCACTTGGAAAAATCAATTAATTCACATTTAACTACTGGAAATTACTGTCAGTGGGCTGGGCCCTCGCTCCAGTTTGCTCCCAGAATGGACGGGTTTGTTTACAGCTCCGGGTAAATCGTTTTGGGGAGCACTGGGGGCTGGCACGGCTCTGTGGGGGTGTCACAGGGGGATGGAGGTGGCGGGAGGGCTCCCAGCCCAAGGAAAATGGGTGTCTGCTTCGTGGGCTGGCTTGGGGTGGGCAACCAGGGCAGGATGGACTTCTCGGAGGCTGGGACCAGCATCCCAGCTCCTGCCAAAGCAAAGCAGGGAGTCGCTGCTCTGAGGTGAGGCACCCAAGGATGGGAAGGAGAAGCAAAGTGGAGCTGAGCACCAGCAGCCACGGCCGGTGCCGCGAGCAGCCGGCAGCAAACGATGAGAGGCAGCTGAGTTCTTCCTCCAGCCCGAGGGGGGGTCCTTACAATGCAGAAGGCACCAGGCACAGGGAGAGCTGCCAAGTAGCCGAGCGCCGGCTGCTCTGCAGCGCTGGGACCTTTGCTTACGCTGCAAAAGCATTTTGGGGGATTTGCATGAATAATCCGGATACACGGGGAAGCTGGCACGGCCTCGCTGGCGTTACCGCTGCCGTTGTCCCAGCTCCGCTTTCCCGCAGGGTGAAGGTGCCCAAGCACCTCCTGGCACCACGATGAAGGAGCCGTGGTCCCGGCCAGCCCCATGGACAGGGTCAAGTGTCCCCCCCAAGCCCTGGCTGGTGACAGGGATGCCGTGGCACACAGGGACGGTGGCCACCGGGGCTAGCGGAACTGTGTCCGGCTCGTGTTGATGCAATTTCTGTTTAGGCCTCCCTGACTAAATGAGGATTTGCTGCTCTGACGTTCCTTTCAGTCTGTTCAGAGCAAGCGTTCCGTTTCTTTATGATTCTTATTTTAAAATTGAAAAAAGGATTCAGACCCGGACGTCCAATTTCAGCAGTTTCCAAACAAAACTCCCATTGCTCATTTTGATGGTCCCATGAACGGTGCGAGACAAAAAGCGGAGATGGAAGCGGAACGCTTAATTCCAAAATTTTGTTTCTATAAAATCTCAAGAAAGTTTCATTTAGTGATAAAGTATATTTTATGTTTCTTTTCTAATGGTATTTTAACAACATCTCAGATTCTCCCAGGATACTAAATCAGATTCTTATCTTCTTGCTGTAATGAACTCCCTGCCCGAGCCTGCCTTCCGTAACCGTTATTGCAAAGGCAAGACATAAACCTGCCTTGCCTTGGAGGGGGGAGTTTGTGGACTCGGAACTGACCCCCGTGTCGGTGTGTGTTCAGCATTCCCTGGATTTTGGGGCAGGAGCATCTGGTGCTGGGGCACAGCCTGTATCCTTGTGGGATCTTCCCCCCAGCCGGGATGCCCGGCACCGGGGGGAATGTTCCTTGTGGGGAGGTTTCCATAAAAACAAAAGCAGAGAGTGAATATCTTGCCTTACAATTTTCCACAGATTATACATATAATTGTAAGGCAGAAGGGAGTGTTTGATTATCGAGCCTGGCCCCTCATTAAATATTAAACGGGCAGTTCAAGCAGACGTGCTTGTTTGGAGCTTCCATTTGGCAAGGGACAGTGTTTTATAAACTCGGAGTTTTGTTTTAAAATAACAAACCTTACACCCTGGAATTCCTGAGCTGCTGCTGGCAGGCTAATGAGCTGACAAGCCCTGCTAATTATTTTTGTCTCCCGCCGAGCGCATGGAGACCGACGGGTTCCTGCGAGGTGCTGCGGTAGCCGGGTGCTGGGGGGGGGCTGTGGTACAGCCAGGGGCACCAGAGGAGGGGGGAAACTGGGCAAACTGGGGCTCTGGCTGGCTAGAACCAGCGACAGCATCCCAGCTGGGGGGATGCAGGAGAGGGGACCCCATCCCCAGGGAGCAGGGCGGGCAGAGGGCTCGGGGGCTCAGCCCTGGCTGGGGCAGCAAACTACCGGTGCCAGCAGAAGCAGCCAGATTTCACGAGCATCTCTCTTTGCTTCCCTCTTCTCTTTTCCTTTTTCTTTTCCTGATCCTGCCCATCCTGTTGCATCCACTGGGGCCTCCTATGAAAGTATGGATTTGTCTGGCTTTTGTGTTTAATCCCGAATCTGTCAGGCCGTGTTAGATTTGATGGCTCCTGAAAGGTCTAGTGTTAAGAAAACACGCGGTGGCCGGAGCCTTTGATGGGAATCGGAGGGAAGCCTCATCCCGGGGTAACGGCTTTTCCTGCGGGGTGATGGGGAGCAGAGCCCAGAGCGATGCTGCGCCGCCGCTCACCTCCACCCCGGGGGCCTGGGAGCCACATCTCGCAGCCAGCCCGAGTTACACACACTCTGCAAAGAGATAATTAAGCAATTAGAAGCCGGAGGGGGCAGGTGCTGTGTGCCAGCCACACACCTGGGGGCAAAAAGGCATTAAACGTTGTCTGGTGCCTCCCGGGGACAGCTTCCCGCTTCCCGCTCCGCTCCGTGCTTCTCCTTCGGGTTTGTGGGGAGTTCCTTCTTTGAAATCCCCAGTTTTCCTCTTTTTTTTTTGTTTTTTTTTTTGTTGTTGTGAAGGGCAGGCAGCTTGCTGTGGGCAGCAGTTACCGCCAGCTTAATGAGGGCCCAGAGTTTTGATTAGCTGCTGAGTTAGGCCATCTGGGTTCAAACGGCCTGGAGTGCCCGGGGAGGCAGCGCAGGCCCTGGCTGTGGAGGGGAGGCAGCAGCCCCCTTCTCCAGCTTCGGGTCCTTCTTGTCATCCTCCAGATTTCACATCCACCCTGGTTTCTTTGCTGGGAGCAAAGAAGGGACTCGTGCTGTGCTATTTCTCTCCGTAGCTGTACAGGCCACAGCCGAAGGGGAGCTCTGTTATTCCAGCTGGTTTTTTTCTCCCCTTCTGTAAGGTGAAAAATAAAAATCGCTAGAACATGATAGTGCCTGAGACAGCTCTGCAGCGAGTGAAAACACCTGCCAGGAGCAGCTCCTGTGCAGCGAAGGATAGAAGAGAAACATCCAGATCAGACTGGTGTGCTCTGAATGCCCATCTCCTCGGGTTTTATCATCCCCACTGAGACTGGGGGGATCCTCACTGGGAGAAGCGACCCCGGTGCTGGCTCAGCATCCTGGGAGCGAGGAAAGGACTGGGACACGGGCAGGAAAGGCTCCTTTCTCGTAAGAGCAATGCTTAATCCTTCTTTTCACTCTCCTTCCTCCCAGTTGTTGCCCACAGGGCTAGGATGGTACTTTTAATTTAGTGAATATTACTGGTCGTGTAATTGAAATTCAGTGTTAAATATTAAACTCAAAAGCAATGAGCCTTGAATGAAATTGTGGTGCTCACCTAAGCTCCCACCTTGTTTCCACCACCTGAGCGAGGAGGAGTCACTTGTCTCTGGAAAAGTCCATCCTGTGACTTGGTCTCTGGTTCTGCTTGGCTGGGGCTCATTGGGATTTTTGAATTTAATCTCTTTTTGTCCTTTTTCCTGGTGCGACTCACCCCCAGGAGCCTGTGCAGCGTGGGTATGGACAGATGATGCTGGTGTCTATTGGTGAGATGGCACTTTCTGGCAAAATGGGGGTCTGGGGATGCTGGGCCCTTGCCTTCCTCCCCGGCTGCCGAGAACATTCCCAAAAGAGCAGAAATGAAGATGTATCTTTCACCATCTGCAGATAAACCGGGCTTTTTTTTCTAAATTAAAGTAATTCATTGTGCATCTGCAGACAAATATGTGCTTGTGCATTGTTATTAATACGGTCTCTGTTTTTAATTTGCCCTTTTTTTTTTTTTTTTTCCCTGCAGCTAATTACCTGTCAGATAAAGAGTTATCTACTGTTCCATGTGCACTGAATAGCTCTTTGGGTACCAAGCAAAGGGGAGGGGAGGCTGGTTCAGACGGGTCTGGATGGAGTCGGGTACAAGGGTGAGGAGGGGGAGAAGTTGTTGGGCTTGAACACTGATGGCCCAGCAGGTCCCACCACACACCAGTATCTGGGCAGAACCCAGGGAGATGCTGTGGGTGTTCGGGGACATGGGGTGGTCACATCCCTGGCCCTGGTTTTGGTCGCAGGGGCTGCAGGGACCCTGGCTGCTCGGATGCCGGCAGCACGAGCCGTGTGCCTTACAGGGAACGGCGTTATCTTCAGGAGCTGGGGGTGTATCTCCCCGGCCATCGCTAATTCCTCCATTTGGGATAAGATTATTTATCTCCCAGAGGTTTTAATGTAGAGAGTGTTGTGGGGAGAAGGGGAGGCCCGTGGGTGGGCGATAGATGCAGCAGAACGGGGTCTGGTAACGCCGGACCTGTCTCTCGAGCGCATCTTGGTGATGGATGGGGCTCACACAGCACCCGCCTCTAACGCTCCCGCCGTCCCTCGTGTGGGTGAAACCCCATATTTGGGGTGGGCAGAACTGATTTTAACACTTTGTATGGACCTCACTGGGGTTTTGTCTAAATGGCGGGGAATGCAAACAGAGCTGGGAGCTGGAATCCCCAAAAAGCTGTGTTTGGGAGGAAAATTAGACGCAGTGAAGGTGGGAAAAAGTATCCTGAGCCCCCCCAGGGCTTGCCAAGGCGATGGAGAAGGGTTGGGTTTGGGTCACTGAGCTGCTGCCCGGCTGGACATGCCACCGGCCGCTCGTTGCTGACGTCATCATAAGGGTGATACTATTTTTAATGAGTTTTCTGGTTTCTTGCAGTAAAGCTGCTGCCTCAGCAA
Source organism: Calidris pugnax (assembly GCF_001431845.1). NCBI lineage: Eukaryota > Metazoa > Chordata > Aves > Charadriiformes > Scolopacidae > Calidris > Calidris pugnax. The sequence continues at coordinate 497,743 of NW_015090916.1, read as the reverse complement.
GGGTTCAAGGTGGCCTTGGTGTCTGTTCTGTGTCACGTTGGGGTTTACGTGGGGCTGGTGAATGAATGAACGGCGTTTGACGTACAAGTGGGTGCGCGATAGATGATTATAAGCACATTACTGGAATGAATTATGTATACAGTTATAAGAAATTATCGATCTGTTGGGTTCTAATCATGCAATTACTCATCAAATGATCTATTTCTCACGCGTTAACCCTTTGCAACCTGCTCCAAAGGGATCTTGTGTGGAAATGGTGACAAGTTGCGGTGGAAGGTTTTTATGGGCATCGTGTTCGCTCTTTGGGTTTTGTGATAACCGCGGTGGGAGCCTGCAGATCCCATGGGCACAAGAATGCCAGCAGGTGAGTGATTAGCATCGGCTCCGGAGCTGCCTCTGGGGAACCCCCCAGCTTTGTGTTGCTTTCAGCAGAATAACACCGTTCCTCATATTTTATTATCCGTAATAACCACCGCTCTCCAGCTGTTCGTATATCCCCATCCAGGTTATTCTTTTTTTTTTTTCCCGACTTCCCAATTATTTCAGCTCCTCGGATGGCGCTGACAGAAAATACATTTCAGCAGAGTTTGTTGGAGCTGTGGGTGTGTGGGATGTCGGGCAGGGGGTGCTCCCTGTGCCCGCAGCCCCCGGGGAGCCGCCAGCAGAAGCCCCCCAGTCCCGGCGCAGCCCTCGCACCCACCTCGGGTCACATTAAAATCTGCAGAAACCATGGGGGAGATTTACTCTCCATAAAAATTGTGTGACTGTTATGCCAAGTTGTTGCGTTTTTCTGTCTTTTGCTTTAATGGGTGATAAAACTGATTGACTCGCCGGCTTTAGACGACTCCACAGAATATTAGTTGGGGTGGGATTGATTTTTTTTATTCCCCCCCACTTTTTTTTATGCAGCAGGTACCTGACAACTTGAAGTTACGAACTTTGAGTTAAATTATGAACCTTTTAGTTTTGCATTACGAGGAGTATCTGAAACCTGATTTGCTACATCAAACCACATTAGTTGTGTTATGTTATTTTCTAAAAACACATTTCGGAGAAATAACTCCAATCTGTGTTGCATTTTATAGAGCAAAATAATTGAATGGCGGCTGTTTGTAATTTTAGCAATCTCTTAACCTTAATCATATTTAATGGCTTTTCTCTTCAGGCTAACAGGAGGGGAAAAAAACATATTTCAGCTCCATTATATAGCGGCACTACAGTAATGCACTCCCAGCTCTGGCAGGCACTGTAAATTCCTGCTTTCTGAATTGTTGGTTCAGGACAATCATTCAGCAGGGAATTACTTTCTCATCTACGAAATAAATGAGATGTTAAACTAGTTTTCTGCTTCCTGCGGCAGGAGCGTGGCGGCGTGCGGCCCCGCGGAGGGCGAGAGCGAGGGCCTGGCCCCGGGGCTGTCGACAGGGAGCGTGGAAAGGTCCCCGGGGCGCGGGGTCGATGACGGACCCGGGCAGAGGCGATAAATCAGGTGAGATCCAAGCAGGCAGAAAGGGAGATGTGCTGGCCCACACGGTGTCGGTGAGCCGGGTGCTGCCCGGCTCCCGGGCGATGCTTCCCTCCCACGTGGGGATGGTGGCTTTGGTCCTTCCCAAGGAGAAGGTTCCTGAGGCTGGGGGTGTCACCCTCTGGAGCCCTCACGCTCCGCTGGCCCTTTGCATAAGGGAAAATCAAAGTCATTACTGATGCAGTTGCTCTTTGCTGCCGGGCTTAGAAACCACCGTGTCTTCAACAGCCTTTTTAAAACTTTAAAAACCTTTTTAAAAAACTTTAAACCTTTTTAAATCCTCTCCTGGCTTTGTTAGGCGGTGCCTGATGGAGTGACAAAGGGTTTCCTTTTGGGATTGTTTGTATGGGTTTTTTTTTCACGCAGACCACTGAGTCAGAAACACTTCCGTGGCCTTACTAATTAAAATTTCAATTGCCTTGGTAATTGAAATATGTTTCATGGATGAGGGTATGGAAGTCCCTAGTAGTACGGGACCATTGCCCGCTTGGTTGTAGACAGTTGTACTTCAAAATAGCACCAGGAGCCAAGGGCACACGTGCGAGGGGTGAAGTTCTCAGGGTCTGCAAAACATCCAGCTCCCATTTGCGTGGTAGACCATGGAAATGGCCATGAAATTATCTATATATGTCATTTATTTAAGTGGTGTGTGTGTCCAGATTGTGGGAATCCTGTTAAAGCAGGAGCGAGGGAATATTCAGAGCAGAAACCAGCCACGGTCCTGCTTCTCCTTTGCCCACCGCTGCCTGGACGGGCGCCTGGTAAAATCTCTGCCTGAGTAAGGACGGAAAGGGAATTAACTTAATCGCCTGTATGTGTGGGCCAGATCCCCCCGCCCTCCGCTCACACCATCTATTACTCCTGTTCTGCGGGCGGTTCTGCTGAGAATTACGGTGCCGCCAGGAGGAATAAACAACCCTTCTATCTCGGCACAAGGAAGGCGGTTAATTTTTCCCCGTCGGAGCTCTGTTCCTCCGGAACTCTCTCCCATTGTACTCGTGAAAAATATGTTAGTATAATTACGGATACGGGGCCAGGCAGCAAAGGAAAGGCACGATGGTGATTAACTCGGGGTGTGTGTGGGAGAGGTCACCTTCCCTCACCCTGGCACAGAAGAAACCCCCTTTTTTTTTTTGTTTTCTCCCCCCAAGATACGCTGGAACTACAAGAGTGACAGGGCAATATCCATGACAATACGCAGAGTTCCGTAGGAGATGGCAAACCTGCAAAGAGCCAAGAAATTCCCCAGAATTTCTGGCTTCTCTCAGTTGGAATATTAATGCTGTTTTATCAGAGTCCTTTCTATTCCGTTTCTACAGACGGATTGTTTTTCTTTTAAGGATGACATTAAAAAGGAAGCTCCCTCTGGGTTCTGACTCCCATTGGAGCAGCCGCTCAGGAGGCCTTTGATATGTCACAGGCAGTAATGGCTCCTGAAATCAGTCTGTATCACCAAGAGGTCCATGAAGAGATCAGACACGACGCGGTGTCCCGTCAGGCTCCGACAGGCCCAGGCTGAGGCCGGGGTCCACGAGGAGCAGCAGTTTGGAGGGATGGAGAGAGCCCCAAGCCCAATGCAGCCAGATGTGCTTCATGTTCTGCTCCCCTAAGCCTCTGAGAGCATCGTGCGTGGGAGGTTCAGCCTTAAACACACCCAAGTGACTTAGGTAAGGACTAGCGAGAGCTGAGGAGGGAAAAAGCACCCTCAACTTCTAGTTTTCTTTTTTTTTTTTTTTTTTTTTTTCCTGAGAGGTTGAAATTTTGGAAGCTGGTTCCTGTACATGAAAATATGCTTTGAAGAAAACTCTTCCTCGCAAGGGAATAATCCTTTTGCGGTGCACTGTGCACTGCAAATCAAGTCCTGGTTTGCTAAAGGCAGATGCACATGCACCACAAAAGGATTTTTTTTTATTATTTTTTTTTTCCCTTCTTGTGCAGCGCAGGGTACAAGGGAGCCTGAGCTGGGCTCAGCTGCTGGGGACAAGTGGAGCATGATTGTCCCGGGCAAAGGAACCTGCACCCCTTCGCGCTCGGCAGCATCTGAGGCTTTGCTGGAGGGAAACGATAATTGCCTTTTTATTCATTTCAATAGCATTATGAAACATTAAAATCGGGTTTGGTTGGTCACATGGGAGTGTCATCCATCAGTAACTCGGTGCACGAGAGCGCGCTGGAGAGTTTCTCCCACTGCAGGCAGAAGGCATTATTAAAGCAACTAATCATTAAAAAGAATAGTACAAAGAACCTAGTTGTCTGGTGAGCCTAATGGCTTTATTTTCCCATTCTCCAGCATAATGAGAGCAGTCTGGGCTGCCTGAATCTGCCTCTCCGAAAGCCTAATTGTTTTTAAATGTCTTTGCTAACCACTTCACATAGAGCCCATAAATCTGGGTGCGGGTAACTGAGAGCCAGGCTTCCCAGCTCCCTTTTAGGATGACACAGTTGTGCGTTAATTAAAAAGACACTTAGGAGGATGTAATCCTTCAGTCTTTAAACGTGTGGCCCTTGGCTGTGCCGGAGGAGGGTTTGGGTGCTGGGTTTCTGCGGGGGCTCAGCAGGACAAACGCTCCCAAACACCCAGAGGTTGCGTTCCTGGCTGAGATGTGTCCATCCTCCCTGTGGAGAAGCCTTGGGAGAGTCAGTGCTCGCTGCTTGTTTTCTCCCTGAGTCATTCCATCACGAATATGATGACAGAGAAGGTGGTTTTATTTAATGGTGCCCTGCGGCACGACCACAAGGCTCCTCCGTCTTCTCCTCACTATTCCCAGAAAGGCTCTTTCCTAGAAGGTAAGTTCTTTCTTCCTACACGGCACAGGAAGCCTGAAGAGGGTGAGATGAAGGGTAAATACATTCTCATTTGGAACAGTAGAATGACATAAAGTGAAACAACAGAGGCAAATGGCGAGGGGAGGTTCAGCCCATTGCCTGATTATCTCTGGAAAACGCCGAAGTGTTTCTGTATGCTCTACCACCGAGGACTTTGTCCACATCAATTTCAAGTGATTTAAATACTTGTGGTCTCTAATGAGAGCTGGCTGGAAAACAAGGATGCTTTTTGTGAAAATGTCAGCATTTCTATAGAAAATCAGGAGTGTTTTGATGTGGAAATACTGCTGTGGTTCTTCCTGGGAGCTGCTGAGCTCTTGGTCCTTACGCTGAGCTTCTGTGGACCAGGAGTCCCGTGGCAGAGCTGGGGTGCCTCAGCTGCATCCCCTCAGCTGCACCACCTGAGGTGCATCAGCCCGGTCCCTGAAGGTCAGTATAAAATGCCTTCTCCTGCTTTAATTTCCTTTCCCTCAGGTCTTCCCCATAGTGTCACTCCGAGTGTTGGTGCCTCTTCCTCATGGCTCTGCGCCCCAGTGAACGCTGTCATCGCGTGCCCTGTCGCCTTACCAGGTAGGTAGGTGTGTTCCTCCTCCTCGCAGGCAACCTCTTCATCATCCTCACTGTGCTCTGCAAGGCTCCTTCCAACCTGCCCCTGCCTTTTTGGCTCTGTCACCTCTGCAAATGGTCTCTGGGGTGCGTGTCACCCCCGGTCCTTGCGTATTGAGTGCCAGTGTCCCAGCCCTACTCGCGTACCGGTCGGGGTGATAACCCACTCTGGCTACAAGAATGGGTATTTGGGAAGATTTGGGGCTATTTTGGTGAGTAGAAATGGTACCGGCATAGAGAGAGCAGCCAATTGTTTGGGCTGCTCCGGTAACACTCTACATCCCTTTAAAAAACACAGATATATCCCTTAATGAAATGTAGCTCACTAAATGAAATGATGTCTGAAATGCGCTGCGACCCTGACCCTTGGGCTGCGTTTAACCTGGAGCAGCATGGAAACATCACATTTCTTTCCATCTCCGTCCTGGGCTTTCTCCTTCTCGGAAGGCGAGATATTAACCATGTTGGCTTTGACGCAGTCCTGATTCAATTGGCCCTCTCCCTGAACTGCCAGATGAAGCTAATGCGAAGGGATAGAAGTCAGGCACGACTTCCAAACAGTTTTCTTTTGAGCAGCCCATTACACATTAACCTGCAAGATGGTATGTTTTAAGAGAGCCTTGTTCGTCACCTCTGAAAAGTCAAATTAACATAATTTCTGGAAAAGAACAATGGGGATAGAAAGTGTTAGTCATTGTTGATTGAACAGGTAAGTTTCAGTGGCGTGATCTGCTGAATATTCATACTATATTGTTTTTGACATTTAAGAACTCAATTATCAGTTGACTAATCAGTCTTTTACAGTACGGTATTTTTGTGATGGAAAATGAAGCACTGGTAAGCCTCAAGGGGAATACTATTCAGATAGATTTTTATATTTTTTTTATTTTGTTTTTTTCTTTGAGGCAGGGTTTTTCTTTATTAAATGGATCAATTTAGCACTTCTACTAGCAAGTGACTAAGAGCCCTCTAGCAGGGAGGGTAGCTTTTATCCCAGCTTTCCAGCACGGCTCAATCGAGCTCCGCAGCATCCTTCCTGTGGAGGCCCAGGGTCGGACCAGTGGGGAGATGCTCGGGGGTGCTTGGAGATGCTTGGAGGGAAGGGGACCAGCCCCATGGTCCCCTCAGGAGCCTCCCAGCCATTCGCCTGCGTGCAGCACCCATCAGAATGGGGCTCCTGTGTGCTCTGTGTGGGGTTTGGTATCATTTGGAGCTCTAAAAAAGGTTGGAAAAGGTTGGGAACCTCAGGCAGTAATGACTGTTTCCAAACACATTGTAAAGCCAGAAAGGGGTGGGAACTGCCTGAGCGTTAGTGAGGACCCCCAAACTTTGTCCTTTTCCCTTTTTTCTCTCCCTTTGGAATGTATTTTGGAAATCTAGTAATAATCTTTGTGTAATTTACCTCTTCCATTGAACAGCTCAGGGACCAGCTTTCCACTTGACAGATTATTTTGACATATTTACTCATAGCTATGTCTGTCTCAGCAGCATCCATATAAAAACCTCAAACTTTAAATTAACGTGCAGGGACTGAGATTTTTGCCTGCAGTCGAACAAGCTCTTCAACACACTCGCCTCTCTCTGGCTTCTAGTTCTATTTAGGTCTAAAACTGTAACTACAACAAAGCAGTGAGTCCGTGGGTTTTTTTGTCTTTTTTTTTTTTTGAGCAGAAATGGAGGCATCATTACAGAGAGTTTGCTGTCGGGGAACGAGTCCTGTCTCTGCTGGGGGGGCAGGTTCTGGTGAGGGCAGTTGGGTTTGGCCATCCCAAAGGTCCCTCACGGCGATGCAGGTTCCTCTGCACCAGCTTCGGGATACACAGGGCGGGGGGTGGCAGGACTCGGACAATTCCCTGCAGGTTTATTTTAATCTATGAAAGCAGGCAAGCACATTATTTCACCTTCTTGGAATGTGACAGTTATTAATAACCCCATTAAGAGCAATACTGCTCGGCTCTACTCAAGCAGGCGATGCCCGAATGATTGCCGCAGAGCAGGAAGGCTCCCCCGACTTAGAAAGTTAACAAGATGTTTTGTTGCTAAACATTGTTGTTCTCTTTCTGTTTGTGTTTTTTTTTTTTTGGTGTGTTTTTTTTTTTTTTTTTTTTTTTTTTGTTGTTGTTGTTTTTTTTTTTTTTTTTTATTTTTTTTTTTTTTTTTTTTTTTTTGGTGTTTTTTTTTTTTTTTTTTTTTTTAATGAGCTCTGCTAGGGGTGTTGTGGGTCAGATCAATAAGATCACAGGCCTACTCCATCACCCCCGAGGAGAGGGAAAAAGCACAGCAGCTACAGGATTTCTCAACGGTTTTTAAAATAAGCCCTTTCCTCTACGCTCTTGTTTATCGCGCTCTTTTGTAAGTATTTTGGTGTGGTTTGTTTAGTTTGTTGGTTTTTGGGGGTTTTTTTAATGAAGCTTGGCCCTCCACCAAGCATCCTGGCTGGTGGAGAGGCTGGAGTGGGAGGCTGCGCGTGGGGTGGGTGCTGTGGTCCCCACTGCCACCAGCCAGGGGGCTTTGCTGGGGGGCTCTGGGCACAGTTGCTGTCACCAGTGCTTTGCTTAAGGGGCACTACGATGGTGTTTATCACCATCAATTGCTGAGCGCCACAGGCATGTTGTGATGCTTTGTTATTCCAGGGGAGTTTGCTCATGGGGTGGCAGATCCTCCCCCTCAGCGAGGAGGGGATAAAGCACCGGTGCCATGCTCAGAGATGGCACAGGAGCAGCCAGACAGGCCTGGGCAGCCCCTCAGGTTGCATTTCTCTCTGTGGTTGCTCACAGGGGTTTGTTATTTGGGGTTCCTGACATGGGCACAGGTGGACGAAGGGTTATCATTCCTATGGCGGCCCAGCAGCATCTTATTATGAGCAAGCTCAGCAGGCCTTGGTGTTCGCTCCTTCGCTTCCCTTCTTCCTTTTTTTTTAAAGAGCATTGTGTCTTGGGGTGTTTTGTTTGGGAGGAGAATACCAAGAATTGTAATTCTTTTTAAAGCCGGTATTATATCTACATCCATGTATATGTGCAACCGCTCCTTTATCTTGTGTGAGAATAATGATGTCTAGTTTTACAGAACTTGAATAATTCATCAGCATAAACACTTTGTGCCCGGCGCTCGACGGCCCTCTCCGTGAAACGCAAACAAACCCAGAAAAATGTTAGCGAATAATGAGATTTCTTGGGTCACCGGACAATTTTTTGGAAGCCGTTTCCAAAGGCTGCGGACGGGCAGGGGCTGCCAGGGGAGGGGGGGACAGGACCAGCCCCTCCATCGCCTGCCATGGGGTGAGCTGCCCATGCTGTGCCCAATGTTTTTTTATCATTAGTTAATTTTTTGGCATTTGGGCAGCTGCTGAGTGACCCCCACTGTCTGTGCAGGGCAGGGAACCAGCGGAAGGATGCTCCGGCCGGTCGTGCTCGGCGCTGGACCGCAGGATTCTGTTGGGTTTCCCCTCTCTCAGATAACTTTTCAAAATATCCCTGTGTTTTCTTTTAAACAAGCGACACGTTGCTTGGGCCCAGCACCTTTTCTCTTTCCAGAGAAGGAAATAGGCACCTTTTTCCCCACAAATACATTTATTGTGTGGTAAGGAATCAAAACACCATTTAATCCTGAAGATTAAAACCTCGTCGTCTTGGGGGATTCTTATGTGGAGCTCTTATTTTCTTTTTCTCTTCTGATGGATACAGCTGTCTGTTTTTCTTGTCACCAGCCAGACCCCTTCGTGCTGGTCCCAGGGCTATTACTCCATCACGTCCTCGCTCTGCAGAAAGAAGGTATTAAGCAAAATAGCATTCTCAGGAGCCGGAATTGCTATTGTTAGCAAAACAATACCTGCAAAATAATTTCCTCCAGGGTGAAGCCTCATTTCTCCCAGCAGCCAGGTGGGAGGGATGGGTTATTACCTGCTGCTCTGACCCCAAAGTGCCACCTCCTCCTTGAGGCTGAGGGGGAAAGGGAGGGAACTCCATCCTGGCTGCTCTCACAGGTGGGTAAAACGCTCTGATGTGGGACCTTTTTTCCCCAGTTTTGGCACTTTGGAGGGATCTCTGCCTGAAACGAGTCACAAAGTACCGGTTTGCATCCATGGGTAACCCTAAATGTTCCTGTGTATCAAAATTATGCAAGAAAAAAGGGAAGATGGTTGGTAGTACGGGAGGAAAAACTGTGGGTTTGCTGGGGATTATTTTTCTGACTGCAAATGAAAAGGATGTGGTGCCTTGCAGTAAATAAGCCCAGGTTCCTGGGGTGGCAGAGCGCCAGGCCTTGGAGATTCACTGTTCATTTTTTTTCCAACAACAACAATTAGCTTCTTGAGCTAATGAGAGGTTTCATAAGCAACCATGAATAATAGTGCTTGGGGACTCTTGGCAAAAAAAACCCCCCTACAAACGGTGTTTTGAATCGCACAGCCACCGTGTCGCTAAAACCAAAGCGGAGACTCTGCACAGCACTTTTCCCCCGGATCGGTTTCTGCAGAGGGATGCCAGGAGGGGAGATGGAGCAGGTCCTGGTGCCTGTCGGTTTGTTTGCCGTGATTTTGGTCACCGGCATCCCCGAGGAGTCCCCGGAGGCAGCAACGATCGGGTGCTGCGGAGGCAGGTGGGGATATCGGAATACGATGGCCGTGTGTAGGAGACACAGAGAGACCCTTTGACTCCATCGATGGGAAGGGGAGGGATATCAATTCTCTCTCTTTGAATTAATGAACTAGAGTCTGAAGCTTCCAGCCTGGTTAAAAACATTATAGATTTCACCTGCTTGGTGATGTAAGAGGGTTTGTTACCCCCCGCCCGCTCTCGGCAGGGCTTGCTGTAGCCCTGCTCTTCCCCGCTGCCTGCGCGCACCGGCAGGAGCATCCCTGCCTCCCCTTGGCTCCTGCACAAAGGGAGTGCTCAGTCGAGCCCCCGGTGCTTCACCGAGAGGTGCAAACCAAGGAAGGCATCTTCCTCTAAAAATGCTCCTTGCCCCCGTGCCCTGGAGCCCCTCAGACCACTCTGCCATGATGCCACCAACCTCTCCCTTCGCCCCAACCGGCTGCTAAAAATTCAGCTACACCTTAAAGTCATTGATTTGCCACGTGCTGCGGGTTGTTAAGCTGTGTGATGCTCTGACAGGCCCGGGTTCTGGCCGGAATTGCTGCTGGCCCTGAAAGGCAGCAAACAGAGAGATGGTCCTCGGGTGAGGGGCTGCTCAAAGGGACCGTCAGAGGGCAAAGCTCGAGCCACCGCCGGCCGTAACGTGGCCATCCCGTCCCAGCGTCTTCCCGAGCGCGAGGCAGCATCAGCTCTGATGTTAATTGTATTCACAGAGCCGCTATTACTCCATCTGGATCACGCGGGAGGAATGCTAATGGCCCTCTGGATTGTTTTAAGTGCAGATCTGAACCAGATACTTGCTTTCATTTTGTCAGGAGCTGTCGCTCGGCGCAGAGATTTGTGGAGTTTTCCTTCTAATGGATCCCGCTCGGCTCCGGCGCCGAGCCCTGGGGTGTGTGTGTGTCTTAGGGGAGAGCAAACCTGCCAGAGATAGGGAGTGGTGGGAAAACCTCTTCCCCAGACCAGTAATTAACTCTGACGTGTAACAACATGAAAGAAAGGCTCCTGGAGGAGGGGGGGTTGCAGTGCTTGGGTGGGATGAGGGGACCCTGCCCATCGCTGTGCTCCAGCCCCGTCCAGTGATGCCACGGCCCCTCCTTGGCTCCCATCCCAAGCTCTGTGGGGCAGGGATCCCCTCTGCAGCTGCAGGGTTTGGGGGGGGACCTTCAGCCAGCAGCTCATGGTACTCCTGTAATGCTAATAGTCATTACCAGCGATAAATTGCTTTTCACATGGACATCCCTCTTCCTCTCCCATCTGTTTCCTCTGAAGGTTGATCTGTGCCCCCCTGGTCACCCTGGTCGCCCAGCTGAGGAGGCACCAGGGAGCATCTTGACCTCCCCATGGAGTCCCTGCTCCCCTCCAGGGCTCACCCGCTCCCCGGCACCAGAGGATGCCCCCGGCTCCGCTCTGAGGCTTCGCGCCGCATCCGAGGTGGGAATTATTCCATTAGCAAAGAGGATTAATGTTTCATAACAAAAGGTAATTTATTCAATGGTATGCAAAAAAGGTAGCGGTAACAGCACGTACAGATCTCGCTTTAATTTTGGCTATTGTATTGTAAGTTTAAATCCTGTGAAAACATTGGTAACTCTGCTGTGCACCTTTGGGGAGAACTTGACCAGTCCCAGCCTGAATTGGATTGCCTTAATTAAACTCATTGATTTAGAGAGAAGAGGAACGTGGCAGGTTTTCAGTCTCTCAGTCTCCTCCTCAGCAGCCAGCGAAGTGCTGATCTCACCGGAAAACACCCCGATCTCCTTCCCCACACCCGTAGGAGACCCTCAAGGTGAGATGTGGGTTTTCTTCTTTTGGCAGCCCCATTAACCAGTGGCTGGTGTTAACCCAACTTGATCCTCTCCAGCATCCCTGTTGGTGCAAACCTTGATCCCACGGAGGGAGCAGGACCCACAGGACAGCCTAGTCCAGACCAGTCTGCTGAAACCATGATGGACTCAGGAGGTAAGTGTGGGCAAGTTTAGGAACGTGTAGGGAGAAGCTGAGATTGTCTACTGGGTGAAATTACGGGAAAAAGCAGACAGGCCTTTGGGTACCCAAGATCATCTTGTGCTTAAAATCTTGCCTCTGTTCCAGCCACAGCAACGCTCCTGGTGAGACACCACCGCCCGTTGTGCCTCGCTGCCGTAGCTAATGCCGCTGTGCAGCTGCTTCACCCTGCCCTTAGCGAGGTTATTGGATGTTACCAGACCAAGACAGGCAGGTTACTGTCAGGACAACCCTTTCTCCTGGTGATAATACGGAAAGAAGTACAGAAGGCAACTTTATTTTTTCCAGACCTCCACTAACTCATGCATTGGTTTCTGGAGAATCCTTCTGTTCTTTGATGTGTGAACTGGCCACTCTTGGCCTGAAAGGTATCAAAAGGCAGGACACACGTGAGCTGGCCTGTGTCCTCCAAGTCTGTCTCTTCATCACTCAAAAGGAAAAAAAGGTAATGTTTGTTTTTGCTGGTTTTTTTTCCCCCAATCATTATGTGTGTGAGTCAGTGCTCGAGTTCAGTGGCTCCTCATGCACGATGGTTTCTGCGGGTGCGGTGCATCGAGAGGGATCCCTTGTCTGGGGTCACCTGCCTGTTCCCTCTGCTTTCACCTTGGCTGCATTTGCCTATAGTTTGCCTTCAGTAAGTGATAATAGCAATAATAGCAATCAAGAATGTCCTTGCCTTCCAGACTTCCTTCTCGCTGCTTCGCTGTGGCTCTAAAATTGCCTCCTGCCGCAGGTGCTGATGTTTCCTACGCGTCCCAGACCAAGGTCAGCTGTGCCACTGGCTGCTTTATGGCCCTTAGACGCACCTCAGCTGGGTCTGGTGTCCGTATCCATCACCTTCTTGGGACAGACACCCATCCCCCTTCCATACCCGGGGTGGCTATGGCTCCCCATCATTCGTGGGGTTTGTTTTAGCTCAGTGCCTGTAGCCCACGTCTAACAGAAAGTGATGGTGTGGCTGGCTCTGAAGAAACATGTTTGAGGGTTTTTGTTTTTTTTTTTTTTCAATCTAGACCAAAACAAACATGGAGAAAACCTGTCCCAGGTCCCTGCACAGAGGCTCTGCAGGTCTGAATTCCTGGTGCAGGCTTTTCCACATCACGCTGATGGCATCATGTGCCTCTCCAGCGTCTCGGGAGGTATTTATAGCATTTCAAGATCTTTTATGTGGCATGAACTCTAGAAATAAGCAAGCCGGTAAGTGCTTTTACCTTCTGAGGGAGACTGTAAAAGCCTCAATATCTGCATTGATCCAGCCCTGGGGATTTGCATTAATTCCTCCCTCCTCCGGTGACTTCCAGCTCCCGATTCAATTGCTGGGGAAGACACCTGCAGCACGCAGCATCTTGACATGGTGGCCCCCAGCAGCGCCGCGCGCCTCTCTCGTGTCACTGCATGTGTTCCACAGCGATGGAGGGACACGGGCAAGCTTTGGAGCCAGGAGGGGATAATGCCACGTCCGAGCTGCCATGGAAATTCTGGCACTGAAAATGACCACAGCCAAGGCTGGCCTTGCTCCAAGGAGGTGGGATTGAGAGTTGATTCTTCTCCAAGGCAGGTGGCACTGGCCAAATGCAGTGGCTTGTGAGGACAGGGTCTCTGGGTGGGTACCGGCCACCTCTGGTGCTGTCCCAAAGCAGCTGCCTCCATGTTATCCCAGAGCATCTCCTAATCTCTCCTTCACTTCCCTTCTCTCTGGTCTTCTGGAGCATCTCTCCAGGCCATCCTGTGCTGAACAGGATTTATTCTGCAGGCAGAACTCAGCCCGCGAGGAAAGGAGCCGTTAGGTATTTACCAAAGTGTTTGTAACCCAGACAGTGATTCCTCCAGAGCTGTCACATCACCTGTGCTGGACGCTGAGCACAGAGCAGGTCGATAATCTGAACCAGAGTGAGAGACACAAGATATTACTCCTGCCAGAAAATAAGGTTTAGAAAAAAATAAATCATTGCGCCATATTGCTCGCTACTGTTTTTGCCAAAGTCAAAAATAGAGGTGAAGGGAATTTTATTTTTTCCCCCTTGTTCTGTTTTCACAGGAAAAAAACTCCTTCCCTGGGCTAAAAACCCATCTGGTAAAGTTGTGTTTATAGGCAATTGCTAAGAAAGGATTTATGAGTGAAACCGTGGAAGTCCCTTTGCTCGAGGAACGAGAGGGCTCCTTCCTTGCAGCTCCCCGGGGAGCCCTGCTCCTGCCGCCCTCGCAAGCAGGAGCTCCAGCTTGTGCTGAAGGCCACACTGAGGAAAAGCCACTAAAAATCTGTATAAAAATGTAGGTTGGCAGTAACCACAGTGGAAACTGAATCTTGTGTTTTACAGAACCAGTCAAGAAACAGGCGCGGTGTCGTGTGACCGGTCAGTGCAATTAAACACACCGTTCGGGGCTGACGATGGCTTGGAAGGGGTCTGCAGAGCTGGCAGCGATGGCAAGGGGCTCACTGCTGGAGATCACTCTGCTCTGCAGAGAACATGGTAAAACAGTTCTGGGCTGGAAATGGTCGCTTCACCTGAGACCTTTTGCCCTGGTCTGCAGACCACAAGCAGAAAAGCAAAACCTTGGGAGGCTGGGAATATTTGTGCCCAGTTCTCTGATTTTTATGAGCTCTTTGGTCAGCTGCCTGATATCCCTCTCTCGTCTTGCCTACCCACAGAGCTCTCCTGGCCTCCCTCCTCCCCTGGCTGGTGGCTGTGGGGCAGAGTCCGCGATGGCTCCTTGACTGGTGGCCACCTGCCTGGTGGCCAGGCGTGGGGCAGTGGCTGGCGGTGCTGGGCTCCATCCCCACTCCTGTGGGTCCCAAGTGGTGGTGTGACCAGAGGGGCTGCTGGACCAGGTAAGCTCAGAGGGGCTCCAGTTTGTTGCCGGAGGGGGGGCTTTGTGCACAGGTTGCATCCCTTGACATGGTTGTGCTGGTCATCCTGCTGTCCTGTCACCAGTCCTTGCCTCCATCCCTTCCCTCACCCTTGCTAAGAGAGGCACTGGCTGCACTTCCCATCCCCTTCCAGCATCCCATCACATCCTCGTGTCCTGAGCAGGCTCTGTCCTGCTGGCGTCCGGGTGCTGATGCCACCACCATCCCTGCTCTTATCCCTGCTTTGCTGGCCGTGGCATCAAAGAGAGTAGCAGAGAAATTGAGGCTGGAGACAATGAAGGGTGGCGTGCCTCTGGGATCTGTACCAGATCCAGGGCGGTGCCGCGCTGTCACTAACGGTCTAGAAAAGCAATAAGCTGTGAAGGAACAGAATTTGCAGATCAGACACGGCTGTTGGGAATGGGCGAGTTCATAGAAGGTGGGGAAATTTTAAGGACATCTACCAACACCTGGTGAACCAGCACCTGGCTTGGAGCTGGCATTCGGTTTGCCCAAAATTGTGAACAGGGATTGCAATTATCCCAGCTATTTGCACGCGTTTCTGTGGTCTGAGTTAACCCCGTCACTCAGGAATTTTATATACATTTATGTTAGAGAAAACACTCACACCTGTAATCTAAAAAGCCAAGAGAGATAATACTCTCTAAAGCATATGGCAAGGAGGAAAAAAAAACAGCCCTGGAAATATGATGTTTTAATGCAATGGCTTCTTCTCACCCAGAAACGCGTGTTGAGTTCTGGCCGAGAGAAAGATGCAGGAGAAATGAAAAAATGATAGTAATACTTTCCTGAATAAAATATAATTGCTCTGTGAGATTCCCTGCAACAGGTTATTACTGATTTCAAAGTACTTGGCGGAATTCATAGAAAACCAGATGAGAAGATACCTTCTTGGCCTCGCAGTCAGTCCGCTGTCCTCGCCAGCGCCTTCGGCACAAAGGCTTTTGTGGGTTTTTGCCTCCCCGGTGTCAAGAGTGGCTGCTTCAGGTAAATTGCATAAAAGAATGTAAACCTTTGTTCATCGGGCTAAAATGCTAACCTCGTGCTTACGGGGCTCCTGGGTTCAGGGATGCCCATTTCGAGCTGTGAGGCTGCTCGAAATGGCTTAGGTGAAAAAATACTCCAGAGGCTGCTGGATAATGCGGGAATTCCAGGAAATATTCTGGGAGAAGCCTCCTTTTGGGGCCAGGTTAGTTTTTTGCCCTGGTCTGGGTCTGGTACGTTACAAAGCCCAGTCCTGGGTCGTCGCGTTGTGCCCGACTGGGAACTTTGCAGCCCGGAATCTCAGCTCTGGTGTGGGGAAATGGGGAGAGAAAGCTGGAGAGGAGCCTGGCAAACTGGGGAACGGTCTCTCTGCCCACCTTGTGCTCCAACTCCCCTGATGTTCCCAACCAGTGACGTTGTCCTTCCCCACCTCCCCCTCCGCCGTGCCCCCAATTAAACCTCCCCAGCACCGCGTCCCTGCGACGCGCCGCAGGGATGAGTTACCAGCTGGCGAGATTCATGGCACTGCTGCTCCCCCCAATAACTAATAATTCCACAGCAACATTCGGCATCGCAATTTATTCCGGTTGTAAAACACAGGGAAGGTAAATCACAGGGAGTGTAATCATTTCTTTTCTTTCTTGTAAATCAAGCCACATCTAACAGCTTGTCCTCTGCCTTCCCAGACGGGCTGGTTCACTGGGGGGGTGGGCAGGAGAGAAAGGGGGTGAACTTTGTCTGCACACGTGAGGAGTAATCTCCTGTCCGATTTACTTTTTCCCTGCCTTCCAGTGGCTGCATTTTGCAGTCCCTGGTGCCCCGGGTGGCAGAGAGGGACCCTGAGACATGGGGCAGTTGGGTGACTGGCTCTAGGGATACGCCACGAGCTGGAAACGGAGTCGAGGGCGATGCTTCGGAGTGAGCCTCACACTTAGAGGCTGCTCCAAGGACAAAGCTGGGGTTTGAAACTCTGTGTGTTGAAATGGCAGCTCTGAAAACGATTCCCTTTCTGCTGCGGGCAGCTCTCCCTGCCCCTGTCCCCGTCTGTGCCGCCGAGATAATTGTTGGGATGTAGCTCGTGGGACAGGAGAGGATTAGTACGTTGAAAAGCACTCTGCTGGATTAGCTTCCCTTCCCTTCAAACTGGTGGCAGAGCTTCCCTGGCCCCTGCAGAGGCAGCCACGCTGCCACCGTGGCTTTGAGAGCCATACCCTCGCTGCTGGCACCGCGCCGGGCGGGCGTTGGGAGCCATCCGGGAGCCTGTGCCGCTGCCACTGGCATTCATGTCTTCTCCCTCGGCTCACGCTCCTCTATTTTGCAGGAAGAGAAGTCTTTCTGTTAGCCAGAGCCCTTTCCTGTCCCCATCTGTGCTGGTTCTGGCCACTTGAGAAACATAAAATGCAAGTTGCTCTTTTCACGTTTCCAGCTGATCCCTCAACAACAGCTACTTGAATTCCCGAGATTGCGGTGGGATTTGGCAGCAAAAGTATCCGCATCTCTTATTATGTGAGTGTGGATTTCCTACAGAAATGACCTTCAGTGGGATTTTTCCAAAGGCTGAGGGGACAGTGCCTGGCAAAGCCATCCCTGGCTCTCCCGCTCAGCCCAGCGTGCGGTGCCCGAGCTCTGGCCCCTCACCCAGGGGGTGGCACAGCCAGGAAAGCCCACTTGCTTTTTAGTGGCAACCCCTGGTCATCTCCTCCTGGTCAGAAATGTCCCTTGGTGGTCACACCTCCCTCCCTGGACCCGGTCCGGTGCCCGGTGCGGTGGGAGAAGGTCTGGGAAGATGGGGTCCTCCCGCCCCCAGGGGCTCAGCCCCGATCAAACCCGCAGGCAGCAGGCGGTAATGAATGGTAATTCTCCAAGCCCGGCACTGCTCTATTTTTTCCCCTTAACAACTGAACTGATTAGAGTGAAACTTTGACTTGATTAGTGATTATTGTCTCGGCATGGCGGTTGCTTGCAGCCCTTTCATTTTCTTGGTTTGTTTTTAAAAAAACATTGGCAGGCATTTCATCCCCTGATTTAGTGCTTGGGCTCTCTGCTCCATATTCATTTCTCTCTCCCTTCCTCCCCTGCCTCGTGCTTAAAAGAATGAACTTATTGTTTTATTTTTGTTTATGTCTACAAAGTGGGGGCGTGTGAGGCGGCCGGTCCCCTCAATTCCTGTCACTGGCAGGAGGACGGGTGGGCTCTGTCAGGCAGGGGACGGGGACAAAGCTGCAGCAAGCCCTAATTACAGAATAACATGCAAGAGCAGCTCCATATTTCTCTCTCCCGGGTTCCAGCTCGGCGAAGTCCTTTACTCCTCAAGCGCTGAGACTTATTCAGCATTATTTCTGTTAATTATTGGCATTAGAGCAATTTCTGGAAATCCTGGATGAGCGCAGAGCTGCTGCTATTTTGTGATTTATTGCCTTCTTTCATCCTCCCAGGGCTCCAGCCCAGGTCAGGTCTCGTGGCTGTTGCTTCGTGGGGAGAAAGCACAAGGTGTCCCCGGCCCGCGGCGTCCCCAGGCTGGGAGGAGGCAGGAGCCAGCCCCGAGGGCGAGGTAAGGGCTGAAATGTTAAATACTGCACCATGTGCAAGTCGAGTGCGACCATGATCGTTGCAGATCATGGGTGGATGGACATCCCAGGACAGGGACCGGGGCTCCGCCAGCCCCCGGGAGGCCCCCTTTCCCGGGGGCTGCTCCTGCTCCTCCTCTTCCTCTGCTAAATGAGCCCTGGGTCCCCGGCAGCACCAGCTCTGGCACTAAATCACCCTCCCACCTTGCAAACACCGGGCAAAATATTTATGGCAGGGACCGTTTAGATCCCAGCTCCTGCTGGGAATGCAGCTCACGTGCCGCATATTTCAATAACAATGACTTATTAAATAATAACTGACATTTACCTAGCTGCTGCTTGTCCTCGGAGCCCCCAAGACTTGGCAAACTTTAATTAATAGTTGTTTTAATAGTTAAATAACCTTTATAACTGCATTTCATTTATTCCGGGCCCATCAGAAATAAAGTCATAATGATCTGAGTCAAGCGATAAAACACAACATCTGGTTTAATGTTTGCGGGTTATTTAATGAACTGAGGAACCTGGCAGAAGAATGATGTATTTATTTCTTTTTCTTCTTGTAAGAACTTACATTTCGGGGAGAAAATACCGCTTGGGTGCTGGTGCTTCGCCTCCTGCTTTGGGCTTGGTGTTTTCCAGCCGTGGGTCCAGCCTCGGGGACCCCGTTTGCTCATCCCCTGAGGGTTTTGGGTGCTGGGGAGCCCTCTGGGTCAGGCTTGTCCGTGGGCACAGCGGGGGAAGCAGTGATGATTTATCTCTGGGGGCCTCTTTGCCATCTGTTTTGGTATCCCCCCCGGGATGAGGTGAGTGGTTCCCGTACAGCGGGTGCTTCACCGGCTGCAGCATCGCTGTGTCTGCGGGGTTTATGGGCAGGCAGAGAGTGGGCTTAGTGCATCCTTCACTCCAGTGGGGTCTGGGGCGAGCAGTGCCACCCCCAGGGGTTCCCACCCCTTCAGGGGGTGGTCAGCCACCCCTTGCAGTGGAGGCTCCCACCCCTTCCATCTGGCTTGGAGTGAACCGTGTCCCCGGATTCCCGCTCCCCCCAGCCCAGCTCAAACCCCTGACTTGTGGTCCCTCCTCTTCCTCAGCAGCCTGTTCAGAGCATCCTGGCTAATGTTGCTCGACGCAGCCCTGCTCCGTGGTTCCCAGAGCACCGTCTGCACAATAACATTCTCTTCCTCGGGCATGTTTTTGGGTACTTGCGCTCCCCCCGCAACGCTACCTATTAATTGCACCGAGAAAAGATTCCAGAACTTTACTTATGCCCTTGAGCTATATTCGTGTTTATTTCCATAACTCTTTGATACAATATTTGTCTTTGCCTGAGAAGTTTGCCAAAAGGAAAGGGAGAAGGAGGAGGAGAAGCATATGAGGGATTTGGATTGCCTCACATCTGCCTTTCTTTAAGCAGCCCATATGGGAAAACATATTCTTCTGCACAGAATTTGTTAAAGGTTTTGTAAAACGCATTGCATACACATTTAACTCAGAACCTAGCAATATTTATATTTAAAATGGGTCCAAACAGATCCATTTGGAGAGGGTTTGGAAGACGTAGGGTGGCAGCGCACATTGCGAACGTAATAGTCTCATTAGCTCGCTCAGCTTGCGGGATCTGCTCGCGCCGGAGGTTTGACGGGAGGAGAGGAAGCTATCCAGCTTAAGTATAAAAATCATAATGTATGCCATGTTATGAGCATATTTCATCCCTGCAGCTCAGAACAGGCAACGTTACCGCGGTCCCCTCTGAGACAGAGTATCTGCGTCAATGGGAGTTGACACCGGTGGGTACTTCATCTCTTCCCTGTGTGTTGGTGTAAATCAGGAGAGGCAGCCGCAACCCCCTCGCTCCTCTCGGAGCACGGTTACCCACACGGAGAGTCCTGGCCACTTCCTTGTGATGGCTCATGGACCTCAAGATTGATGGGCTGGTCCAAACCCATCCATCCCACGGGGTGAGAGGGGCGGCCGGGAGCAGGGGCTGGCTCTGCGTAGCCCAGAGTGGCTCCTCCAGAGCCAGCACGGACGAGTACTGGAGCCCCACCTCGAGTACTGTGTCCAGTTTTGGGCCCCCTACCTTAAAAAAGACATCGAGGTGCTGGAGCGGCTCCAGAGAAGGGCAACGAAGCTGGTGAGGGGTCTGGAGCACAGGTCTGATGAGGAGAGGCTGAGGGAGCTGGGGTTATTCAGCCTGGAGGAGAGGAGGCTGAGGGAGGACCTCATTGCTCTCTCCAACTCCCTGAAAGGAGGGTGTAGAGAGGTGGGGGTCGGTCTCTTCTCTCAAGTCACAGGCGACAGGACGAGAGGAAATGGCCTCAAGTTGCGCCAGGGGAGGTTCAGGCTGGATATTAGGAAAAATTTTTTCACTGAAAGGGTTCTCAGGCATTGGAATGGGCTGCCCAGGGAGGTGGTTGAGGCCCCATCCCTGGAGGTGTTCAAAAGAGGGGTTGATGTAGTGCTGGGAGGTATGGTTTAGTGATGGTGATGCTTCTTGTTTGTTGTGTGGGTGTCTATTTTTGTCAGTCAGGTTGACGGTTGGACAAGATGATGTTTAAGGTCCCTTCCAACCTAGAAGATTCTGTGATTCTGTGTAGCTGGTGGGAAGGAGAGCAGGGATATCTCACTGTCATGGGCATCTGAGCCGTGATTTCAGTTGGGCTGTTGGTCCAGCTCTAGGTTTCTTTCATAGGAATGTGGTTCTCTCCCCATCGCTACGTCCGCATCCACCCAAGCGGGGCTGGATGGGCGCCAGTCCCGCAGGTAGCGGGTAAAAGCAGAGGCCGACAAGCCCTAATCACATCCCATTAGTGGGTTTCAGACTTCGCTGGGTTTTGTTTGGTCTGGTTTATCTGAATCTTTATTAGATAAGCTTGAATTGGCAACAGGGTGTACGATGCAGCAGCCGACGTGATCTCCATGGGTAAAGGCAGGCGGGCAGCTCCCCGGCCCCGCAGCCGTCCCCGGGAGCGCGCACAGCCCTGCCTGCCTGCCTGCAGATAATTTTATTTAATCTTGGCAATCTTCTGCTATATACTTAAGTAAACAAAGATCAAGCTACTCGCAACCTTAATTAGGCTACACATAAATAATAGCTTACTGGATTAGCTGGGAGTATACATGGGAGAGTAACAATAACAACAGAAAAATCCCTCTACTCGTGTTTTCCTTGCAGTGTCGCCCCCCAGATCAGGCTTGTCCCTTGCCCCTTCCCACCCCACACGTCTCCTTCACTCGCTGGGACAGTAGAGGGGATGATGTGAGAGTCGCAGGGCAGTAGGAGGACGGGTCGCAGGGAGAAGGGGTGGTGGCCAGTCCTGCGGCTGTGGCTTGGTGAAAGCCCCCGTGCTGTTCCCCTGGGATCTGCCACGTGTTCTGCTCCATTGGACTCAATGGTCTTAAAGGCCTTTTCCAACCTCAATGATTGATTTGAAGTTCAGCCATGATGATCGAGTCTCGCGAAAGGCAGGACGCTCTGCTGCTGGTACCCAAGGAGACCCTTTGGCTCTCATGCAAAGGTCTCACTTTGCCTGCGGGACCTCGTCGTGCAGCAGATGCCACTTCTGCTGAGGGTCTTGATTTGCTGCGGCAGCAGCACTTTGGAGATGTTGGCTCCTTTGGGCAGAGCGTTGGCCGTGGGCGAGGACAGAGGAAGGGAGGCTGGTCTCCCCGCGGCACCGACGGCGGGCAGAATTGATGGTGTCCCCAGGAGCGTTACTCACCGGCACCTTCTGCTGTGAAATGATGGAGCGCTTCAGCCCCGTCAAAAATAACTCCCCCACCTGCAGCAGTTCATCCCGGATCAGCAGTCGGTGTGGTCTCTATCTATCAACGCGTGTCCTGTCCTAATGATGTGATAGCTGTGAAAAGTTGAGCTATTTACGCAAGGTCACTTTATTAGTAGGGAAATCGCTCTTATGATAGATGAGCGCTCCCCGGCCTGTCACGGGAGCCCCCCCCGTCCCGCTCAGCCCCGCTGCCACTCAGCCCTGCAGCCTGAGCAAAAAGAATGTGCCTTCGGTCAGAAAACACGGCAGAAAAATAGTCTGTTTCTCGGCTTTCTGTTTGGCGCAGGGCGGGATGGATGGAAGGAGGGATGGAGAGAGGGAGGGAGGGAACATCCCGGCTCTTCCCCGAGCAGAGGTGGCTGCTGCTCTGCGCTGCCTCGTCTCCCACGTGCGGTGACGTAGGGAAACTGGGATACATCACCAAAAGGCATAAAATATTACAAGAAGGTATTTTTTCAGCCAATGTGCTGACACAGCACCATCTTTGTTCCTTAACCAGGAGTGATGTATGAATTATCTCAACCTAAAGCCTGAAATATACATTATAGGCGGTATCTTTCCATGTTTTATTTGGGCTGTAAAGCGATACCTTATTATTTCCCCCTCCTGGGCATCCTTTAATGAATCTAGATTTGAAAGTGAAATATTTATTATACTTCAGGAGCTTAACCATGGAAGGAGAGGAGGAGGGATATGCAAATTTGCAAGAAAGCAGTGAAAAAAAGATCTCCTCTCTATTAAGAGAAAATGTACAAGTGCACATCTGTTGAGGCACCAAATGGCTGCCCCTAAAAGGGATTTAATGGGGATGTGGGAGTCTCCCTGGGAAACCACCCCATTCTCCCTCCTCTCATGCTCAATTTCTACGTGAGCCCCAGCCCAGGGTGGCTTTTGGTGCAAGATGCAAAATCCCCACCAAAAGGTCAGGTTTCCCCAAAAGATGGGGGGGGGGCAGGAGCCTGGTGCTCCCAAGGCTTCTCCCAGAGATGAAGCAGCATCTTCCTCTGCTTCACCGCGGCCCGAGGCGCTGCAGAGAAACGCTGAGGAGCTGGAGATGCTTCTCCTTGTTTTCAGTCTGGTCAGTGCGGCGGTTTGCAAAAATGCAGAGGGAAATATTTTTCCTGCAAGTAAAGCAGGGATTTGTAAACAAATAGATAAACCCGGGTTTATCCACGTAGTGAAATGTTATCAGAAGTTGTCAACAGCCCCTCTACCCCCCCGAAAGCTGAACTCTGAGTTTCCAAACCCCAGCGGAGAAAAATCTCTGCAGCTGCAGTTGTATCAAGATGAGCCCTGGCTTCATTAGAATGAATGCCATTTGTTTAAAAATAGAAATATTCTGCCATCTTCCAGCAGCAAAGATGAAGCAAGCTATTACAGGATTATGATTCTGTGACTTCAGACCTATTGTAGTCTTAATATTTCATGGTGCATTGACACAGAGTACATAATATGCTGAACAGCACTGTTGGCTTCAGCTGTTGCAAACAGTATGGTGCAGAAATAATTGAACTAAAAAGAAATTACAGCTATTCGCGGAGGTGGCAACTCTGCTTTGTAGATGTGAGGTTGCAGGCACTGACTCAAAAAGAAAAAAATAATAATCAGGAACCAGCCCTCGCCGGTTTTGATGCTGGAAGGATTTTTGGCAGAGTCTCCTCTTGGGGGCACAGTCGTTTGGGGTTGGAGCTGGTCCCTGCCACCCCCCGTGGAGGGGGACCCGGTCTGTCACCATTCCATAAAGGTAACGAGGATGGAAAACGGGGCCTCCTCTATACGGGGGGCTGTGCTGGGCTCAGCGGAGCTGGCGTGAATCCCTGTTTGTGCTTTAAAGTCTGGGATGCTTCACGCGGATACCGCAGCTTCACAAGTGGCTGTTTGTCAGCGGCGCTGTAAGTGACGGCGGGCGTGCTCGTAACCCAGCGTGGGGACGGCACCGAACGCAGTGGGTTGCACCTTTCATCTATTCCTGTCTCAGGTCTTTAAGCTTAAACTAGTCTCTAATCGTTAAACAAGACCCAAACGAGGCTCGTTCCCTGGAAAATAGCTGTTTGTGCAGAGTCATCTTGCAACTTCCCCGAGCTGTGTCTTACCCCAGGCCGGCCGAGCATCTGCAGGTGATTCCTCAGCTTTCACTCACCATCGGGATGTCCCTCCTGCCATCTCCAGGAGCCACAACTCCAGGCAGGGGAGTCTGGGAGATGCTGTGGCGAGGAGGAACCCTCCACTTCCCTGACAAAGGCAGCCCCAGGACAACAGAAAAAGGGTAACAATAATCACCATATGTGGGACATGTCTACAATGGCACGAGGGAATAGAGATGTGGGTCTTGCTGCTGCCAATGATGGTATTCCTATAATTTTCGCCCTTACCCCCCGTAGAGAGAGTCTGAACCTGGTCCTCCATCCATCGGTGCAAACCCCCTTGGGATAGGAACCTCAGCTGTGGTGTCTGCAGGTATTCCCATCCTGTCTGACTGGTTCCTCACCCCAGGCCTGGCTCCCTCCCCGCTCTGCTGTGACAGTTTTGCCCAGCACAGCATCCTTCATCCCACAGGACGGCTCATGGTACCCTGGTACCATCCCTCCTGCCCCAGGCAGCATCAGTGTCCCCGGCCGTCCCGGTCCCCTGGAGCCCGAGCGCTGGGGCAGACCCAGCCCAGCTCTGCCACTTGCCGAGGTCCTCTCTTTTTTTGATGGTTTCATGTTAAGCCAAACACAAGAGAGGAGGAAGAGGTGGTGTCACAGCAGTATTGAAATGTTTCAGCGCTGCTGGATTGCGGCGTGGCAATATTTCATTGTGAAATAGACTTTTCACTTGGAATTTGTTAAGTGGTGGATGTCAGCCGGGAAACTCGATGTTTTGATCGCTGGCGGGCGCCTGTTGGAAGGGCAACTTTTTTTTCATGGTGAATTTGGAAGTGTCTGATTCCCAGCTCGGAACAAAGAGGTGTTTCAGTGGGGGGGCATCACTCCCCATACCTGTACGTACTGGCACTGGCTGTGCCCATGGCAGGAGGGCTCCCCCTCAGGCCTCGGGGGATGTGAAATCATGTTGAATTTCTCTGGTCTCTAAACACCCTAATGAGATGCCATTTGTTGGCAAGGAAATGCTGGTGCTAGTTACAATAAATCAGTCTTTGCTGGAGTTGGGGAGTTGCTGTTTATGTGCATATATGTACATGTAAGTTAAAATAGATAAATAATATAGGTATATCATCTGTACTATATGTACTTATGTTTATATGAAATGTTTTTTCTGAGAACTGAGCTCATGTAGCAATGAAGGGGGTACCTGCAGCCCAGACTTGAAGGGAGCCCCAGAGCATCCCGTGCCAGCACCGGCCACCGGCATCTCTCCACGCTCCCTTGCTTCTCCGAAGCCGAATCCGAGCGGATGCGTCTGTAAAGTGCTTGCGTTTAGATCAAATGGGAATTTTCTGGTTTTCTGAAAAATTTTCAGCTGGCTCTGACCGTCTGCCTCCCCCCGGAGCGGTGCAATTTCACAGCAAATCCATCGCTGCGGCAGCCGCTTGGCACCGTCCCCGTTCCAGCTCCTGGCAGCCCTTCTCATCCCTCCCTCCGCCTCCGCAAACGCCAGCTCTCGGCCCATTTCTGCCCATTTCAGGGGGAGTCTCTCCCAGCAAAAGGTGAAACACCAGGAAAGAGAACTTCCCACAACAAAAAATCTCAAAACGCTATTTTGAGAAACAAATACCCCGAAATTGGGCACGTTCCCAACAGGAGCCCCCCGCAAAGGCTCTCGCAGGTGAGAAAGCGCCGCATCCGAAGGCAACTCTGTGGGATGTGGAACGTGGTTCCTGGGCTCCAGTGGTCAATGGTGGTGGAAGTCGACCTGTCATTCAGCCAGAGAACTTTCCGGGGCACTTTGCAATCTTAGTAGATCTGGCAATCACGTGGTGGTATTTGGCAATTAAAAATCAAAAATAAAACGCATCTCCCGTAGAAAGCCGATGAAGCTGTTACTGACACAGCCACCTGTGGCAGGGAACACATCAGCTCCTTAATCTGTGTGCAAAACCTCTGTGTGGCAATCCTGAAGAAGCAGCAAAGAATTGGGTGATCTCTCTGTACGGGTGTCAAAACACATTTGGAGGCTCGGGAGGTAATTCAGCCAGTAGGGGTAGTACCTCATATTCAGGATTTGCATTAGTTTTTTCTAAAAAAACCCAGGACAGTAGGATCATCTGCTGCCAAGGGGACCCTGGGTCTCTATTTCTCATTTCTGCAGCGTGTATTCAACCCCTTTAATACCTGGAGCGTGGTTTCGGTGCTGGCACAGAACCAGTGAGGGTTCCTGATGGTTACCTGAGGCTGCTCCTTGGATGGCTCGACGCCTCCAAGGTCCCTGGGCGCCTCGGTGCTGTCTGGCAGTGGAAAAGCCTCTCTGCCACCAGGGAAAGAGTGGGGGTCTCTCTCTCTCTCTCTGCCAGCCACGGGAACGCCGCTCCCAGAAAATGAGCTATTTGTTACTGTCAAATGGAGAAACTCGCCTCCCTGACTTTGCTACTTGACATGAGAGGGGCTCTTAGCAGATGGGAAAATTGAAGACAATGTTCTTTTTCTTTATTTGTTGGGCACTGATAGAGGGAAAGCGTGCAAGGTCTCCAGGTAACGTCAGACTCTGGATCTTCTCATGGTCAATCACAGTCCTTAACCTTTCTCGTCTCTGCCGCGAGCGCCCTTGGGACTGTTTGCATTTTGATTTCAAGGCTTTCTCTTTGAATGCAAACAGGCAAAGGGGGAGATGATTGTGCAGACGTGTAACTCCTCCTGAATTACCCTCTCTCCTGGTGCCAGACAGACAAAGGCAGCTTAGAAAATGGCACCGTCCTGGGATCTGGTGGCGTTAAAGGTTTTGGTGTGAAAATCTCCCCGCTCCACTGAAGTAATAAGTGAGATTGTGCTGCTTTACACCAGGTGACAATCTGGGTTAAAATACGCAGGAGAGTTTGGTCACATACAGGCAATCTTCTAGATGTCTGGGTGTTGGTTTGGGGTTTTTTCCCCTAAAGAGTCCTTACTAACCCCCACACGCTCTCAGCATCAGAGCTGGCTGCCTGGAGGTGGCTGGGGCATGGAATCAGAGAATGGTTTGGGTTGGAAAGGACCTTAAAAATCATCTTGTTCCAGCTCCGCTGCATGCAGCCCTCCAGCTCCCAGTCTGCTACTGGAGCCACTGGTGGCATCGCAAATATTGCAGTGTACAATTAACACTAACGAGGCAGAGGGGAGGCAGCTGGGACCGAGCTGGGGCCCTGCCCCGGACCCGTGGCCGAAGGACATGGCCCCGCTCTCGTCTCCCCCTTCTGCTGCGAAGACTCTGGCGGTGCTGTATTTATCTCAATGTCATTTTCCTGGAGATGTGAGCTGGAACAAATCCGGAGCAGCTGCTCCATCTCTAAGTGTCCTTCAGGGATCCCTTCAGCAGACACTTTGCAGGATATAATGATGACATTCTAACGAGCGCTAATGCGCATGTTGTCATCTTTCTGTATTTACACCTCCCACAGGAGGCATTGTTCGGAGAAGGAAAAGCCAGAGATGGAAACTTTGGAGCAGAAACTTTGGCTGGGCCGGGGACCCCACCTAATTAAGAAAAGCTGTAAGGCAGGGCCGGTCCCGGGCTGCGAGGAGAGGGGTTGGCAGCGCACGGAGAGGTGGCCGGGAGAGGACAGCCCACCAAGTCAAGTCCCTGCAGTCAGATTACACCAGGCTGGAAGGAAAAAGGGGGAAAAAAGGCTTATTTTGGAGTGCAGAGTGACAGCAGAGCCTGCATCGCTCCAGATCCCCCAAGCTTCAGTCCAGTGATTTAACTGCAGACATTGTGTATTCTGGCATATGCCTTCTCTCCGCTTCACCCCAACGATGGGGCGTGGAGCAAATTCCCAGCCTTTCTGGTGGATGCTCATTAGCCACGTCATTAAACAAACCCTGTAACGGCCTCCATCACAGAAAAGAGGATCCTTGAATGACAAACACAATCCAATCCTCCAATCCACCATTTAAAAACCGCAATGAGCTCTTTCCCCGGCAGGAACGTTATGTACATATGTATGGGTACCTGTGTCTAGATATAAATAAATAAAAGAGAACCTTCCAAACAAAATAAGCAAAATGAAACTATATATGTATGCTTGGTATTTCGTAATATAAGCAGTTGAAACGGATAAGGTCGCTGCTTTGTCCTCTGCTTACTGATTTTATCAGGGGGAAGATTGCATCAAATAAATAATATATCAAAAGATTTCTCTCTTCATCTCTCCCCGCACACACGCTCCGCCGTCCCTGCCACGTTACCCAAATCAGGAGTGAGGATCCAGCCGCTATGATAAGTAGTAATAAACGGCTCTGCTTGTCGGGGGAAATTTTGCTGGCAAATTTCCGAACCAGATTAAAAAGTAAATTAGATTTCTTCTGGAGAGTTATTTTCAAGGGTTTTGTCTGCTGATGTTCCCGTGCAAGATTGTGGCTTTGCCAAGGGGGGAAGAGAACAAAAGGGGAGGATAAAGAATTGAGGTTGCAATTATCCGACTGAACAAGGTTCTCTGGTGGAAGGCACCTAATCAGGAAAGTCTCAAATTTGCTTAAAATACAAGGTGCAATACAAAATTTATTTATAATCTGCCTCACCTGCTCAGATAAAACTGTTTCTAAAGGCAGGCAATTGCAGGAGACAAGCTGTAAAATGGAACAAATGGAATCGAATCGGGTATTAATAACAGCAGAATGAAATAATAACAAAAGTGGGTCTTTGAGCAGAGCCCAATTTCTGTTTTACAGAAAGTGCAGATGGAGCAGCGTGAGACAGAGAAGCGGTTCCCAGTGGGAGATGTGAGGGAGAGGGGGATGCAGAAGGGGTGTTAATCCCCAAGCATCATGAGGAATGTGGCAGGGCCCCAGGTACTTGCAGGTGAGTAATTAGGTGCACCTAACGAGGAGAGTGATGGGGGCAGGTGAAGTTACTTATGGGCTGGCAGTGGGGAACAACCCTCCCCACCAGTGCTGGCTGCAACGTGGTGCTCTCCCTGGGAGCTGGGTGAGTCTCTTGGTCTCTATTTTTCTATTTATGCAGCAGAAATGTTGTTTTTTTTGGTTATTTGATGTATGCCTTCAGTCCCTGAGTGCTCAGGCCCCAGCTCTGTCTGTTGATGACCTTGCTTAGAAGCCCCAGGCGTGACTGTAGTAGGAATAAGGTCTGGGGGTGTTGGGTGTAGAGCTGAGATGGTTTTTATCTCTGTTCAGGAGCTCTTGCTCCAGCTGAACATGCAGGCAAGTCTTGCAGTGTTGGGAAAGTTGGTTTTACAGGTGTTATTCCAGTTTTGTGCATCTCTGTGCTTTGTAACGTGCTCTGTGCCTGTGGAAGGCAAGGTCACACTGGGGCTGAAGCTGGGAGCTTGTATTTACCTCCAAATGTTTAGAAAGCCACTCATTGCATGTAGCTTTTAGAGGAAGCAGATTAATCTGCTGGGTTTGGTACAGTGCAGCGTTATGGCTTGGTGCAGGGGCTGGGCTAGCAGTGCTTATAAACATTGTCCACAGGTGTTTGTTTGGAGATGTGTGTTTTGTTCGGTGTGATACTTTTTGCGCACAAACAACCCCTCTGTGATTGTGAGGAAGGTCCCGGAAACATGTTTGCTGATTTCTTGGGTAACCCGTGCTGCTAAAGGGCTCAGATGCCTCAAAAACCTGAAATGAGTAAAGCAAATAATTTCTTCTGCTCCTCCTTGCGCCGTGCGGCTCCGGAAGGCGCCGGGGGCAGCGATGCCCGTGGCCGAGCACCGCACAGGAGCGGCCCAGGCTGCCTGTAGGAGCCCGGGATGCTTCTGCCAACAGCCAAGAAATGGGAAGGAGCTGGGCTTCCCCTGCCCCTGCGTGTGGTTCCTGACACCCCTCGTGATGCCGGGGGCAAACGGGGCTGTGGTGGGTGCCAGGCAGCACCATCTGAGCACGCTGCTGGTTGCAGCATCTCTGGTTCGCCCAAAGATTTACCTTCTGATTTTCTGCCTTTGCGACGTTGCCATGTGAGTGACCAAACTGCGTGAAAATTCACAAAAAACCTTTAATCAAAGGGGTGCTGCAGGTGGCACCTGCCAAGCGTGGGAGGACAGGGCAGTGTTGGGGTGTCCTTGGGTGGCAATGCGGGGTGTGCAGGGGTCTCTGCATGTACCAGGGACGCGGCACCGCAGCTGGCACCGGCTCCTGCCGCTGGTGCAGCCCTTCATTGTGTATGTATTTGGGCAGCCGAGCTCTCGGGCGCCGAGCAGCTGCCCGGCTGACACCAGTGACGCACTCAGCCCGTGTGGGCTGACTCCTGTAATTGGGGTCAATCACAGAAAAAACCCTGTCACAGCAGAAAGCGTTTCTCGGCTGCCGGGGCTGCCACAGGCAGCAGCGCTCCGGGGACGGGGAAAGAGCCCCGCTGCCCTCCCTGCCTCCCCTCGCCTGCTCTCTCTGCATGTAGCTCCTCTTTGCCCCCTTTTCCCCCTGCAAAAGGGGGGAAAACGCTTGCCTGGTTGCTAGATCTGCCACCCTGCTCTCCTTCCCTCCTGGGGCTCTTGCTGGCTCCTCTCCATGAGAAGAGCTGTAGCCACGTCTCTGGTTGTCGTTGCCCAGTCGTGCAGGAAGGCAGCAGCAGCCTCGCTCCCCCGCCAGCACCCGGGGGGTCTCTGGGCTCCCTACAGTGGGGGAACAGGCAACCTTGCTCCCTGCATCCTGAGCATCCCTGAAGGGCCGCTTGGAGTGGCTCCTCTGGCACGTTATTATCCAGCCCCTGAGTCGTGGTGTTCACCAAAACCCCCTCCTGCACCCGCCATGGGCTGGTGGGGTTGGCTGGGGGCTATGTAGTGGTGGCAGTTGGTTCTTATTGTAAAAAGATGCAAAACTCCACAGCTGATAGATGTGTTTTGGCACATGGAGCCCTCGTTGGTACCCATCATGTAGTGCCTGCTGCTGAGGATGTCCCCCTCGCCTTCCCCCCATCCTTCCTAAGCCATCATGTGGTGGGACCCGCACCCAGACACCTTCCAAGCAGTGACAGAAACGGGGCGATGACCTGCCAAATGCAGGAGGAGTCCCTTTGTCTCATGCCCTTGCCTGGGGAGCTCTGAAGCTGCCAGCCAGGCAGGAGCCCTGCACCCTCCTGGAAGCTGGAGCACCCTCCTGGAAGCTGGAGCACCCTCCTGGAAGCTGGAGCACCCTCCTGGAAGCTGGAGCACCCTCCTGGAAGCTGGAGCACCCTCCTGCTCTGCTGTCCCTGCTCCTGTCCCCCACCGTTCGGGGCTGACGGGGCCTTGGAGCTCACGAGCCGTAGGAAAAGCTCAGGGGAGAGGCTCCGTTTTCTGTGGTGGTGCTGTTGAAATAAATAAATAAACATATAGATCATCCCTGCTTCTTTTTGCTAACCCTGCCAGTCAGTGACAAAGGAGCAAGGGACCTTTCATGGAGATAAATACAGTGCAAGGGGGTAATTAAAGTGACTGATTTCTCCGTGGCAGGAGCTTTCCAAGGCTCCGCTCCCCGCAGCGTCCTTGCGTTGCAGCAGGGAGAGGAGCGAGAGGAACGGGGTTGTCTCAGAGCAGCCGCCTCCAAGGGGACCTGTCCTCCTGGGTAAGCCCTCATCAGAGGCTTAGAAGGCCCAGGAGGTCTGGAAACAGCCATCTAAACCCACAAATAATAACAATCTCATTCCCCTGCTAGGTTGCATCAGCAAGACCTTTCCCGTCTCCTTTCTCCCCTTCTCTGTCACCAAAATAGTGTGAGGGAAAGGTTCACAGCTCCGAGCTGGCGGGTTTGTGCCCTGAGCTGTTTTCCTGCTCTCCAGAACGTGAGAGCGGGCGTCGGGAGCTGTCACGGCCGTCGCAGCGCTGACAAACCTCTTTAGGAGGTGAGAGATGAAGTAGCACAGCTCGGATTTTTTGGCAAAGAGGGTTTTGCAGATCCACAGGGAGAAAAGAAGACCCTGGTAAAGGCAGGAGAAGAATCACAGAATCTTTATAGTTGGAAGGGACCTTTGAGATCACGGAGTCCAACCACAAAAAAAAACGAAAAAACCCAAAAAGCAACAACAACACAAAACCCCAAAAAGACCCAACCCAAAAACCAAAACAAAAAAAAGCCAAACCCACAAACAGACACAAACCAACAATCTCGGGCCCTAGAGTATGCCCCAAAGTGCCACGTCTACACGTTTCTTAAATCCCTCCAGGGATGGTGACTCCACCACCTCCCTGGGCAGGCTGTTCCAGTGCCTTCTCAGGAAAGGATGGTCTTTCAGGGCTGGGAGCGTATGTGGAGCGGGTCCGGGGGAAACCCTGAGCTGCTGGGGCTCAAACAGGAGCTTCTCCCCGGGAAGGAGGGACCCTGGTGAGAGCCACCACATCCATTGGTCCCCCCAACCCTTCCCACTGCCCTGTGTTGTTCCTTTGTCTCTGCGCAGCTTCGTTATGGACCTTCCATTGCTTTCTGTGAGGGAAAGCGCGTCTCGCCTTGTTTACCAAGGATAAATGGTTTATCTGTCGCGTGTTAATCATTACCCTGCACCTTTAATCTAAAGCGTTATCCAAAGCTGCAACTGGGGGCTCGTTTAGATTTCTTGTTTGTAGCAATAATACCCTTTTAATATGCTAAATGAGAAAGCAAATGATCCTTCCTTACGCTTATGAGTTTTTAAAAACACTTCTTCTCCAGCGGTTGAAGGTCACTCTTTTGGCAGATTAACACCGAGCTCCTGGGCCCCGCTGGTGTCTGGGGTCAGCCCTGCTGCCGCCACCGCATATTAAACACCGCTGGATGGGAGAGCTCAGACCACCACGGGGCTTGCTCCTCGGGGTCCCCCCAGTTGTCCCCCAGGTCCCCAGGCGTCCCCAAGCCCCCTCCAGATCCTGGGTTTCGATAAGGCTGCTCCTGTTGCTCGGCAGCCGACACGTCTCCTCTGATGCTATCGCGCATTCCTCTCTCTTTTCTTTTTCTTGCTCTTCCGAGGAGCTCGTGTCCTGGTGATCTATGAGTTGTTTGGAGAAGGAGCAAACACTACTTATGCATTATATACATGTCTTGTCTGTTCCACTTGATAATGCCATTCTTTAATATGCTCAGCAGTAGCTTTTCGGCTGGCTCTCCCCCCCAGCTCCCCTAAAGCCTGCCTGGCACACACCGAGGCATTTTTATTCTTCAAATAATTTAGGGGATTTTATATCTAACTTTGTTTTGCGAGATCTTTGTGCGCAGAGAAAAAGAAACCAAACAAAGCAGAGATGTGCGTTCCCTGGAGCGTTCCCGTCCCTCTCCTCGCAAAGATGTGGTGGTTCTGGGGTTTGCTCAGGGGTGAAAGGAGGAGAAGGTGAGGATGGATCTGGACCTCTGAAAGTCAGCACTGGGCTGCACTGGGCAAGGCCAGTGCCATGGCCCTGGTGTGTGTGCCTGGGTCTGGGTAGTGATGCTCCATCCAGGGCAGGAGGAGGGGGAGCACCGCAGCCTCAGGATTGCTGAAATCCCAGGGATGACATGGGCTCCCTCAGGGATGGAGAGTCATTTAAAGAAAAGGGAAAAAAAAATAAAAAGCTTCCTCAGTCTTCTCTTTCCAGCTGAGAGGAGAGGATCTGGCATCGCCCGTCTGATTCATGGAAATCACTCTGACCTCTCATATTAATAGTCTGAGTTCTCCGAAGCCACGGGAACCGCGGCCTCATCCCTGAACTCAGTTATTTTACCTGTTCTCTCTCCAGACACACTCAGTAAAGCACTGGATGTGCTGTACTCGAGGCTCTCTGGCTTAGCTCGATGACAGCATGTTCTTTGTGATTCCCATGCAAAACTTTCCCTTATTTCTCGCTTTCTGTTTGCTCGCCTCCTGAATTTGGGGGAGGGGGTGCAGGTGTGTGGTCTCACGTCGGTTTGGCTGGGTCAGTGTCACCCGGGCTCTGTGGGACGTGGTGATCCAGGCT
Source organism: Calidris pugnax (assembly GCF_001431845.1). Lineage (NCBI taxonomy): Eukaryota > Metazoa > Chordata > Aves > Charadriiformes > Scolopacidae > Calidris > Calidris pugnax. Next base: position 464,014 of record NW_015090916.1, on the reverse strand, counting down.
GGGTCCCCGTCCCGTCCCACCACCGGGCAGGGCAGGGGGGATTCCCCACTGCTGGCTCCGGCCCTGAGACTGCAGAATGAATCCTGCCTCCCTCCCCACACACCCTCCTCCTCTCGGCGTGATGATAAGCAGGAGAGGAGAGGAGTACATGATGGATAAGCTTTAAAGAGGAGTCCAGGGTCACAGCTTTGTCTATAAAAAGTAAATAATGTGGAGAGCAGGGACCCATCTCCTGGCTGGCACAGGCGGCGAGCGGAGGATGTGCTCTGCCTTGTGATGGAGAGGTCCCTTGGGGCCCTGGACCCGCCGGTAAATCAGAGCCCTGAGGGGCGAGAGTCCCCGTGCGCAGCCTGGGGCAGGGAGCCACTAACAGGGGACAACTTTGAGGCTGTGAAGGCATTTACCATTTGTGCAGCATTTCCTTCTTTTATGTTTCCAGCCGACAAACAGCTCTCTGATGTCTTATTCCAAAGGGTTCCGTATGGGAAAACTTCCCCAACTCTGAGCAAACGCCACCAAGTGAATAAATCAAGGGGGGAAGCACTGAAAGGTTTGGTGGGGAGAGGTTAAAGCGGGTACATCCCGCCCTGTCACTGCTGGTGGGATGCAGCCGGGCTGATGTTGTACAGCTGGAAGCAGCAGGGAGGGGAAACTTGGTGTCTTTGGTCACTGGGTGTGATACTGGGTGAACTGGGAGAGCATCCCACCCTCCCGGCAGCCCCGAGGAGAGCTCGGCAGCATCCCCACCGCCTGAGTCAGCAGCCGCAGAGTACAACTTGACCTTGCGTGGAAAGAGATGTCAAACAAATCTTTGTGCTCGTCACAGATGGTTTGACACACACACACGCACACACAGCTCCCTGCAAATCAATCTCCCGCGCTGGCCTGGCCGCTTGATCCCTTCCTGGGGAGGAACGCGAGGCTGATGGTGCTACATCCACCTCCCTCCTCCTCCTCCCTCCGTCCTCGGAGTCCCCAGCTATAATGGGGTTACGGAGAAGCTTCACTGAGCAGCCCCCCCGGGATGATGAGCCGGTCACACCAGCTCGGGCAATAATATTTAGCGCCATAATTATGCCTTGAAATGTCCTTGGAGAGTCTGCAGGGGCTACACGGGAAGGAGGAGAGAGGAGAAAACGTCTCCTTGCCGGGATAACGCCCTGCATCCCCTGAAACGGCATTGGAGGCATGAGAGGGGGGACAGGGAAGCAAGGAAATCCCAGTGCAGTAGAGTTTCCCATCGCTGCCCCCCCCTCCCCGTGGGCTGGCGCAGAGGGACTCGCCGGGGTCAGCTGGTTTAACCGTTTCTCCATGTTCGGTGTCTAATTCGACAAACTCCATGGCAACGCGCCAGCCGCTCCGCTCGCCCGACCTCCCCGACCCCCTTGTTAACAGCCCTCCCACCCACCTCCTCCAGCCGGGCTCCAAAATGCCACTGAAACGCTCTGACCCTGCAGGACGCTGCCAGGGGTGGAGGGGACCCGCCGGTGGAGGGGGATATTTTGGGGTGGGGAAGCTGATTTAGGGCAGTTTGTGCGTGCGGAGGTGAAAAGTGATGTTCTTTGCATGGCAAACTGCGAGAAACCAAGCCCCACTCCTCAACCACAATCATCTGCTTTTGGGTTCAAAGCTTCCCCGGGGTGCTGTCTGGAGCTTCAGAGTGTACACAGAAGGGGGGAAAATGCCTTTAAATATAGGTGTTGTGCCATAAACATGTGATGCCGTGTTCCCGTGCAGCAGAAATGTGGCAGAACGGAGCGCTCTGCGGATGCAAGTACTTTCCTTAAGCTGAACTTGTCCCTCCCGCGTCCCATCTCGGCCCAGACAGGTCGCTCGACGACGTCACTAAGTGATGGGAAATGGGTTTGTAATGGGGAGTGATGAGCTGCTTTGACACCAGACAGTCCCACCAGCCTCAGCTGCAATATTTCCTTTACTGGGACGCGTCCAGGCTATTTTCAGCAAACGATGAAATTAGAACGGTGTCAAACGTACAAGGATAAAAGGGTTGGGTTTTTTTCTCTCGGGAACAGAAAGAGGTTAATTAAAAAGAAACAGAAAGAAAGTCTTTGTCCACTCCTGGACTGGTTCAAGCCTGGGAATCTGCAGCTCTGCCTTTGGGGAGAGGTTTATTCCCGGAGAGCGAGGTGCCAGGCGGCAGCGCAGCCCCCCGAGCCCCCCGGCCGCTCCTCCGCTCGCTTCTCTGCCAGGTCCCCAGGGAAATCACCCCCAGATCCGTTTCCCCCCCTCATCATCCAAGGTGGGGACCTGGGGCTGGTGGGCAAGGGAAGGGGACACGGCCCCAGCAGCTTTCCGAGGGGCTTTTCTCTTTGGCAGCATCAGCCGCTGCCGCCTCCACTGTTTGGAGTGGGGAGGGGTTGAAAGAATAGGGGGGTTTTTTGTGCAAAGATATAATTATACGTCCCTGATTAATCTTCAGGCTGAGCCGAGCGCTTGCCATAAATCTTTGAAACAAACATGTTTATTTATATTTTAATTATCTTTCTTCTCTCCTTTCCTGAAGTTCAGGTTGATTTGAGCTTCTCCTACATGTTTATCCAGGGAGCAGTTCTCTCCTCGCCTTTTCTGTGTCTTGGGGGCGAGACTGCGGTGTCCCCCTGCAAGGTGGTGGCTGCACCATCGCTCCTCGGTGCCAAATCCCCTTTTTTAGACTCAGAACCGATTCCTTTCTGTGAGCACCAGCCCTGATGTGGCCACAGCCTTGTGGGAAGAGGCTGTTCCCAGCAGAAAACCAGTCTCCAAGGGAGAGGGGATGCTGCATCTCGCAGCACCCGCCGTCCCTGGGTACCCGCTCCGGCCGTCCTCTCATTTCCAGCGAGCAGCTGTAATTTGTAAACATTAATAACCATTATTACTATTAAAAATGAAAGAAAGCGAGTAGCCCTGTAACTAATTACTTTAAGTGTTTTCAATGAGCCACAGTTCAGCTCCTTTATAAAGTCTCCCGCTGCGCAGAGCAGATTGTCATTATGATCGGATCTTTCCTTAGACCTATTAATTTTGCCCGGAATAACAGCCGAACAGATGCGGGGAGAAGGCTACTCTCATTAACATAATTCCCTTGGAAGGCCGTTGCCTCCCCGAAGGCCGGCGCCGGCTCCTCCACCCTCTCCCGGCTCTCACCGTGCCCGGGGAGCGCAGATGCCGTCGGTGACCTCAGCAGATGTCCCTTCTCAAAGGCAAGACCCCTCCTGGGTCCAAACCCTTCCCCAAACCCCCCACGGGAATTACCAGCCCCAGTGTCGCGTCCCCCTTCTTCTGTGGCCGGGTGAAATGTGGGACCCAGCAGTGATGTCCATTTTGAGGCCAGGGAGGCTAAATTTTTAAAAAATCACTAAATTTTTAGCTAAAAAATAATTAATTTTTTAAAATTCGCTAAAAAATTCCCTGCAATTTGCTCCCAATTTTTAAATCATTTTTATTTTCTTCTCCTTGTGGTTCCCCTGCAGCTTTCTCTCCCTCTTGGCACTTCTCCTTCCACGAGGGAAGGCGCATCCCTGGCCCTGGTGCCGGCATGGGAGGGACGAAGGCTTTTCCTCTCCCAGGCAGCCCAAATCCCAAAATTCCGCGATGAAATTTATCTCCATCCCCCTGCAAGTGCCCACGTGCCGTTTAGAGGAAGGTTTTTAACTGAACGTTGCGGTGGCATTTCACATGGGGGAAATTGCTCCCGTATTTACTGCTATTAAATTAATTTCTCAGTAGAGGATTTTAGACTCTTGTAATTCATGATGATATTTTAGGTCCTGTTTACTGTCTGGTGCTTAAAAAAAATTGTCTCCAGCATTTGTTTGCCGAATATAATGCTGTTATTACATTAGCTTTCTCTCGCAGGAGAGACAGGGGTTCATTAATGTTGATGTGGAGCTTATTGTATCGCTGAGCTCTCCGAGCAGCGGGTAATTTTTCATAACATATGTGTGGCAATATTCAGGCACAGAAGGATGAGTGGGAAATGGTTGTAGCCTGGCACCCAGAAAGACTGCGGCTCCGCGTAGCACCGAGGGAGATGCTTCAAGTCCTCTACGATCTATATATCATCAATATATCTTTCTGTCATCTCTATATTTATATACAGTGCCCCAGCTGCAAGGGGGGCTCATCCCTCATAGCAGAAACACCTTCACATTCGCACAGGGAACTCCAAAGGATGGAGCTCCAGTGGAGAAATATCTATTTTTCTCAAAGAACAGGTAGCAAAGCGCTGGAAGAGGCGCAGCCTGAGATAGGATGGGGGAAAAAAAACTATTAAAAGGGGAAGAAGGGCTTCATTTGAAATGTTATGAGGATCTTTTAGTTACTAATGCCTTCCCCTCCAAATGGCTGCGTTTCTGCAGCAGAAATTGGCAGCAATCAGGCTCACAAGTGTTGGGAAGAGATTTACTCAGAGAGATGAAAGAAAACCATTTTCTTCTAAATGCTGGTGCCCAGAGCCAGATAATCTGGCTTTCTCTGAGCTGTGGCACAGCTCCTCTGCTCAGGACATACAGCTGCTGGGGCAGGGGCAGTGCCCACCACCCCAGGGAGGTGGTGTTTCCATCTGGCCGTGGTGAGAAGCTCCGCTCTGCTCTCTGCGTCCGGGCTGGATTTAGCGCAGGGGTTTGATCAACAAAATGATGCTATTTGTGACTTCTTCCCTTTGGTTTTGAAGTAGAAATGTGGGGAGGGGAACACGAAAAGCCTGTGAAGATCCAACTGCTCAAAGCCCCCCCAAAAATAATTATTATCTCCCTGAGAAAAGAGCTTTTCTCCCAGCCCTATCAAAGCTGTGCCGCGTCCTTCAGATGAAAGCCAGGCTTTTTACTCGCCTCCTTTTAGCACCTCGTTTGTTTTTTAAGCTCTGTTGTTCCGAAATGAACAAACGGCTTGTCTGCTGCTCCCAAAATATCTCTCTTGCCAACCAGGGGCTGGGGTGGCTCCGGAGCCGGCCGTAACGGGCTCCCTCCATGCCGTGGTGGCTCCTGCAGCACTGGCTCCTTCGCCACTCTTGGGGAGGAGCTCCTCATGTTTTTCAAGGCGGTTCAGCCGTCCCAGGTGCCAAAAATCCTGCATATTCCAATTTTTAAAACAGAACTAATAAAACAAAGGATAGCAAGTAGCAGATGCTGGGAAATGTAATTACCAGCTAATCGGTTTCTGGCCAGTTTGGGTTTTTTCTCCCTCTCTCCCGTGTAAAAGAGCCGCCTGGTGAAAGTGTTGGGTTTGGAGGAAGCCGGTGTGGGCAGAGGGACACGATGTGGGTGCTCGGGGAGCTGGTCCAGGGATGTTTGGGGTCTCTGAGCAGAGGGAAGACATCGGGGGTGGCACTGGGGCTGCCCCTTGGTTTAAACACCCCTGGCCAGTGCACGCCCCGGCTTGGCTAGGATTCCCAGACGCGCCTGGAAAATGAGGCTGGGAAGCTTAATTCTTCCCAAAATCAATACTTGTCTTCAGTCTCTCCTGCTCTGTGAAAGGAGCTGCGTGACGGGGCAGAGGAGAGCGGAGCCTTGGGGGGGGCTCGCAAATCCCTGCCGCTGTTTGCCGTGAGGCCGGGCAGCGTGGTACGGGATTAGTCCTTATTAATTAGAGATAGGCGCGGTGTTTACACACGCTGGAGGCTCGCGGCTCCTCAAACTCCTCTGTTTCTGTGTTTGGTTCTTGTATTTAAGCTGGGTTTGGGAGCAGTAGAGGGAGAGGGATGAAGTGCGGCGTCGCTGCCGGGTGCCCGGGATGCTGGCGCCCATCCTTGGGGTCTGTGGACCAGGGTATCACGATGTGCCATCACATCACACAGAGTGGTCTCCTCCACTCCTCCTCTCCTCCTCTCCTCCTCTCCTCCTCTCCTCCTCTCCTCCTCTCCTCCCCTTCCCTCTTCAGTCAGAGAAGGGATGGCAGTGCTGCTTCCCAGCTGATACCTCTGGAGCTGATGCTGGTTTTGGGGGGGGATTTTCCTTTCCTTCCAGTCCCCCTCTGTACAAGGATCACATCCCTGCCCCTGCCAGCGATGGGCAGTGCTGCAGGCAAGGCAGGGGTCAGAGGGAATGTGCCATTCTGTTTTCAGAAAATGTCATTTTCAGAGAAAAAACTGTGCTTTGGTTGTGCTTCTGTTGCTTTCGCTCTGGGCGAGCGCTGGGGTTTATCTCCCCTCTTTGCCTCCGGAAGGAGGAGGCTTTCAAGTGGCGTTTCAATTAAGATTTTAAACTGGAGAGATGCAAGTGAGATCAGAGCGGAGCCTGATCTCAGCAGCTCCCCTCCGCTCCCCCTTTGATACCGGGAGTCGTCGCCGTTTGTACGTCTGCGTCGCCGACGCCGTGAGGAGCGATGGCGCCCGCGTGAGCATCCCCGGGGAGATCTGAAGGGAAAACACTTGTTTTCCCCCAGGGACCTCCCCCACCCCCCCAAAAGCAGCCTGGGCACGGGGGAGGGATGGCTCCAGAATAGAAAATGAGCCGTGAAATTCATCATTTGGTTCTGGAATTAAATGGCTTTATAGTTATATATATATATAACTTTTTTAGGGTGAGCTCTTATCTGGTGATAATATATCTGTAGCCTCTATTTTTTTAGCTTTCGTGGTTTTGGGGGAAATGTGCCTTCTCGCATGCGTACGGTACCTTGCAGGAGGGGGCTGTTTAGTACCCGGGGCCTCCTGGCACCATGAAAATACAGAGGATAAAGAATAGTAAACATCCAGAGCTCCATCTGATGCCTTTCCAACCCGCCCGCGCCTGTAAACACAAGCAGCCGTACAGAAATGTTTTCCCCTCAAAGAATTTATGGTGTGTTTGGGGGTTGCAGGCTCCAGACCTGGAGGCAAAAGTTGATTTTTTTTATTTTTTTTTTTTTTCCTTTGGAGTCTCTCCTTTATAGCTTTGCTTATCATGTCTCGGCGTGCTCGCTGCCGGCATCACCCGGGGTCCGCGGGCAGACGGCGGCTGTAAATACCCACGGGAGGGTGCAGGGGTTATCCAAACACCCCCCAGCCTCCCCAAAAGTCCTCTGCAGCCGAGCCTTTCATCGCTGCTTGGAGTGAAAACTCTCACCGAGCCTTATTGACGGGAGGGAAGTTGCTTATGTCTGCTCTTTGCTGAGAGGGAATAACGATTTTCAAAAAGCAGCCAGACAAAAGAGCTCCGGGGGCCTGGTAGCTAATTAGTCGTACAGTGGCGAGCGATGACCGCCCGTCAGTAAAACATGACAGGCCACAAATAAGGAATTAAGCCGGGCAGCGGGGTTTGCAGCGCTGAGCTTCGGCCTGGGGAGAGCCAGGGCTCTCCCTTCCCAGGGCCAACAGAGATATTTGAGGTGGGATGTTGCTATTGCTCCGCTCACGGACCTTCCCCGGCACGTGGGGACCCCGACCCATCATGGGGACCAGGCGAGGACCCCCTGGACCTCTCCCGGTCCTCGGGAGGGTGTCTCTGTGAGATGGGCAGCCCAAAATTCCCTTTATGAGTCTGTCGGACCGAGGGGACAGTGTGAGGAGGCTGCAGCTGCCCTGCTGGGGACTCTCTGCTGTGAGGATGATGTATCTCGGGGGAGAAGACAAACGCGTGGCGCCGTGCTCGGGTGGGAATTAATCCGTGTGGCACCATTTATCTCGGGGGATGATCGGGAAGCGGCGTTAAGCAGGGAGTGCTGCTTCCTCCGGGACAATATAAATGTGCTGTGCGAGGCTTATCTGGTTTTTATGGGAACAGGTCACCCGGAGGGGAGGCAGGGATGGGCCATATCCTGCTTTTCCTGTGCAGGACAGCCACTCTTTGAGGGGAGGCTATAAATCATCCCCTCAGTCTGGTGCTGCATAAGTCCCAAGTGTTTGGTGATCCGGGGTCTGTGTTTGCTGGTGGCATTTGCCTGTTCCCTCCCAGCCCAAGGAGGGCCCGAACTCTGATTTATGGGGCCAAGTCACGGAGCTGGGGGGTCTGATCTGAGCCCCAAATGAACGTCCTGTGGGAATGACCGTGGTGCTGGGGGTGTTGCTCACAGGTAAAGGGATGGACCCGGGGAAGATGCCTCCTTGACACTCAGCACGGGGTGGATGCGGCTGCTCTGCGGGGTTTGTTCTCCCCCGTGACATCCCTCCTCCGTGAGGAGCACAGCAACGGCCCCCGAGCTGCGGAGGAGTGAGGATCAAAGGGCTCCTCCACCACCTTGGCTCCCCGAATGACAGCTGGGAGATGGAGGCAGAGGGGGAGAGACTGAGCTCCTGTTCCCAGCCGTGGTGCTGATGCATCAGGAGATCCTCGTGTGCCTTTTGGAGGCGAGATCTGCTCTGCAGAAACAACACCACAGCTAATTGCAGGTTTCACTGCCTGGTTTTGTTCGCAACAAAAGCACCTTCTTCCTGCAAACCGGAGAGCGAGTCTTCCCAACGCCTCCCCCAGAGACCACGAGGAATTGGGGAGAAGTCATCTCTATTCCTGTAAAACGCAAGTGGCTACAGAGGTACAGGATGGGTTATCGTTCTGGGAGTATTCAGGAGAAATCCGGTTTGCTGGGTGGTGCCAGCGCAGCCTCCATCGTGGTGTGGAGGAGGTTTTGGAGATGCTGGGTGAGTCCTGGGTCACTGCCCTGAGGTGGCATCACCTCCCCATGATGGTCTGAATCCCATCCCACCCCAGGGAATAACTCCTCATTTGTCCTCCCACCCCACCGGTCCCTTCAGCCAGCATCCTCCTCACACAGGGGCTTCTTTATTCTCCTTCAGTGTTCAGAAGGTAATTGTGAAGCCAGGTTCTTTTCAGCTCTTAGTGTCCTGAGTGTAAGGTACCCACGATGCTCCAGCTTGAAGCCTCTTCTGAGGACTCCTGGAAGCTGGAACCTGTTTGACCTCACGGACAAACAGATGTCTCTACCTTTGCTGTCTCTCTCCTTACCGTGTCTGCAGAAATATGCTGTCAGGTTCACTTCTGGTGCAGGAAAAATGAGGAGTACTGCAAAAATCAATGTTCAGCAGAGGACAGAAGCCACTGGAGGGCTGAGGGGGAGGATGCTGCTCCCGGTTTCCAAAAGGTTATTTTAGCCAAAAAAAAAAAAGCTCTTGCAAAATCCACCTGATCCTCATGACTCTTGTGCCGTTTTGGAACTTAATTGCAGGAGCATGTGAGCCTCTGCAATGGAAATTATTCTGGTCGTGACAATCAATTCCGGTTTTCTGGTCACTGACAATCAATTCTGGGAAATCCGTTAGGGATGCGTTTGCTCGGTGCTGCGGGTGTCTGGGCGAGAGCAGGCAGGAGGAGAAATGACCCAGGCTCAGAGGGATCCCTCTTCCTTCAGCACGTCTTCAGGGATCACTCCCTTGGAGCAAATGGAGGGGACTCACCAGGAACCAGCCCGTGACATTTTCATTCCACCCTGGAGGAAGGAGGAGCCGCTCTCAGGCCCTCAAAAGATGAGGGTGTTATCAACCCCCTCCTCACAAGTGGGATCAACACCAGGAGTCTGCGGAGGGACGGCTCCCCTGCTCGCTGGAAAGTCTCTTTTTCAGCCCTTAAAAAGAAAAAAAAAGATAATGGAAATAAATTCTCCTCCTGTTGTGCTGGAAAAAGGTTTGAAAACAAGGATGCTGTGAGCAGGGAGGAAGGGAGCGCGTCGCCAGGCTGGAAAAAGGCTTTGAGTTTCGAAGGGGAAGACTTGCTCGTAAGCGACCCTCTGCAAAGCCAACCCTTTCAGTTATTTACTGGAAGCAATTAAAAGTCTCAATAACCGGAAAAACTAGTTTGAGTGTCTTTTGTTAGTGCTTTTGGAGGGATGGATGGGGGAGGCCAGAGGAGTGCGTCCCCGGGCTGTGAATAAAGCCTTGTTCGGGCTCGGTGCGAGGCGGTGGCTCAGCCACTATTACAGAGTAATAATGGTCTCATTTGAATTTTATCTGCACGATATAAATTTAATAGTTCCACTGGAATGTGCTATTCACGTTGTCATAACACAGGCATGTTTGGGAAGGCTTCAGAGGTGGTTTAATTAGCAAAGTTAGTTGGGAGGGCATTCTGCATTATCTTCCTCCTTTTCTTTCTACTCGTGCTCTGTAATTTACGTCGCCGAGGAGCAGGTAAGCTTTGTAACACACAGAGGGGTTCAAAGCCGGCGGTTTGCTTGGCTTCAAAGGACCTGGGGAAGGCAGGTCACGGGCAGACAGCTTATTACCTGTCATTTTCTGCACCGCCCTGTGAAAATAAATAAATAAGTGGGAGTGGGGGTTCTAGTTGACAAACAGCTGAATATGAGCCGGCAGTGTGCCCAGGTGGCCAAGAAAGCCAACGGCATTCTGGCTTGTATCAAAAATAGTGTGACCAGCAGAAGTAGGGAGGTGATTGTGCCCCTGTACTCAGCACTGGTGAGGCCACACCTGGAGTGTTGTGTCCAGTTTTGGGCACCTCAATCCAAGAGAGATCTGGAGGTGCTGGAGCGAGTGCAGAGGAGGGCAACGAAGCTGGTGAGGGGGCTGGAAAACAAATCGTACGAGGAGCGGCTGAGGGAGTTGGGGCTGTTTAGTGTGAGGAAGAGGAGGCTGAGGGGAGACCTCATCACTCTCTACAACTTCGTGAAAGAACACTGTAGAGAGGTTGGTGCTGGTCTCTTCTCACAGGTAATTAGTGACAAAATGAGAGGGAATGGCTTCAAGCTCCAACAGGGTAGGTTTAGATTGAACATTAGGAAAGAATTTTTCACCGAAAGAGTGGTCGGGCATTGGAACAGGCTGCCCAGGGAGGGGGTGGAGTCCCCATCCCTGGATGTGTTTAAGGGCCGTTTAGATGCAGTGCTGAGGGACATGGTGTAGGGGAGGGCTTTGTAGAGTAGGGTAGATGGTTGGCCTCGATGATCCCAAGGGTCTCTTCCAACCTAGACGATTCTGTGAGTGGATCCATCCTCGGCAGTGCTGATGGCCCGTGGATGCTGGCAGCGTGTGGCTCATCCCAGGGTGCCAGGCTGGGTGTCACCGCCCAGCAGACAGGGATGCAGGGGATGCAGGGGCAGGGGTGCATCCCTGAGGATGCTCGGGGGGGAATCACCGTGCCCAGCGGTGCCCGATTTCCAAGGGAAGGTCTGGATCGCTTCCCCGGCAGCGCCGTTGAGGGCTGTGTTTGTGTCCTCTGCACAGCAAAACCCCCTCGTACGTTCCCATGGGAGTCGCGTGGCAGCTCTGCTTTCTGTCCCTCCGTCCGTCTGTCTGTCTGTCTGGCATCCTGGGAACTCAATCCGCCGCCGTCTGCCTGGCTGAAAGCCCGGGGGAGCTGACAGGATGATTTCCACTGACTTCAATCTGCCTTGGATGGCATCCAGGGCCAGGAGCGGGATGAAGACATCTGCTCTCTCCCCGGATGGCCTGGGTGATGGCCATCACCCGTGGCACTCCCAGCCTGGCCCGTGGCTGCCTCTCCTGCTCAGACCCACCCTGCAAGCCCCACGTCCCTCCCAGACAGTGAAAAGCCACGCAGTGGCCGTGCCAGAGGCAGCCCCCGTCCCTGCTTGGCTGAGGATGGACCTTCTTTGGGGCAGGGGTATCCACATTCAGGGGTTTCCAGCAAAGCAACCTGTTCCTAGCATCAATAACAAGGAGGGATGAAGTTTTTCTGCTGCAGTGCTGGGCGAAATAATATTCAGATGAACTTTACCCCTCCTTTTTGTTCTGTCTTTCCCCATATCTGGGAGTGAGAAACAGACCTGATTACAGCCCTATCCAATTAGCCCCGTGCTCAGGCTTCAAGTGGTCAATTACGATCAGCAGCAGAATGCTGGAGCTGGTCCCTCGCTCGCGGGTGGTTGTGTCCTGCTGCGGGGAGCAGGCAGCAAGGACTCGGGATGAGGACAAAAATGTGAAATCAGAAAAGATACAGAGGCAGGGAGGAGCAAGAAGGGCAGGGAAGGGGAGCCCGGAGGTGGGCTGTTGGGCCAAATTCAGTGGGTTCCAGCGGATTCATTCAGGGGGTGAAATTTTCCTGGGTTGAAAGAAGAGAAGATGTTCCCACCAAAATCTGGAGCCCTGGAACAGGCTGCCCAGGGGGGTCGTGGAGTCCCCTTCTCTGGAGATCTTCAAGCCCGCCTGGATGCTCCTGAGTGATGTGCTCTAGGCATTCCTGCTTTAGCAGGGGAGTTGGACCAGATGATCTCTAGAGGTCCCTTCCAACTCTGACAATTCTGTGATTCCGTGAAATCTTCAGGACTTTACCCTCTGCAGCGCAGCTCTCCTGCCCATCGCTCCCTCCAAGCGAGCACAAAGCTAAAATCTTTGGGTTTTTTCATTGAAATTGGGCTCTTGTTCATAAAAGCAGAATTAGAAAAGGTTATGTTCTTAAGGAGAATGGTTCCAATACCTGCGTTAACAAGCGTGAGTCATGTTTGATGGAGGATGTCCTTTGATGAGCCCTGGCTGTCAGTCAGTCCTGAAGCCCATCACACACGGTGCACACACAACCTGCCCTCCCTGTGCCAGCACCACCCCTGCTTTATGTCACCCTTGTAGCCTCAATCCCTGACCTAAAAAAAAAAAATTAAAAAAAATATCCAGGTTGTGAAGGTCACATCTTAAAGATTGCAGAGAGACATTTAGTTATGTAGAAATAAAATATGAATTTTAATGTGCGGCATTAACATGAGCTCTTTTAGGAATAACTCCAGGACTTCATGATGAAGGTGTTAGAGCACGGGTGCCTGCCAGTCTTCATAAATCACCTCCAACAAGTTAATTCTTCATAAAGGAGGATGAATTTGAATCTCGGGGACGGATGACTGGGTACAGCAGAAAAGAAGCGGCAAAAGTTAAGAGCGCTCGGGTCCTGGCAGGAGGGAAGAGTTGGGCAACCTTGGACAACGTGGAGTGAATAGGAGTTTTAGGGGACATTCTTTAAACCCTGGCAAAAAGCAGTTGGTCACAGGGGTGGCTCGTGCCTGTTACTTGTGTCCTGATAGCTTCTGGAGGTGCCAGGGCAGCTCGGTGTCCCCCAAGGACGGCCAGCCCCACGGGAGGTGACGTGTCCGAGGGCTGGAGGTGGGCCTGGGGGTGATGCCACTTTGCATGTGCAAAAATGTTAATTTTCATCGTGGCATGTGTCTCGTCCTGCCCGGGTGGGGATGCTTCTCGTGCAAAGCTGGTTGAGAAGGAGACGTTTCCCCTTGACTAGAGCGTGCCGCCGAGCCAGGCTGCTTTTTATTTGTTGTTGATTTTATTGATGTTATTGACTTTTTCATGGGGCACTTTGGGGACGTTTGCATGATGGCGTGTGCAGGCGCTACAAATTGCTTGATGTTACACAGTGTTTAACTCCCGCTCCGCACCGGCGAGAGAGACACATTTTTATTAAGAATCTCTTGTAGACACTGCTTTTGTTTTTATGATAAAATATATAATGCAGTCATCACCACTGCCATCCCACTGTGGCTACCGGCTAAGGCAAAATAACGACGTGTCGTATAAGTGCTTCCCAGGCAGTAACAGAGGTTTGTAGCACGCGGGTTCCTTGCAAAAAGCCTCCGGTGCAGCACGACGGCGTCCCCACGCACCGGGGAGGTTTGGGGGGATTTCAGCAGGGACACCCGAGTGGGGCTGCTGTTGGGTGGCTGTGCCCAGGCCGACCTTCTGCCAGGGATGGAATCACCGGGTGGTCGTTATGAGGAGGGGGAAGAAGACCAGAGGTACCTGGATATTTTGGAGCTCCCACAGATGGGCTACCCCAGGGTTGTGGTCTCTGCAGCCGCCGGAACGGCCACTCCAGAGAGGTGACATCTGGCCACCAGAGAGATGGTGGAGTCAGAGGAGGCTTCCCTTGGAGGAGAGGGGGAATGAGGTGCAGGTCACCCCGGTGGCAGCCTCTCCCCGAGGTGTTTCTCTGTGTCCCTGCTGCCCCCACCCTCCGCCATTCGCTTCCCTGCACAGCTGGGAACTGGGGCGTTAAGTGTTTTGACCAGAGGATTTATAGATTGAGCTCTGGAAATGTGATGTTAACACAGGGACATGCACGGGCACCGTGAATATTTCAGTACGTGGGTGAGGACAGGGAGAACAGGCTCTCTTCCCCCCCGACCCCCGTAAATAAAACAGGATTGCTTGTTTTCTATTCCAAGGCTCGCCGCCTGCCTGAGACAGTAATATTTTAAAGTTGATGGGATCTTAAAATTGTAAGAGGTCCCCGGTGGCCGGACTTTAGCTGGCATTATCAGCTCAGCCATTGTCTTACAAAGCAATCTCCTCTTGAACCATCCTGTGCTCCCTCATCCCTTCAAGTCGCACAGCCCGGAAGGGGCCCGGTGCTCTCCGGGAAGAGGGAACGGTGATGGTGAGGAATGAAGATGAATATCATCGCGCTGTGCCCTTGGCAGCAGCCAGCCTTGTCCTTGGGGCTTGGAGCACCTCTGGAGGTTGCTGTTTGCTTTTGTGTATTCACCGGGGACGGGTTGACAGTGCCATCCTTCAGGCTGAAAAACGCTTCCGAGGGGAAGAGCCAGAGCAGTGGGATGGAGCGGGTGAAGCCCCGTGGGCCGTGGGGAGGGCTGGACGGAGCTGTGCAGGGTACGGAGGGGTTCACCACCCTTCCAGCGGCCTTTACATGTCCTAGGCCTCTGTGTGTGTTGTCTGGTGGGCTAAAACCTGGTGATGATGTTGGGAGGGCGAAGGGAAAGGGTCCTGGAGCCAGGAGGTGCTTTGCCAAGACAGACATCTCCAGGAAGAGCCATGGCCTTAAGAGAGAGATCTTGGCATGTCCCCACTTGTGATTCAGTGAGGTTGGCATGGTGAAATTGTACAGGTATTTTCTAGAAAATGGGGGCAGCTAAACAGGTCTGGAAAAGTTTGGACTCACCTGAGTCTCTGTGTTGTGAAACTACTGGGAAAAGGGAAGAACGGGGTGAGATGTCCCGTAAGGATTGGTGAGGGGGACGCCCACCTTCTCCAGAGGAGAGGGGGGGTCTGACAGCAAACGCCTCTTGAGCCAAATAGGGAAAGGCAAAATTATTCCTGGCAGTTAGAAATGGAAGTCGGACAAATTCAGGCAAGAAATATGGGACAAATTCTCAGCAGCACGGTCGTAAAACACGAGAAGGGTTTACCTAGGGATGGCAGCACAGCTTCCCCGAGTCTTTAAATCAACCCCAGATTTCCACGAGGTCTCCAGGCAGAGAGCACACGAGCAAATTTGGTGAAGGCTGGCTTCCTTTTTGCTATCTTAACTCTGCTCTTAATTAGTGGGGTTTTTTTTAAATTAAAAATCCTACCAGTTGATTGGCCTTTGCAGTGAGTTTTCCCTTTGGTTTTCATCTGAGCCCTGTGAAACCAGGATTGTGTGGCTGCAGCTTTTATTACCGGCTTAAATAATTCTTCCAAAATACTCTCTTGCAAAAAATGAGACCAATACTTATGTGTCTGTGGTATCTAGGAGACTGGCAGAAACTGTGCTCTGCGTGATTATCCAAAGCAGTTGTCATGTTATTCTCATCGCTAATGGTATATAATTATGTATTAAGGCTCTCTCCAGGTAGAGCATCTCGGGGCAATTAGAGCAGAGGACACGACGAAGACCCTGGGCCAAGTGACTCTGTCCCTCTGGAAAGGGAAATAATTGTCCCCAAACATATTGTCTGCGGTTTTGCTGCCTGAAATCAGAGTGGATCCATTAGAGAGAGCTGGCTTTCTAGAAAGATCTCATGCCAGACGATCTGAAAGCTCTTCTGCTGGCTCCAGCCCTGCCTTTGCCGTGGGGAGCCGGGTGGAAGGACGTGGAAAGTTTTGGCTGCGTTTGCATCGTTGTGCTGGGAACCCTGGGGGGTCAAACCCCACCGGCCCCAATTCCCTGATGGATAACGGAGCCGTGCAAAGCGCTGGGGGACGTCAGCGTGGCTGGGCAGGGCAGAGCAGCATCCTTCCCCCGTGGCTGATGCTTAAACATACTCAGACCATTTAAAGTCACCTGTGATTCCAGACATTGGAATGGGCTGCCCAGGGAGGTGGTTGAGGCACAATCCCTGGAGGTGTTCAAAAGACGTTTTTTTTTTTTTTTTTTTTTTTTTCTTCTCCTCCAAAACCAGCTCAGCGTTTTTTCTAAGTTCAGCTGCACAACTTGCAAATTACTGGAAGTTTCCTACTCCCTCCCTCTGATGTGCTGAGCCTAATAACAGCTCATTGCAATCTGTCAGTGCTCGATGAATTGAATTCAGCATCTCCCCATGGAAGGTTCTTCTGCTGGCACGTTCCCAGCCAGCCCCAACCGCAGCCTTCCCCGCAGTTCAGAGCACCACCATGGACTCTGTGGGTTCATTACAGGAGAAAATTTCTCCAGGACAAGGAATATAGTGGAGTTTTTTTACTTTTTTCCCCTCAATCTTTCATTCTGAACAGCATCCATGGAGATGCAGTTGCAAACAAAAGTAGAAAAGGAAAAAAATAGGTTTTGGAGCTTGATCACAGATTCACAGAATCATACGGGTTTGGAAGGGACCTCTGGAGATCATCTAGACCAACCCCCGGCCAAAGTAGGTCCACCTAGAGCAGGTTGCACAGGAACGTGTCCAGGTGGGTTTTGATTTCAGACATTGGAATGGGCTGCCCAGGGAGGTGGTTGAGGCACAATCCCTGGAGGTGTTCAAAAGACGGGTTGATGTAGTGCTGGGAGGTCTGGTTTAGTGATGATGCTCCTTGTTTGTTGTGTGGGTGTCTATTTTTGTCAGTTAGGTTGACGGTTGGACAAGATGATCTTTAAGGTCCCTTCCAACCTAGAAGATTCTGTGATTCTGTGATGTTTGACTGGGTGGATTCTTGCCACTGTGAACAGGAGTCTCTGTGAAGGGCGTTTCTCTGGGGGCCATGGCTGTGGGGCTGTAGGTTTGGCTTCTCAGCAGGTACCTTCCACCTGCATGCTCAGATTCCCATGGGACGCCCCGCTGGGAATGGCAGAGGTCTCGTCTCACTAGGAGTGTGCAGCTGGAATCCTCTTTTATCATGAAAATGTGTGGTCCTTCTGTTCCTGGGCCAGTTCCCTGCAGGGAGAGGAGGCAGAAGAAGAGGCACCAGGCGCCGGTTCAGTGCCTTAATGGAGGACAGAGCTGAGAAGTCAGCGATGATATGTTTGTTTTTAAAAGCCTAGGAGATAAATCACCAGGTTCTGGGATGAAGGGTCCCTTAAACAAATGGCACAAGCGTGGACGTGTCTCTTGCTGAGCCTTCCCCAGCCTGTGCCCTCCCAGGGGAGCACTGGGCTACCTCTGGCACGGGCAGCCCATCCTCTGCAGAGGCTCGCAGACCCAAAATGTCACCCAAGGCTGCACTGCTGCCTGGGGTAGGGGCCCGAGGTGGGGGAGAAGGCAGGAGTGACAACGTCAGGCTCCTGACACCCGTCAGGCGGGGATGGGAGAGGTGGGATGCCTGCCTTCCCCACCGACACGTGCCACCAGCCCCGGGCTCGTGCAGACACCTACACGGCACGGGGACACAGCCAGGGCTTCTCTCTCCTCCCTGTGCAAGCCAGGAACAAAGCAATCTCCATTCCTGCGGGAGATTCTCCTTTTTGCAGCGAGGGGATTGCACCTGGAAAGATAATATGTACCTTTAGTACCTCTCTTTGACCGCGGGAGCTGTGTCTTCTGAAAATAACCACCCAGGGGAAACCTGTGGCTCCGAGCAGTGTTTCTGTCCTGGTTTCATCGCCATGCTCCCTAAAAAAAGCTGTTTTCCTTCCCTCTGCCTCGCTCGCCGCTCTCTGTGCTCGGGAGACACCACAAGTCCGACCGCAGCAACAGCAGCGACGCTGTCGGGGCGGCGGCAGCTCGGGAGAAGGGGTTCGGGTTGTTTTGGGGTGACGTTTGTGAGCAGCGCTTCGAGCATCAGAACTCATGCAGGGAAAAATGGGGGCAGCTGTGGATGCTCCTCGCGGGCAAAATCTTTTATCTGCTGGTAAAAAGGCAGCTCCTCCCCAGAGGGGTTAGTGAGGAGAGGAGAGAGAACAGAAGGACACAACAGGTTGGAGAACTCGGGGGGATGAGAGCGGGCCCAACGTGGGGAGCCAGCAGGAGCGAGGCAGGGGAGCCATCACCGGCTGTTCTCCAGCCCCCGGGCACTGCTGCGGGTACCAAAGCCGGCGTTTCCCCCCCAAAACCAGGGCTTGGCACCCACCCTGCAAACCAGCCGGTGTTGGGGAGAGCTGGGACAGCCGTGGCTCGGGGGGCAGAGACCCTGGGGGGGAGTTTGTGTGCGAGGAGTGCTCAGCACGTAGCACACACCTACCCCTGCGCCTCGGAGAGCGCTTAATTGGGCCCACAGCAATCACAGCCGACTGTTTCCCCGACAAACCCTGTCAGCCTGAAGCATCGAGGCGACACCAGCCCTTCCCGAAGGGAGCTCCTGTCCGGCTCGCACCCGGCCATCAAAGCCTTCATCCTCCAGCCTCCCCCCACGAGTGGCTGGGGGCTGCCCCCCCTCCCCCCGCACCGCAGGCTCCGCGTGTGACAGCACCGGGAACAGAGAGCGATTTTCTCCGTCCCCATCAGGAGTTTCATTCCGACTGAAGGGAACGGCGCGAGGAGGCACCGCGGAGCAACGGCTGTCCATGAAAACGGTTCTCTGGAGCAAGAGAGGTTCCCTTCAAACCTCTTCAGACCTGGGAAGAGGTTCCGCTTTAATTATGGGGAGGAAAGGGCCACGTAACCTAATTAATGTATGCACACAAATATATAATATATATATAAAATATAAGTATATTTATATATAGGTGAGAGCCGTGCAGAGAAACAGGCAGCGTCCCGGTGGTGCCACGGCCCGGGCAGCTCGCAGACGAGTCACGTTGCCGCCAAAGGGGAAGACAGGGAGGTTTTATTTTTAACTTGGCTTTCTGGAGGGGAAGAGGAAGGAACATCTTGTGGTGGAAGAAGTAGATGAGGGCCCTGGAGATCTCTGTTCGGTTCTTGGACTCCGCTACACATTCCCCACGCGACCTTAAGCAGGTCACTCCATCTCTCTGCGCTTCATTTCCCTTCTGCAAACTCCGGAGAGCGCGGTCCTCCCTGCGGTCCTCTCTGCCGGGGTCGGAGCACTCAGTTGGGGGGTTTCATTCCAGCTCACGGAGCTGGTGCTGGGGGCCAGAGGTTCTCAGGGTGGCTTCTCTGGTTGCCCCTTCCCTCAGGCTGCATGCTTGTTTCAGGGTACACAGAGGAAATATTTTCTTTTTAAGTTAGTAAAGCATTACAGCGGGTTGAAGCAGGTGTAGAATGGCTGTGCTTCTCGCAGCCTGATTGACAGGGACGATGTCTTTTGTGTTGTTCCCTCTCCTTTGTCTATCGGGCACTGTTTGCTCTGCAAACATGGGCTTTAGAGGAGGAGAGAGAGTCTCATCCGCGTCCAACTCCTGCCGAACACGTGTGACGGTGCCACAAGTGTGTGTGTGTTGGCTTTACCCTGCGGGCAGCCCTGGGGAGGGAGCACAACCCTGCTGGGGGGCACTGGAGGGACCCCCCCGGGGTGTGATTCGTGTCCCCAGCCCGGGCGCTGCTCGTGGGGTTTTGGGGAGAACATCTGCCACTGCTGAACTTCTTCCCGTGCTGGAGTTTTTGATGGAGGAGAAGGATTGTAGGTGTTGGGGGGTGTGTGGGTGGGTGTGTGTTTTTGCAGTGTTATGACTTTTTCAAGTGAGTAAAAGGACCTCCTGTGACCAAATGCAAAGCAAACGCTGTGAAAAGAGCCGGAGACCCCCTTTCCCTTGTGAGGAGAGGCTGAGGGAGCTGGGGTTATTCAGCCTGGAGAAGAGGAGGCTGAGGGGAGACCTTATTGCTCTCTCCAACTCCCTGAAAGGAGGGTGTAGAGAGGTGGGGGTCGGTCTCTTCTCCCAAGTCACAGGCGACAGGACAAGAGGAAATGGCCTCAAGTTGCGCCAGGGGAGGTTCAGGCTGGATATTAGGAAAAATTTTTTCACTGAAAGGGTTCTCAGCCATTGGAATGGGCTGCCCAGGGAGGTGGTTGAGGCACCATCCCTGGAGGTGTTCAAAAGAGGGGTTGATGTAGTGCTGGTGGTGATGGTTTAGTGATGATGCTCCTTGTTTGTTGTGTGGGTGTCTATTTTTGTCAGTTAGGTTGAAGGTTGGACAAGATGATCATTAAGGTCCCTTCCAACCGAGAAGATTCTGAGATTCTGTGAGGTTTGGGGGCCGCCCTTCGGCAGCACCGCATTGCGTTCCGGGGGGCTGAAGCAGACCGTGTTTAGGGGGAAAGCGGGGAGGGAGGGCTCTGTGCCCGGCCCCGGGGGCTGCGGGGCTCGGTCCCGGGGGGATGCGGGTCTCGGTCCCGCCGCTCCTCTCCGCCGGTCTCGGAGCTCCCCCGCCGGCGGGGCTCCCGCAACTGCAGCCGCTGCGGGGCGGGGGGTCCCGGGGGTCTCCGCGCCCAGCCCGGGCTCTGCCGGCACCGGGGGACGGGCGGCTCCTTCTCCCCGGCCTCGCCGTCCTTCATTCCCGTCGCTTAATTGCTTGTGGCACGCCGCCGGCCGGGTGAGCATCATCGCCACGCGTGGTCCCCCCGAGCATCCTTGTCCCCAGGGACACCCCCGCGCTGCCAGAGGCCCCCCCCCCCGTGTGGGGGTCCTCCCCAGACCGCCCGGGACAGGGGGTTCCACGGTGAGCTGTGTCCGAGGGCAGCAAAAGGGTTTTGACGTGAATTATTTGTCTCCTGGCCCTTTGGAGTAACCTTCCCTGGGTGCGGAGTACGTGGGGGATAATTAGGGGCTGCTCACCTCACCGGCTAATTGATTTGTCTCTCAAAATACTTTCAGTGTCAGGCTCCGTCATACCCATTACCACGTCTGGACAATTGCACCCGTTTATTCCCTTTCCCTTCTCCTGCAGGGAGCTGATCTCTGGCTGTCACCTCTCCCTCCCCGTGTCCCACACGTAGCACCGACCCCGCTGCTCCTGGCTCCTTCGGCAGGAGGGACAAAACATCCAGCACCTGGCAATTTACAGCCATTTTTTTCCCCTCCATCACCCGGGGAGTGGTGGGGAAGAGGCAGCTCGGCCCAAAGCGATGGGTCTCTTACGCCAGAAGGAGCCTCCATCCTCATCACTCCAGAAGCTCTTCCTCACCACGACCCATTTTTTGCCCTTTTCCTCTCTTTTTCCTCTGCCCACACTATTCTGCTTCCTCTTCCACCCATGAGGACAGCCCCAGCAGGGCTGGGGTGGCCCGTCCTGGCTGGGGCCTGGGCAGATGAAGCCGCAGGCGAGTTTCTGACGAGTTGTGTTTTATCGAGTCCACACAGGATAATTTTGCACGTCCTTGTTTTGTCATTTAGAGCACTTAAAGTGTCACGGAGATTTCACTATCCTAAAAGCTTATCTGTCAGCATCCCTGAGTTATTCCAGTAAAAGGGTATCATCAACAGCAGCAGGAGGAAAAAAAAAAAAAAAAGTTTAAAAAAAAAAAAGAAAAAGGCAAGTCTGAAGGTTTTCTATTTCTGGCTGTCTGCAGCCGACCTTGAGCCCGTGCAGCTGCACCCCATGTCTCCCACACGCAGATCTTTTGGAGAGTTGTGTTGGAGCCAGTGGCTGTGCTGAGAGGGGAACGGGCACGGTGATTTTTCTGGGAGAAGTGGGGATTTCCCTTCCCCTGAAGCCAAGGGAAAGTGAGAAATTCGAAGGTTCGATACTCTCTGCTTTGCCGTCCGTGTAGCACGAGCTGGTATTTTTCCCCATTTCCATGGTTTGCAGCCAACAGTACAGTATGGAAGGAGGAACAGAGCGAGAGGTGCAGGGAAGGGCAGAGAAGAGGTGGGGAGGGATGGATGGACGGACGGACAGACGGGTAACCAGTTGTCCTCTCTGCTGCTGTGGGAATCCCAAACACCTCCTGTCTGGAAAGGAGCTTCCACACAGAAAAGCCTCCAGCCTGATGGTTCTGGGAGCTGCAGGGACTCTTGCTCTGTGAACCAGAAAACAAACTTGCCTTCTGCAGTAAAGAGGTTTTAATGAGCTGTTCTCCATCTTTATACGGCGTTCTGTCCGAGGAGGTGGATTTACATGCCTGTTAAATGGCTTTCACCCGGCGCAGGACCGCCGTGCCCGTACTCCATTTACTTTGGAAACCCAGTGGCAGACTGGATCATAAAAAAAAAATGGTGTATAAACATGTATAAAATATTTGTGCCAAGAGCAGAAGCAAATAAAAAGGGTTGATGAGATGGATTGGGAGCCCAGGGGCACCTCTGGCGAGGGGAATGGGAGGGAAATCACACCCGGGCCGTTTGCGACGCGTCATCAAAATGCAAACATTTTCTCTTCCAATCTGACAGGGGCTCCTGCTGTTCCCCCGTGGGCTGGGGGCTTTGGCCACCCACTGGATACTGATCCGTGGCCTCCCCACTGTTTCCAGGGCTTCGAAAGGCGGCGTGAGGCTCTTTTTGTGGCAGGAGCAGGGAGGGTTGGCAGCAGCCCCTGGGCAGAGGGAGGGGGTGGCGTCCCCTCCCCATGGGATGCATCCGTGCCCTGGGATGGGCTGGAGGGGCTTTCCTCCCCCCCCCCCAGCTCTGCTGATTTGGAAATGGAAAGAGCTGGAGAGTCACTAGGAGGCAGGGAAAGAGCTTGGCTGCTGTCGGCTGGGGCTTCCTGGTGAGCCTGCACCACTGCCCCGTGTCCTTATGGAGAAAGGTGTGAAGGAAACCCCCCACCCCACAGTCTGGGGGTGCCCGGGGGCAGCTGTGGGCGAGGGGGTGAGGATGCTGGGCTTGGAGTGGGCAGAGAGCTCGGGGGGGGGACGGGGAAGAGGGATGGCTGGAGCTCCAAGCTGTGCTGGAAACCTCCCGCGGGATCTGGAGGGAGCTGACAACTGTTCTGGGGCTGCGGGGAGGGTTTGTTTTTTTTGCCAGATATAAATAATTAGAGCTTGACAGAGCGTGGGGGGGAGGGGGGGGGAAATGTTGACTTCTCACTGGAAAAGGGAAGTACAAAATATTTCCAAACAAAGTGGGTCATTTGTGGGGAAACCTCCTCCGCTGGGAAGAGCTCAGCTCCGGGGGCTGACGGCGCCTGGTCCTGCCCGGGGGGGGGGTGTGTCTCTGCTTGTTTTGGGGGACATCAGGGCTATTTGCTGTGTTTTAACTGTGGGATAACACTCCTGCTGAACCTTTCGGTGCGTCCGAGGGTGGGTGTAGCAATTGCAGGTTCAGGGCCAGAAGGGCTCCAGGACCCGGGCGGAACAAACAACGCAGGTTTTCAACTGGCTTTAGGATTGTCCCAGTAATCCCCAGCTCCATTATTAATGCAGTATTAAAAGGACTCCAGGCCTCTCAACAAATTCCTGTTTCAAATAAATAATTACTGGAGCCAAGATAATTTATTAAATTAAATTGAAAACCCCAGGTGCACTCTATGTTTGCCTTCCAGTAAATTTTTATTATTTTTTTTTACCTATCACGTCCAAAAATAGAGTGTTATCCTCGTGGCCAGACCCGGGTGGGATGCCGAGGGGGCAGCAGACCATCCTCACAGCCTGGGGACCACCGAGCTGGGGGGGGTCCTGGTGCTGTGTTTCGGGCAGGAGGGCAGGCGTTACGGACCTGAATTTATTCAAAAGTGAGCAAAAACGAGTCCTTACCGGTTTTGGCACCCCAGGTACCTTGGCAGGAAGATGGGGCTTTCACGGCATTGGGCACAGAAATAAGGACCCATGTGAGTCCCCCTGGAAAAGGGGAGGGTGCGAGGCTGCGGGGGGGTCCTCACCCTTTCCCCGCTCCCCCCATACCCCCGCACGACACTTCCAGCAGCAAAGGATTGCCCACTTTGGGGGGTTTTATCTGCACTTTGCCAAGAGGTGTGACAAATTTGTACTAAATCGGAACCTCAGAAGATGCCAGCGCAGGGAGGCAGGAAAAAAGCTCTTGCGTGATACAGGAAAAGGAGATAAAGCTCCTTCGTGCGGCGCGCGCTGACTTCAGAAGCAAGAATCAACAATATTTAAAAATGTATAAACACAGATGGCATATTTTCCCTTAAAAAATGTTTTGCGAAAAATAAAAGCCGCTTAAAAAGGAATGGAATATGAAAAGGAGGAGAAGTAGGTCAGAAAGGAGGAGTCAAAGGAAGGGGGGGGGAAACTAACAAAACCAAAGTCAAAGATTAAAGCGGATTTGGTGGCGCGTGGAGACCCCGTGGCAGGTCTCTGGGAGCATCTGCCAGGAGATGCTCAACCCCATCCTCGGCCTAATCCGGCTCCGAACCAGGGTGAGGGCCAGGGGGGAGCCGGTGGCACCGCGGCACGGGCCTTGGGCTGGCTACCGGGTGGGTACGGCCAGTAGCCCCTGCAGCACTTTGGGGTGAGGAGAGTTCAAGTTGAGCAACTCAGGTGGTGGAGGGAAAGGCAGGGCAAGCAAAACTCAGCAAATTTGAACTAAAACACGGAGAGTTTTAGTTTCTCTGCGTTTTAGTTTTCTATTTTTAGAAAATAGAAAATTTCTCAGTGTTTTAGTTTTCTTTAGTTTTCTGGGTGTTTTAGTTTTCTCGGGGGCAACCTGAGGGTTCTGCCACCTGCACCCAGATGAGATGCCGGTGTCGCTATGAGCAGGTCTGCCCTGTGAGAAAGGGCATTTTTACACCCAGCTGGCCCAAGACGTGATCTCAGGAGAGGCCAACATGTGAAACACACACGGTATGAGCGGAAAAGCAAGAGGTTTTGGTTCGGTGAGGGAAGGTGAGTAATGATCTTTTCCCCACGCGCTGTTTGGGTGGCAGCGTCTCGGCGCGTGAGGTCCCCTCTGAGAAACAGCTCCCAGAAGCAGCGTGGGGCTTTCCCTCCACCATGTCCTCAGCTCAAACTTACTCTGTTCACGAGGTGCAGGATCCTTTTTCCCAGCCACACCCACAAGCTGACTCCAGGATGTACCAGACACCTGCTCCTGGCTGATGACTCTTTAGTTAGAATTTCTCTGGCCGCTGTGGTGGTGTGAGGGGCTGCACCGCTGTGGGTGACACAGGAAAAGCCCCTTTGCATCCCCCCAGGATGGGTCACGTCCCACACGGCGCCTGCGGAGCCCCTCGTCACGTGTGTAGTCACGTATGTAACACGTGAAAGCCTTTCCCAAGGCAAACCTTTGCTGCCTCCAGGCCCCAGCAGCCGGGGGAGGAGCCGTGTCTCTCGCGTCGCCGACTCTCTCTGGTTCTGATGAGTTAATGCAGGACGGGTGACTTGCTTTCTGATGTGGCCGAGTTAAAACGCCGCAAGATGCGTTTATTTGGGAAGGAAATTGGCTCGTGCTGCCCCGGGCTGCGACGTGTTGTACCGGGGCTGCTCCTCCCCATCCATCCCAGCCTGAACCCGCAGCCGCCGGCTCCCTCCTAAAACACCGAACATGCAGCAAGGTTCAAGGAGCAGGTAAATACCCCCATTAAACCAACGTGGCTCCTCGTGCGCACCCAGGAAAGCCTGTACTGCATTTTGGGAGCTTTCAGCCTACTCATTCGTGCTGCCAGGGGAGCAAGGGAAGAGTCAGGCAGCAGAAATTGAATCGAAAAGGGGTAAAATGAGGGAAATTTTGGTTGTGTGGGGATTCCTCCCCTCGTGTTCGTGATTCACCTCTGCCTGGGCTCGCTGCCTTTGTGTGACTGAAGAAAACCTGTGTCTCTGGGGAAGTGACACTGGTTGGGGACAGTCCAGCCACCGCCACGGCTCCGGGCCAGCCCTTCAGACCCTTCCCCACCAGTATTTTCATTAGCAAAGAGCTTCATGATTGCAAACCTCAGCAGTACCTTCTCCTCGGAAGCTGCTCCGCTGGAGTAACGATGGTGCAGCAAACACCAGGGCCACGCAGGAACCGAACGCTTCAACTACCGATGTGGTTTTTACCAATAATCAGTAATAAGTTTAATTTTTTTGGTGTTACTGCTTGTGCCATTCGTTTCTGGGATAATGCTGTTGTCCCTGCTCTCTGTGTGCTCCCGATTTGCAGGTGGCTGTTAACTATCCAGAGCTATGTCACGGCTTCTGGTATTACACTGAATTTCACTGAATTTTAGAGTTGGAAGGGACCATAGAGATCATCTAGTCCAACTCCCCTGCTGAAGCAGGATTGCCCAGAGCTTGTCAGAGCATGTTACTCAGGAGCATCCAGGCGGGGCTTGAAAATCTCCAAGGAAGGGGACTCCACACCCTCCCTGGGCAGCCTGTCCCAGGGCTCTGCCACCCTCACCGTGAAGAAGTTTCTCCTCATATTTGAGTGGAACCTCTTCTGTTCCAACTTGTGCCCGTTGCCCCTCGTCCTCTCACTGGGAACCACTGAAAATAGTCTGGCTCCCTCCTCCTTCAACCCTCCCTTGAGATACTTGTAGGCATTGAGAAGGTCTTACAGGTATTACACTGGATGTTTTAAGAATGCTTTCATTATTACTCCAGTGTTCCGAAATGCACCGCTGAAGGGAGCAAGAAGAGTTCAGGACCCTCTCCCGACAAAATTCCCTTTTAAATGTCACTTTTCTGGCCCGCACACCTCAAAAGCAGCAAGTCCTGCGTTCTCCCCCAGCCCGACCCACCCTTCAGGTCAGGGAAGCAGCTTTTCACCTTTCTCACGCGTGCGTTGTGGGAAGGGGAAGCTCTACAGGCCCTTTCCCAGGGATTACTCCAGGCGGATGGAGCTGTGTGTCCATCCCTCCATCCCACCCCGAGGGACCCGCGGCAGGCCGGGGTCTGTGTACACCCACCCCCAGGCACACACACCACTGAACCACTTCCCCCGGGGTCTGTGCACACCCACCCCCAGGCACACACACCACTGAATCACTTCCCCGAGCATCTTCCTTCACAAAGCCCCGAGAGGCTGGTTCCCCAAGAGAAGGGCTGTAGGAAACCACCCTTTTTCAACAGAACTGTGTTTATTGTGTAGTGAAAGATGGCGTCTAAAACCAGAGGAAGAGGAGTATCAAACTGCGGGGTTTACCTAGAAGGTACGAAGGCGCTGCCGAGGCTCGAGTGTGTGGGTTCCTGGCTGGCACAGAACAGAAGCAGGAACTCGGGCTTCCTTCTGCGCTCTAACGGCTGTTAAGAAAGGAGGTAACTGAGGGCTGCAGCTTCTCGGGAGACTGGCAAACGGAAAAGAACCTGGAGACGCATCGGGTACGTGCCGTGGGCTGGCAGGGCACGGGGAGGAATCAGCTGGCAGTTTTATCGCTCTCCCCGTTCTCTATTAGTTTCCTTTTCTTTTCATCCGTTTTCCTCTTGAAGATGCTATCTCTGTAGAACTGAAGTTCTTTGATGCTTTCCCTGATGTCATCGAGTGCTCTGAAAGAGAATTAAAGGAGGGTTTCGAAGCGCCTGTGCACATCTCCAGCTGCATCTGGGCTCCAGCACTCCAGAGCCCACACTGGATGCCCACCCTGTGCACACAGGATACAGGGATTTACCAGAGCCCACTGGTCCCTTGGGAAGGGCTAGAAAACGTAGCTTTCTAGAAATACGTTTTAATGTTGCACAGAATCTTTTCTTCCAAAACCTCAATGCAACGGCGACTTTGAGGGACGCCTCAGCAGCTGGCAGGAGGGTAACACACAACTAATCCCTTCCAGAGAGGGGAGAACAAACTCTCTGACACACTGGGAACCCGGAAAATAGCCAGGAACAGAATCCTCATCCCCCCGTTTGCTGTCTCCCAATTTCAGTGTCTATGAACAGCTGCCCGGGACAAGGACAGGGGAAGCCACCGTGAAGCTGTTTTCACCCCATTTCTCACTCTGATGGCTGAGAAGTGCCAGAGGGATCGACGTCACCAAACTGGCATCTTGGCTTGAAGAGCACAGAGTGAATCAGAACAGAGGAGGGAAGGTCTGAGTCTGTTTTCCCAGTCCCTTTCCCTGCAGTAACTGGGCTCAGACGTACAACAGGGCACCGGGAATTCCAAGGGAGCTCCATGTTCTGCTCGTGAGGAGCATGGATCCCGGTGACAAGCCCTGCTCTCTTACAGACCAAAGCAGAAGCCTCACCTGTGAGAAGCCGCCTTCTTTGGTGCAAACTCGTATTCTTCTGGATACCAGCGTCTGCAAGAGGAAAAAAGCGCCATTTAAAAAAGGAAACTGGGATTCAAAAACCCGTGCGGTGGGTGCTGCTGGGGGCTGGTTACAACTGGGGAAAGAATTTGGGTTTCACTGGCGTCCGGAGAAGCCACAACCCCACGAAGTTGGGGTTCGGCTGAACAGGAGCCAGCAGTGTGCCCAGGTGGCCAAGAAAGCCACCAGCATCCTGGCCTCTCAGGAACAGCGTGGCGAGTAGGGCCCAAGAGGTGATGGTCCCCCTGTACTGGGCACTGGTGAGACCCCACCTCGAGTACTGTGTCCAGTTTTGGGCCCCCTACCATAAAAAAAGACATAGAGGTGCTGGAGCGGGTCCAGAGAAGGGCGACAAAGATGGTGAGGGGTCTGGAGCACAAGTCTTATGAGGAGAGGCTGAGGGAGCTGGGGGTTATTCAGCCTGGAGAAGAGGAGGCTGAGGGGAGACCTTATTGCTCTCTACAACTCCCTGAAAGGAGGGTGGAGAGAGGTGGGGGTCGGTCTCTTCTCCCAAGTCACAGGCGACAGGACGAGAGGAAATGGCCTCAAGTTGCGCCAGGGGAGGTTCAGGCTGGATATTAGGAAAAATTTTTTCACTGAAAGGGTTCTCAGGCATTGGAATGGGCTGCCCAGGGAGGTGTCTGAAGCCCCATCCCTGGAGGTGTTCAAAAGCCGGGTTGATGTAGTGCTGGGAGGTCTGGTTTAGTGATGATGCTCCTTGTTTGTTGTGTGGGTGTCTATTTTTGTCAGTTGGGTTGACGGTTGGACAAGACGATCTTTAAGGTCCCTTCCAACCTAGAAGATTCTGTGATTCTGAAGTCACCTCACGGCTCCTCCTGCACATCCCCAAATGGAGGGGATGAACAGTGGAAGAGCTGCAGGCAGCTCTCTCCCTGCAGCCCGAGCCTTGTTTCAGAGGAGCCCCTGTTGGTGCCACTTCCCAGGCGCCCCTGGATTGTCTGTCACACGACTGCTTAATTTGGGGAACATTTACCTGCAGAGCTCTTTGACGGTGCTCACATCAATGATCCTGTAATGAAGATGCCTCATGAACTGAGGCATGTATTTGTCAAGAAATTTCTTATCTGCGTGAACAGAGTTACCTACAAAGACACAAAACAAGACGTTTGTTCAAAGACACGACAAAAGGCGCCACGAGTGACATCTGAGCGAGCAGCCGGCGCGGGGAGCCGGGGAGAGATCACAGGCTCCGGAAAGCCGCTCGCAAGCAGCTCGTTTATCCCCTTTTCTAGTAAATACGATTGGAAAGGTTTGTCAGATTTTCATTGCAGGATCACAGGCGGTTTACAACCCTAATCCCACTATTAATTCTTCAGTGAGTGCTCCTGCAATTTGCGTCGCACAGATAAGTATCAACGTTATTAGGCAAGAATCGGGTTTTCCACCAAGGGAAAATGGGCGTCGCTATTAATTCCCCTCAGCACCAGCCCCAGGAGCCTTTGAGAACCTCCCGGACATGGTTCCAGGTACCAGGACGTTTGGACAACTCATATTTGGTGCTTCCTTCGATACACAGAGGAGAAGACGCCGTGGGGTCTGCAGCTCAGACGTCACGGTCGCAGGTTGCTGTCAGCACTGAGGTCCCCCACCCCAATTACAACCCGGACACAGAGATATTAACACCAAAGAGAATTGCCCTTTCCCGCAGTGACAACGCACAGTTTTTGCCGCAGGGAATCTGCCCACGGCGTGATGCTGTTCCTGACCCTCTCCTCACTAAACAGGTTTTGATTCACATGTCAGATCTCAGCACAGAGAACTAAAGCATCCCCACCTCGTGCAGCAGCGGGGCTCCGGCACCCAGCTGGGAGCAGGGGGAGGGATGGCATCGTTAGTGTTATTAAGAAAGAACACACTTTACCTGCGAGAGGACAGAGCCCCGGCGGTGTCTGTTGGCGCACGAAGGACAGAAACTCATACTCCGCCTGCTGCAAGGAAATTTTACTCTCCTTCACAGCCTTAGTAAGGCCAGACTGCAAAAAAAAGAGCCATCCATCAGAAATCAGAAAGACAATGCCATAAAAAGCACTTCCAGAAAGGCTCCACGGCAGAAGGGCTGCCCCCTCTGAGCAGTGTTTGTGCCCTGGGGTGCCCAAAAGTACCTGCTGAGCTCCGTGGTCCGGCATTTGGGGACATCTCCTGCCCGTTCCTCCCCCCAGGATCCCCCCGAGCCTGACCCATGCGCAGGGCACTGCTCGAGAAGTGCAGATCCACACCAGCAAAGGTGATGGTCACACAGTCCCAACGCCACCAACCTCTGATTGTTTTGGTTGTTGTTGTTTTTTTTTGTTTTTCTTTCCCGGTTGCTGTACTTTCTAGGGGCTCTTCTCAATTAGCGAGACATTATGCCAGCCTCGTTATACACCTGTACCTACGCCATCCAGGAGAGTATTACATTTCTCTCTCCTTAAGGAGAAGCCTTCGCCTCCCCACACAGAGCAGGAGGTATAAATAAACAGAAATAATCAGGATCCCAGCTTAAGTGTTTATCAAGATTCCTATAAATCAGAAAAGTTCCTTCTTTCTTTTTTTTTCCCCAATAGTTAAATGTCAAATCTGCTCCAAGTGTTCTCAGTGATTTATTTCCATCTGGCTACGCTATATATTTCCACGACTCTGCCGCAGAAACCTACTTGACAGATCCAAGTGGTGGTTAAAAAATTCATTATGTGGCTGCATTTTCATCTGTATTCTAATTGCTTCTCTTTTCTTAGTCAATTAAAAATAAGTAGCTCCTCAGGAGCAGCGATAACGAATGCCACCATCTTCAATTCACTCGTGAGCCGAAGCCGAGTTGGAGTCCTCGACTGGAGAAGGGGAGAAGCACCCATCACGGTAAATTAATATTCATTTTCCAAACTCTTGCTAATCCTTCCCGGGGAGCGTGAGATGCCGAAGGGGGAGGAGGGGAGGGGTTATGGGTGTCTCAAAACTTCAGCCCTTAATTGAAAACTAACTTGAATTTCAATTGGTAATCAGGGATTGGAAAATCCATTCGCTTTCTCGCTGCTGGCAAGGAGGAAGCTTTCTTTGGTGGCTGAAAGAATGAAAAATAATGGGAAAAATAATCTCTTGCTGCAAAAGTGAGGCTTTTGGTGAAAAAAAATACAGGAGGCTTACAGCCTGGGGAGCTGGGGGGATATGCAGTGCTGGGGAGACAGGTAAAAATGACAATGCCACATTTACAGTACATGAGTCTGTTTAGTTCTCCAAAAATCTGAATTTGCAGGGATAAATTTGCATTTTGCTGGCGCTGGAGTACTCTACTATCCCAAGTTAGGAAAAGCCGGGCTACAAAGTGCAAATGCAGGGTCATCCTGCAGCCGAGCCACAGGATGAGACTAAAGACACAGGAAGCTGTGCCACCGACCACCTGCAGGACCCTGGGCAAACACATCAGCTCCTCGGTACAAAACGAGGGTGATACTTACTGTCTCCCATCCTTTATCTCCTCTGTCTGACCGCAAACTGCTCAGCATGGGAGTTGTCCCTTTTTAGGTGACCGTACTGCAACTAATAACTCTGAATTATACCTCACGCTCATCCTTGCAAACAGAGAGAGGAACCGCAGCGTGACTGCTCTAGCAGGGTTACCTTCCCGTGGTGCTCCTTGCACCACTCGGACATGCTCTCCAGCAGCTCGTCGGGCTGATTAATGATCAGGTTGGGACCCTGGCGGGAAGAGAAAGACACAGAAGTCACCAGAAGCAGCTCTGGAGCCGGCTGTCACTCCCCTGGCTCCAGCCTGAAGACGCAGCGTGGCCGTGGCAGTGGCCCAGCTCGGTGGCTGGAGAAGCAGCTGTTGGGACAGTGTGAGGCGGCCACTCCACCAACCCAAGGTAAGGTGTGTGTCCCCAGGGTCCCCTCCGGCCCCCGAGCACCCGGGCTGGAGCAGCAGGAGCCAAAATGGCCAGAGCAGTGGCCATCCCGGGCAGCCGGGCCTGGAGCCCGGCGGTGACGGCCCCTGGGCACAGAATCCCCCCCCGCAGGGGGCCCGGGGACCGCGGGGATAGGGCCCGGCGGCGGCTGCTCACCTCTGCCAGGACGTTGAGGTCGGAGTCGGTGATGAGACAGGCCATCTCCAGGATCTGGTCCTTCTCCACGTCCAGGCCCGTCATCTGCCACACAGGGAGCGGCACCGTCAGCGCGGCCGCGGGCCGCCCCCTGCTCCCTCCCTCCCTCCCCTCCCGGCC
>NW_015090916.1:428930-431797 GCF_001431845.1 Calidris pugnax | reverse complement strand
GGCCAGCGCGGCTGCCGCCCAGCATCGCCGCCAGGCCGCAAAGCGCCGCCGCCGCACTACAACTCCCGGCAGGCCCCGCGGCGACGGACCCCCGGGCGGGCACGGTCGGCGAGCGCGAAGGCTGCCGGGAGTTGTAGTCCGGGGGCCGGCTGGCGCCTACCGGAAAGCGGCTCCGTGACTGGCGGCGGCCTCTCCCCGCCCCGGGCGACACCGGGGGGTGCCCGGCCCCGTTAGGCGGAGCCGGTGGGCGGAATGAGGACGGTTGACCCGCGTTTGTTTTTTTTTTCCAGGGAGACGTTTAATGCTCTTCCCGAGAGGGAAGGTTCCAATGTCCTGTATGGAAGTGGCCGCAGAGGGGATTTCGGGGGCCATGAAGCGTCCGTCCCAGTGCCGCCTCAGAGGGACACGGAGATGGACACGGAGACGGACACGGCTGCCCGTGACAAAAATACAATCGTGCTCTACAACACCAACAGCGGCCGCCTCTCCCCAGCTGTGACACATTGCTCTTTTTTCCCCACACAGAGTTCAAACACCTACAATGGAGACGCTGGTTCCAGGGGACGAGGTTATTTTTACAAACGTTAAAAGGCGCCCGCCAGGGCCCGAGGGTTGGGGGGGTTATACACAGACTCGGTAAGAAACAGGCTGAACTTTCTTTGCCCGTCAAGTTCTTTCAAGCGGAGAGGCCTGAACTAATGCCGCGAGGGGGGCCACTTGGTGTCTCGGTAGCCCTCCCTCCGGTAGTCGTAGTCGTGGCTCCAGCCGTCCCGGTGCCTGTCAGCGTAGGGGGGCTCCTCTCTGCCCCCCCGGTAGTGATGCTCGCCCTCGTGGCCCCTCTCCCCGAAGCGCTCGCGCCCGAAGTGCCGGCCGTCGGGGTGGTAGGGGTGGGCGCTGGGACGGCCCTTGCGCGGCAGCTCCGGCCGCCGCGGCATCTGGGGGGCCGGGTGGAAGGCGTGGGGGGGGTATCCGGGCAGGGGGAAGGGGGGCTGCTGCCATCCGGCGCTTTTCATCTGCAACAAGAAGAAGAAAAGGGTCAGGGGGGTGCCGGAGCCCTTTTTGGGCACAGAGAAACCCCAACCCCCCCGCGCTGGTTCCAAATCGCACACTAATCACGCTGTAAGTATGAGGGAAAATGTGAGTTTTTGGGTTGGAAAGGAGACTAAACACGAACTTGGAGAACAGCTGCTACCCCTTGCTTCATCTGCCTTGCTGGAGGTGTTTAAAAGACAGGCTGATGTAGTGCTTAGAGACATGGGGTAGTGGTGGTTTTTATCAGAGTCGGGTTGATGGTTGGACTCGATGATCTGAAAGGTCCCTTCCAACCCAGACAACTCTACGATTCTGTGATCTAGAGCTGAACACCTGAAGCTCAAGGCCCTCCCTGACTGACCACCTGAGTACCAGGAGCCGCAAATCTTCTGGAATTATCCTTTTTACACTCCAGAGGTACGTTCCCACCACCTCCCGCAACCATCACAGGGAAGGAGGACTCAGGATCAGAGACAACTCTGCCGCGTGCTGTCTCCCAGCCCCAGCCAGCAGCGTACCACCGCTTGTCTCTGGAGGTTCTCCGCAGAGGGCAGGGACCGCTGCGCCGAGGAGAATCCTGCTGCTCCCATACTGTCGGGACTCCTGTCATATCTGCAGAAAAAAAAACAAAAAGGTTAGGAATTTTAGCCTTAGAGCCGAGACTACTGCAGTCCAAGGGGCACTGGGATCCTAATCATGTTACTCCCATTAGAAATGGAATAAGAGTCCAAGTGTCAGCCTTTAGCTCCCCACCAGGGTCAGAAACCAGTGTGGATGTGCCTGCTGTGTGCCTTTCCCCAATGGACCTTCCCTACGCTCCTGGGAAAACCCCAGGCTCTTCTTTCTGCAGCAGGATTTCAGGCGCCGAGCAGGCAGGGCCCCAGGGATGCAAGTTCTTCCTCCGCAGGGAAGAAAGAGCAGATTGGGCTGGGAAAAACAGCCCGGGAGGCAGGGACCCCTGGGAGCCCCTTCCCACCTCCCACCCCGTGCGGGTACCTCGTGTGGGACTCGTACCGGCTGCAGTTGGCGGCGGGGTGCGGGGCGCCCGAGGGGCTGGTGCTGGCGGCTCCGTGTGGGGAACAGGAGGGATTCCCCTCGTGAGAGGCGTGACTGCTCCCTGGGGAGAAACAAGGGTTTCATGGGACTGACAAACAGGAGATGGAGGAACCTGGGTGTGGAGTGACCTTGTCAGGCACTGAGGGGTAGCACACAATTAGCTCCCGAGCTCTGCCAGTGCCCTGTGGTCCAGCCTCCAAAACAGGACTCTGCAACTGTCCCAGTAAGATGCAATCGGGTGGTGATATTCAACTGACCCCAGGTGCCACTTCTACTGCTTGTGTGACAATTTAGAACAGCTTGCAAGGGTACAGAACAAATAATAAATAAAACCCCCAATGAGCAGAAGCCTCAGCTCCAGGATTCTACTCGGTCGTGACAGACAGGAGGGTCCCCGGTGGAAGCAGAGGGACGAAAGCAGCCGCCTGCACGGCCCCCTCCTTCCACGGAACCATCGTCCACCGGGAGAGCAGCCGTGTGGCAGGCAGCACGCGCCATTTACCCAAATAAAGATCAACCTGTCGGACTTTGGGCGGGGGGAGCAGCCGGCAGTTGTGTTCTCCCCCCCAGCGAGCCGTTTCACGGCGGGTTTTGCGGGCACCTGATCGGAACTGGATCTTGATGGGGCGGCCGTAGAGCTTGATGCCGTTGAGGAGGCTCAGCCCGTAGGGGACGGACTCCTCGTGCTTGAAGTTCACGAACGCGAACTGCTTGGGCCTCCCGTCTCGGTCCTTCGGGATTTTAACCTTGATCACGGGGCCTGCCTGCCGAGCCACAAA
>NW_015090916.1:428624-428920 GCF_001431845.1 Calidris pugnax | reverse complement strand
GGCGGAGCCACAAACAGAACCCGTTAAACGGCGGCCGAACGGGGGAAAGGCGGGGGGGAAGAGGGACGGCGGCGCGGCCCCCGGGAAGTTTGTCCGCCGGCGGCCGCCGTACCGCGGCCCGGGCCTGCCCCGCCGTGGCGGCCGCGGCCTCCCGCGGGATGAAGCGCGGGCGGGCGGTACCTGGTGGAAGAGCTCGAAGATGAGCTCCTCGGTGACTTTGGGGTCCAGGTTCCCCACGAACAGGGTCCGGTCCGCCTCGGCCGCCGCCGCCCCCATGGCCGCCGCCGGGCAGCCCG
>NW_015090916.1:422050-428562 GCF_001431845.1 Calidris pugnax | reverse complement strand
GGCTCGGAGGGCCCGCGGCTGCAGGGGGAGGACGGGGCCGGCCTCCTGCCGCCCCGGGCCTCGGTAACGCCGGTGGGTTGCGGCCCGTATCGCCCTTCGGGTGGCGGCGGGGCCCGGCGGGTGAGGCGTCTCTCCGTGCCGCTCTTGTTTCCGCACCGTTGCGAGCGCCCCTCAAATAAAGCGAGCGGCTCTGATCAAGCGCTGCCTGGTAAAATCTCCCTCACTGATCGCAGAGCCCCCAGATCCGCTGTTTGGGGGCGGGAAAGGCCAGGCGGGTCCCGGCGGTCGCGGGGGGGGGCTCCGGGGGCTCTGCCGGCCCCTGGCCTTTTTCTCTCTTAACGAGCTTTTGCGGGAGGAGCCGGCCTGGTGTGAGCGTGGGTCTCCCCAGAACGTAGCGTAAATGTGATTTTCTGTCATAAAAGCAGCGGAGGGGGAAGGGGCAGAGGTGGAGCCGCCGCCTTTCCTGCTCTCGTCCAGTTCTGTCGCCACGACCCTCCATGTGGTGGCCACCGGCCTCCCCCGTGAGCGCCTCCCGCCGCCGCACCAGCCGGGGGGGGGCTGCGGGGGGGTCCCCGTCACGCTTTGGGGTGACCGGGGCGCTTTGGGGTTCACGTTTGGGCCCGGCTCCCAGCTATCTGCCTCTCCAACTATTTATTTTGCCAAACGGCTCCCCTGGCCTCTCATCAAGCGCCGCTCTTCCCGGCGACTCCCATCCCCTGGATGTTTCCGAAGGCAACGGATGTAAAACAAGGATATTTTCCATCTGGAAAACTTTTGAAAGGGGAAGTTTGAGCCTTCATTTTTCATTAGGTTCCAGCGCGTTATGGCAGATCCTATTTTCTTGTTAATTAGGCGCTGTTCATTTTCTTCACTTCATTACTTGCCGCCGCACCTAGAATTTATATTCATTTGGTTTAATCGTGTTCGCCTGGTTACGTTCTAAACAGTTACTCACTCAGAAAGGAAATTATTACCTCGCTCTGCCAGGACTTCCACTTTGCCTTAATTTCCCTGGAGCCTCGTTTACTTTTCTCCGCTTTTTTCCCTCTCTGGGTCCCCGGGGGCTCGGCTGGGAGCGGCGCCGGCGTTCGTGCCCTGGGGGGGCTGCTCCAAGCTCGGGGACCCCCCAAAGGTGCTGTTGAGCCCCGACGTTGCCCGGTGCAAAGGGCACAAGGAGAGATGGGGAAACTGAGGGTGCCCTGACTTCAGTGGTGGGGTTTTTTTCCCTTTTTCTGTTACTATTTGATGCCCTTCTTGCTCTGCAAAGAAGCAAACTGGAAAGGCAGAAAGTTTTTTGCTTTTGGGGGCAAAAATCTGTTCCTTATCTGCCTGTTTTCACTCTTAACATACAAGCACTCTGAAATACTGCAGAAATTTCAACCAATTCTGCTCTGGAGGCAAAATGAGCCACTGGTCCTCCTCGGGTCATAGCTGGTCCTCCTGCCTCGTGCCTCTTCCTTGGCCTTGGGCTACTCTCTTGCCTTCTGGGCTAGTACCCTGAAACTGTGGGTCCCCGCGTCCCCCACCCGAGGCTCTGGCTCAGCTCCCGCTGTGGCAGTCACCCGGTGGCCACTCAACCTTCTCACCCATCGCCTTTCTGTCCCCGGCACCGGTTGCTGGTGTCACCCGTGCCCTCCCTCTGGCCCGAGCAGTTGTTCAGCTGCCTCCATGGTGGTGCCACGGTGATGGGGCTGCTCCATTCAAAGCAGGAGGCAGGAAGCTGGTGCCCGTGATGGCACCCAGCGATGGAGAGAGCAGTCCCACGGCGCCGCTGGAAATGCTGCTCCTCTCTCCTGGAAGGACGGGCCGTGTCTGTTAATGCAGTAAGAGCTCACCTCACCCCCACCTGTAATTTTAATTATGGCTGTTGGGCACCGGGTGACAGGGAGCCAGGAGGGAAGGGACAGGGACAGCTGTGGGTGCTGCTGGATACACCCAGCTCCGCTCCCTGGCTTGGACTCGCGTCTTTGCCCTCGTGCTCAGGCACAGGGTGAGTTGGGGAAGGTCACCCCGATGAGTTGGGGGGACAGTGGGGCTGGGAAAGACCCTCCCCATCCCATCGACTGCGTCCTGCCCTTCCCAAAGCCCACGCAGGCAAGGGGAGAGCTGGGTCCCTCTCCTCCCACCACAGCTCCAAGCTGTGCCCGCCTTGTGCTGCCGTGATTTCCATCGGGGAGCAGAATCCCCCCAAACCCCTTCACCAGGAAGGGCTGTGAGCGGCTCCTGTCAGGCGGCGACAGAAGGTAATTGTTGCTACAAACTCCTCCGTGAGGGGAATCGTCGTGCTTTTGAAACAGACCATAAAAATCCCCAGCGATGCCGATGTGGGAACAGTCAAACAGCGATCGAAGACGCCAGCGCTACGCGGCCTGGGCCTGTTATTGCCCGAGAAGATGCCGGCAGCTGCCGGCTCCTCGCCTTCACCGCGCCGCGCTGGCGGGCACGGGGGCTCTACGGCAGCAGCGCCGTTAGATTCGGCGTTAATTAGTGAGCGGTGCGGATCCTGCGCTGCCGCCGAGCATCCCCTGGTTTCCAGCTCCGTTCTTGGAGCTGGGCAACGGGGCCGTTCCCGGTGCCGCTTGCCCCAGGGCGTCCCGGTGGCTCCGGGGACGGTCACCCCAAGCAGAGCTGGAGCTGGCAGTGTCACTGACGTGGTTGTCATCTCGTTTCTGGGGTCACGTACGATGACATCTAACGACCTTAGTGAGCCTGTGCTGGTGCCGGGGTCACCCCACAGCCCTAAAGACTTCACTGAGGATTTTTAATTAGATTTTTACCACGAAACTAAAAGGTGACAAGACAGAGAGGAGGCCGAACCCCTGCCTGGCCTTGCCAGCTGCTGTGGAGTGTGTAGGGAACTTGGGGACCATGACTCATTTCAGCCTTCCGAGTCCTTCCCGGGCTGTGTCCATCCCTCATGGGACTCTGTCTGTCCATACAATGAGAAAATTTCCTATTTCCATATTTCTTTTCACCCTTGAACCAAAACCACCCCAAAAGAGCATCTATATGAGCGAGGGGAGGAGGACCTTCAGCAGCAAATGCCACACACTCGCTCTGAAAACCTGCAGAGAATCGAGTTGTGCTGGGTGCTCCAATATTAATTATTAGTAAAAATGCCCAGGCTCACGTATCCCTAAAATGCCTCTCCGTTATGTGGCAGGTCTGGCTGTGATGGAGGGAGAACTGAGGATGCTCAGGGGGTGCTGGAGGAGGATGTTTTGGGGAGCTCATCGTTTCCACCCACCCACCCTTCCCCCTCATCCCGCGTCGGTGCCGGCTCCCGGCAGGTCCGTGGTGCGGGGGCTGCCGCGCTTTGTCAAACCATTTTTACAGGTTTTTGGTCTCAAAGAAGGGCATGACGGCTGAAAGGGAGCAGCAGCTTCTCGGGAGCTCTGCTCGGAGGTGGGAGGATGGCATGGAGGGGATTTGGGGGCCATTCCCATTGCGGGGCTGGGGCGAGCTCGGGGTCACCCCGAGCCTGGGCGCTGGCGCGGTGTGTGTCGCATCAATCCCAGCCTGGGGACACCCTGAGAGCACTCATGGGTTTATTTGCTTTCAGATAAAGGGGTGGGGGCTGCAGGTGACACCAGCGGGGCTTTTTGAGCCCAGACATGCTGCTGTTTCCCTCCCCAGGCCGGGTGCTACCCGCTGGTGGGGGTGCGCCGGCGGGCCACCAGGCTCAGCAAGGCCTCGCAGTCCCCGCCGGTGGCAGTGTCGGGGGGACACGTCCAGACCTCGCTGAACCTCACCTCGAAGCCAGCGCCCTTCACGGCTTCCTCCACCTCGTCTTTCTCCAGGCGGAGGCAGGAGAAGACCACGTTGTTGAAGGTGTAGTAGGTTTCCCGCAGGACGGTGACCATCACCAGGTGCCCCCCCGGCTTCAGGAGGTTGCCCACGTTCTTCAGGGCGCCGCGGAAGGTGGCCAGGTCCTTGCAGGCAGCCTCCAAGCAGAGGGTGGAGACGACGCAGTCGGCGGGTGGCAGGGACACGGGGTCCGTGGGGTTGGCTTTGGTCACGTCACACTTCAGAACCTGCCTCACCTTCTGTCTCAGTTTCTCCTCTTTCTCAGCCCACTTCTCCCTGGCAAGTAAACAAACAAATAAATAGATGGCGGCTCGTTACGTGGTTGTTTAGCATCTGTGGCTTGGTTAGTGGCAGGGTGGTGGGAAGCCATCCTCACCTCTTTCCTTCCAGCTCACAAACGTATTCCACCACCGGCTTCCAGTCGAAGGCTCCCGCTTCCTTCTTCAGCCACTTCTCCAGCTCCCGGCGGTTCTGGTCTGTGTAGTCCAAGGCAAAGATCTCCTGGAAGTGCTCACAAGCTGACAGAAGCTGGTAGATGGTGGGGCCACAGCCGACGTCTATCAGGGTCTCACCCTTCAGCCCCTCTGGCGCGGAGTCGGGGTGGGGAGAGCATCCAGGTGAGGATGGAGCGAGAAGAGACAGAAACCTCCCAGAGCCCCATGGGGCTGTGCTTCCTCCCACCCAGAAATGCCACCCCGAGTGCCATGGTCCCGCATTGCAGCCCCTTCCCCCCGATGCCCAGGACTCTTGGGCAGAAGCCCAGCCCAGGGGCTGCTCCCGCAGGGGGTCCAGAGCCCCAGCCCCCTCCTGACCCCCCATATCCAGCCTGGAATGCATGGTATTTCCAGAAACTGTGGAACAACTCCAGCTGGCAATGCCCCGTGTGTGCAGATATACATGCATGCAGATAGATATATATATTTTTCTAAGTGTATGTGTGTGTATACAGCTCGGTCTGGGGGGGCACGCACCAAGCAGCGCAGGGACAGCCCTGCAAATGGCGTCGTCCGACGCCGCCCAACCCCTCGGGGAGGGGGGACACTCACCCAAGGAGAACATCTTCCACAGGCTCTTCAGGTTCTGCATCAGGAAGGTGTTGGGCTGCCCCTGGCTGTCGCTCAAGTTGTAAAATTCTCTCAAGTATTGCCCCGGGTCGAAGCTCTGCTGGTAAACCTCCTTGCCCGTGAAGGCTGCCGGGGCGCCCGTGCTGCTCAGAGCCATTTTCCTGCTGCTCCCTCCTCCTGTCCGGCTCTGCTTTCGGTTTTACCCTCCTCCTCCCCTTCCTCATCCCTTTGCCAGACACGCCGTCGGTCACTGGCCGGGCTGCCTCTCCCTCTCCGTTTCCCACCCAGCTTTACTTTCTCCATTAATAACTCACCACCGGCCTCCCCCCGGCAGCCCCCACGCCAGGCAGCCCCCCGCACCCACGGCCGTAATTAATGGCCATCCCCGGGATGACATTACAGGGCCCTGGCTTTACAGTAATTGGTGGCAATAAAGGGGGGGCAGCGCGAGGCGGTGGCGCCGGCAGCCCCACAGCTCCGTGAGCCCAACACCTCGGCTTCCTCACAGCGGGAGATTGAAGCCAGAGCCGTCGGTAACTTAACGTGGCAAGGAAGTTTTCAGGCCACAAGCTGCCCCGGCAGAGGACTGACAAGTTCTCCCCTCCGGGAAGGAGGAATCGCATCCAGCCCGTGGGAAGCACCTGCCAAAATTCCTCTTCCATTTCATGGGTTTGGCTCCTTTTATTTTTTTCCAGGTTTCTTCTGGGAAAACTGCAGTTTCACCTCCTCGTGCTGAAAAACACAGAATTGGGAGCCTCGGCACCTGGGTTTTGGCTCCAGAGCCAGCCCCAGACCCCGTGCCCTGCCACCCTGCCTGCACCCTGCCTGCACCCGGGGGTCCCTGCCTGCACCCTGCCCGCCGGGGGTCCCTGCCCACCCCTCAGCCCCCCAGCAGCCCCTCTCCCACCGTCCTGGCTGGCACGGAGGGGACACGGTGGTGGCACGGAGGGGACACGGTGGTGGCCGCCTCCTTCGCCGTCGCCGCCACGAAGAGGCAGCAGAGCCCCGCGCTTCCGTTGGCGACGGGTCCCCGCAGCAGCTCGTCCCCTTCCCGCTCGCCCAGCAGGAGCCAAAATGATCAAACGGTTTCGGGCTCGTTACCGGCTCCGAATCTATATAATTGGCCTTTGCTTTTTTGAAGATCTGTCACGAGGAGTGACAGGCGGAGGAGCCGCCGTATCAGCCTCAAGCTAATCAGCGCTATTTTAGGTCCCGAGGTGATGCTCTGAACAAACCCTCTCGCCGCCCCACACGCACAGCCGGCCCTGCTGGGGCCAAACCCAAGGCTGCCCAAGAGGGAGAGCCAAAAAAGGATGTCAGCTTGAAAGATGAAGGCGTTTAAGAGGTTTTCTTCTGAGAGCAAAGCCAACAACAAGTGCTCCCTGTGACTCCGGAGCTGTGGCTGAAGTGGTCTCTAAAGGCACCGGCCCCATGAGAGCCCCCCAAGCCATGGCAAGCAGAGCTGGGGGGTGAATTTGCCACCAATGTCAGCCCCCGAGGCAGAGCACAGGCATTCCCAGCCTTCCTGCTGGAAGCACTAAGACAAATCCTCTGGATGCCAGGGGTTCTGTCCCTGCCACCTGAAATCTCAGCACTGCAGCAGGAATGGGAGGCAGAGGCAAATTTGCCCCCCCCCCCCCG
>NW_015090916.1:403697-421863 GCF_001431845.1 Calidris pugnax | reverse complement strand
AGGGAAAATGGCCCCCCCCCCCCCCGATAACATTCCTGGAGCTCAGGGAACCATTGGAGGTGCTGTGCCCGGATGCAGCCGTCCAGTCTCACCCCCTGCTCAGGCACATGGGGCTGCGAGGACAAGGCTGTGACCCAAGGGAGCAGGCCAGCAGCACAGCTGGTGCCAAAAATGAACATTTGGTGATGCTCTGGTCTGCGCCCCCACGGAAAGAGACGGGGTGAGACCAAGCAGCGGAGCTGGGCATCACCAAAGTGGCAAGGGGAGCTCAGAGAGCAGCCTGAGCCCCAAAGCCCAGCCCAAATTCATGCCCAGGCCTGTGTTTCTTATTTTTTAAGGCAGTGGTCTGGGGTACATGAAGCAGCGTCTCCCTAAGCCGGCTGCAGCTCAGGGGCTTTGGCTCATTTCTGGTTCCTGCTGCTGGCGCAGCGCTCGCGTTTCAGTCCCTAGAGCCTGGTTTTGCTCATTGAATGACACCATTTGGGGATAAAAGTGTAAATTGCTGGCTCTCAGAGTGTCTCGGGGTGTTTCTGAGCGGGAGCGGTGGATCGTCTTGGGGACAGGGAGCCCCGGCTCATCACGCCTTGTCACCCACACCAGCACCCCCTGCTCCTGGGGCCGGGCTGCAGGGGCTGCCGCTGCGGCCCCCCAGCTGGGAGCAGCCCCCAAACGGCTCTGCCGCTCCAGCTCTCCCTCTCTATTGAAATCTCAGCTCTAGACGTCTGATTTCCATTTTCCCCCCGTACTTTTAGTTCAATCAAAGTGTGTGATTAGGGCTCTGCGGGCTCCATTGTCATCTCTACCTAAGTGCTTCTCTGATTGATATAAACAGCATTTCGATATTTACGCTGCGGAACGCGCCGCTCTGCTTACTTCCCTGCATAATGCGCAAAAATCAGCCATTGTGGGGAGGAAAAATAGCCAAAAAAATAAAAAAGCAGTCCCCCGCGGGCAGGTGCGGGGCAGGGAGGGTCCCTCCCTGATGGGACAGGGCTGTGGCCCATCAGCTAATGAGGAACACCTTGGTCTGTCCCATCAGCGGGGTGAGCAGCACCTGGGGAGGTTTTAAAGGGCAGAGGGCTGGGGGGGGCCTGGGCATCCATAGTGCTCGTGCTTTGGGCTCTGGGTGGCCTTGGCTGCTGGTGTGGCTTGTGCCAGTGCTTGGGAGCCTGTTTGTCAGCACCTGGCTTGTGCCTTGGGTGTGGGATCAACCCCGGGATCGACTGGGGTTTCATCCTCCACAGCCCTGGGGCTGGTCCTGGGCTCTGCACCCCCCGACCAGCTCCAGCCCCCCCTGGACCTTCCCACCCTCCTGCTGCTCCTCGCCCACCGGAGAGAGGTAAGGGAGGCACCCGGGCACTGGCATGGAGGGATGGGAGACGCGCTTTGAGGGTGGGAACAAAAGCAGCTTTTTCTCTATTTTATGTGCTTTTGACTGGACTGAGCTGGAGATGCTCCCCCCCACCCCTTTGTGTTTGTGGGAATATGGGTAAAGAAAGCACCTGAAAAGCAAATATTTTTAGTCTTTGATACTTCTTGGAGAAGGGAGAGACTGTTCTTTTGTGGAAAGCGCTAGTTGTTTGTAAGAAGTGGAGGCAATTGTGCTTTTAAAGGAGAAAATGCAGTTATTTTCTGAAACACGGCAGCTCTTTGGGGGCTTTTTGCAAACTCCTCGGGGTTCTCTTGCCGGCTTCCTCGGGGTCCCCAGGGTGGGTTGGTGCAGGGGGACAGTGGGGACAGTGTGGCAGGAACAAGGCTCTTCCTGGGGGGTGTCCACTGGGTACCGGTGCTTTGGACGGAGCTGGCTGGAAGCGTGGTGGTTGGCTGTTTCAGTTGTTGTGGAAAACACTTCAAGTATTTTTTCCTGTGTTTTACTTGGTCAAAAGTGTTACACTTCGAGCTTCCCATCGCACTGGGAGGAATGTCTGCTGCCTCCCCTTTCCCTCTGCCCCTTCCTCCTGGGGGCAGGAGCACCCAGCGATGCTCGGTGATTTTTCTCTGCCGTATGTGCGTCTATACGATTGTAGTTATATTCTCTATAACTAATAAAGAGGTGTGTTGTGGGGGTCCTGCCCAGGTCCCCCCCCCCTTGCTGGGCTCCCCGAGGGGCTCCTGCCGGCCGTGGGGCGCGGGAGCAGCCGGGGCCGGGAACAAAAGCCGCCTGGTCCCCCGTGTGGTGCAGAGCATCCGAACAAAAGGTCCGCGTTCCCCCGCGCTCGTCTCTGTCTCTTGTCCCTCTCCCTCTCCTTTCTTCTCCCCCGTTCTCTGATAGAGACTGAAACAGCCCTTTTTCTGGTTTAAATTTCTCTGTGCTGCGACGAGAAACTAGCAATTAACTGTTATAAGGCTTTTTACAGTCCTGTGGAAACCCTTTCCATCCACTTTGTTTTAAATGGGTATATCTTTTATTCCTAGTTTTCGGCAGTGTAAAACTTTACAGCGTTTGCTGCGAACCTTCATACTTTGCTTCGCAGTTTATTGCTCCCTCTGCAGATATATCTCACTCATAAATAAGGCTTCCATCTCGCCAGTGCTTGACTGGGAACCACAATGCCTCTGAGCGGTTTCATTAATGGGACTTTGCCTAGAAATCGCGCCGTGATTCATCTCCGCCCTCGGTCTCTCCCTCACCCGACCACGCAGAGCTTGCCACGAGGGTGATCCGTGCCCCA
This sequence comes from Calidris pugnax, assembly GCF_001431845.1. Classification (NCBI taxonomy): domain Eukaryota; kingdom Metazoa; phylum Chordata; class Aves; order Charadriiformes; family Scolopacidae; genus Calidris; species Calidris pugnax. Next base: position 419,191 of record NW_015090916.1, on the reverse strand, counting down.
TCCGGCAAATGCCTGTGGCTGTGGGGAGGTGGGATTTGGCTCCGGGAGGTTTGGGTGCGAGCTGGGTTTGGGGGTTGAGCCTCGGAGCAGAGAACACACCGATCCCTGTGATCCCCCCGGGGATGAGTTGTCCCACCTCCTGTGCCGGTGCCACCGGGTGCGATGCCCTCGCTGGGCAGAGTGGTGGGAGCTGGGGGGCTCTGGGGAGCCGTCTGTCCTGATCCCCTCTCCCCAGCCACGCTTGCTGCCAGCACCAGCCTCTGCCTGTGGGGCTGGGGTGCATCGCGATGAAAAGCTGCTTTGGGGGCCGATACCTGCCAAGGGAGAAGGGCTTTCTCCAACACGTGCTCTCGGGGCCATGTCCCTCGTGGGTGTGAATCAGGCCCGGAGTTGGCAGAGCAGCAGCAGCTCCAGCCAGAGCTGTATGGACACGAGCTACGAGGACAGGCTGAGGGAGCTGGGGTTGTTCAGCCTGGAGAAGAGGAGGCTCCGGGGAGACCTAATAGCAGCCTTCCAGTACCTGAGGGGAGCCTACAGGAAGGCTGGGGAGAACCTGTTTAGAAAGGCCTGCAGTGACAGGACGAGGGGAAATGGCTTCAAGCTGGAGGGGAACAGATTTAGACTGGAGATGAGGAGAGGGTTCTTCACTGTGAGGGTGGTGGAGCACTGGAACAGGTTGCCCAGGGAGGTGGTTGAGGCCCCTTCCCTGGAGATATTCAAGGAGAGGCTCGACGAGGCCCTGGGCAACCTGGTCTAGTTGGGGGTGTCCCTGCTGACTGCGGGGGGGTCGGACTAGATGGGCTTTGGAGGTCCCTTCCGGCCTGGGCAATTCTATGTATGGAACCACATGTGCTTGGTGGGCTGCTTTAGGTGGAACCTTCTCTCTCTTTAATAGGTGTTGTTTACAGGTTACATCTTAAAAACCTCTTCATTTCCCCTCAACTAGCGATGAGTCTGGCTGTTCTCAGCTCCATGGTGTGAGGGGTGAGGAAAGATGGGTTTGTTTCCTGGGGTTTCCTGCCTGCACTGGTGCCTGATGGCCATCCTGTGCTTGTATCACCATGGGAGCACCAAGGGGGGGGGTCTCCCTTACCCATTTGCTGAACCCCACGGCATCCCTGCATGTAACTAACACTGGCCCCACTGCCCAGAGCCCCAGCTGGCACGCTGAGCAGGCATCACGCTGGCCAGGGCCACCGTTCCTTGGCAGACAAGCCAAAAACTGCAGGTGGAAATGGGGGTACACAGGGTTTTTATGCAGGAAGGGTTCTGCTGGTGTCTCCGGGAAGGGGATGAGGTGCTGGGCATCCCGGCGCTCGCTGTGGGTCCAAGGGGAGGAGCGGGGGGGACTGGCCCCCACCGCAGACCTGGAGCAGCCGCTGCTTCTCCAGGACTGTCAGGACACAAAGGATTTGGAAAGGTGTGGGACATTAATTGCGGCTTTCAGACCCCTGCGAGCTGCACGGCAATTTCGTCGCATTACGGTGATAGCGGTTTCAAAAATCGCTGTCCTCCCCCTCCCCTCTTAACAAAATCCGTTTTGTTTTGCAAAAATGCATTTAGGGCCAATTTGTTTAGAGTCCAGAATGGCAGCAATTAAAGCGGCACGCTGTGCATGCGGAATAAATGGAGTAACACTCGCGTGAGCGTGACCTCGGCCGGGGGGATGGAGCGGGGTGGGGGGGTCTCTGTGGATCCGGGGTGCCCTACACCGCGCCTTCCAGCACCCCCACCACTGCAGCGTTAACAGCTGCTTTTCTGGGGAAGAACAAGCCCGATTTGGAAATGCCCTGGTTGTGTGGGTCCATCCCCACCCGCTGGGTGCGATGCTCCCCCTGGCCCCCTGGTTTCCCGGCTGCGGGGGGGGACGGGGCTGGCAGGTGCCGCGTTACTGGATGGTTTATGGGACCATTTGCCGGTGCCGGTACCTGCCGCCGAGGCTGGAAATGTCAGCGCCGGGCGCGGGGGGGGCAGGAGCTGGAACAGGTGGGTCTGTGGGTCTCCGGGGCCCCACTAATTCACCGGGAATAAATTAATGATGGGAACAGGGACAAAGTCCTATTCTGGGTGCAGGTGAGTGAGCAATTCCCTCCTGGCAGGCAGAGGGGGGGAGGGAGGGAGGGAGACCTGCCATCCTCTGCCTTTGATTTTATTGTCTGAGCCAGCCTTAAAGGTTCCTGCGTTCGGCGCGGGGTTTTGGAAGCCGTGGCGAGTCTCGCTTAAAATAATGAGCACTTCTGCTAATTATACAGCGCTGCTTATTTGCAACACGAGCGTCTCTCACATCTTCCCTGTAAAGGAACTGAAGGTTCCCTTTGCTCCCAGAGAGACGGGAGATGTTCAGAGCTCACGGCTTCAGCCCCTCAGGAAATGGTGTGAAGCTGTTTGCACCCACACAGACCTGGTCCCTGCCCATTTGTACCCAGCGTGGGGCAGGGGCTGACCCTGGTCTTCCTCAGCCCCCTCCCATCCCTCGCTTCTGCCCCATCTGCCTCTGGGAATGGGAGCTGGTGCCGTGCGGGAGGGAAGGTGGGGGAGAAAGGGGTGCTTTGGTGAGGAACAGGGCCAAAAATCCGGAGAAATGCAGGAGTGGCACATCGTGAAGCTGTACAACAAACTGTTGCTACCCACAGACCCTGTGTTTCTGGGTGTTTGTCTGTGCCATCTTTACAGGGTTCCTGAGTTGCCTTTGGGGAAGCGATGCAGTGGTGTTGATGCTCAGTGGAGATTTTCCTACAGGAGCTATACTATAGCATTATATTTTCAACCTGTGGCTCACCTGAGGGGAGGAAAGGCTAACAAAGACCTGCTGTGTTCCCCCAACCCTCATCAAACTTGCTTGGAAACTTCAGGGGTGGGTTTCTACTCCGGGCCCCGTTGGGTCTGCAGCCATCACCAGCGTTTACCAGCCGTTCCGCGGCCCCGGAGCCCATCCAGCACCAGGGCTCCAAGAGATAAATCAGCATGCAATAGGCATTGCAACTGCTCCAGTTTTTGCATCACGCAAATGAGATTGTGTGGGTTATTTACAGCTGCAGCTGGCCGTTAAGAATATCGGTGAGTGAAGCCGCTTGGATTAATACGTAATTATTAAGTGGGAGACGTGAGCCTGTCACTGGCCTGGAGGGACCCGGGGCTGGTGGGAGCGCCAGGTTCTCTCTGGCTCTGCCTCTAGGAAGCACTCTGACCTCAGGGAAATAGCTGTTGAGCTCCCCAAAATGGGGAAAACCACTCTGAGTAACGCTGCCGAGCACGTGCAGCCTTGTGAGCCTTGGCAAAGAGCTTTCTTGAAGACCCTGGGCTCAGGGGAAGTGTGGTCAAGGGACAAACCCCAGCGCAGAAGAGCTTGGGACTCTGCAGGCAACTTTCAGCTCAAGGGGGAAGATACTGGAAAATGCACCGTAGGGGAGGGAGCTGCCTGGTCCCAGAGCTGGAAACACCTCCTCACGTGGGGGTTCCCTCTGAAATGGGGTGAAAGACAGTCTTGGAGGCTGTGGTTAGAGATGGGAGTGTGGTGCCTGGAGGGATCAGGGTAGAATCGTCTCCATCACAGAATCTTCTAGGTTGGAAGGGACCTTAAAGATCATCTTGTCCACCCGTCAACCTCACTGACAAAAATAGACACCCAACACATGTTGGGTGCCACCAGTGAACCTTCTCACCCTGCAGAAGTGCGGGAGAGCTGAGTTTCCTGGCAGCCGGCTGCGGCTCCCCGGCCCAAGGAGCCCGCGCAGATGGCGGGGAGATAAATGACGCCATCTCCCTACTGTAGTGGCTCGGCCGTAATTTCTGAGAGACATTTATTAGAGGCAGCCTTCCCTTTTTCAGGGACTGTGACTCCTCGGGCAGGAGGGATGGTGGCGGGGAAGGGGGAAAGCGCAACCCGGCGTTACTGATGAGAGCGGTGCCCAAACCCCCATCCATTCCTCTCCTCCAATTTTCTCCTCTGACAATTTATAGGTTAGTTTGATGCTTGAATAGCTGTGTCTCTCTAGTAATATGTATTCTCCGTAAGTATTCCCCGCTGTGGCATATCCTAAGAGAACTCCATCAAATAATTATCTTCCCTTTTATTTATTCACAGTCTTTTCACTCGATCTGCATCACGATAAAATATTCCAATGGTTTCCTCTTAGCGCCGAGCCTTCCCCGGATTGTAAAGTGTATTTATGTACAGTATTAAATCCGCCCTGCGCAGCTCTTTATCTCCACGCTTTCCCCATTTGGTGCCACCATCGGGGCACCGGCACCGGCCACCTCCTGCCTCATCACCGGGGCATGCACGGTGCCACTGGTCCGAAGCCTGGGCCAGGAGAGGGTGGCAGGGGACAGGGCTGAGGGTGGGGGGATGCAGAAGGGCAGCCCCCCCGGGGAACCTTCCCAATCTCCCTCCCTCCCGCTCCCAGCCGGGGTGTCGCTGCCCGGCAGAGCCGCTGCCGGCAGGAGGACGTGACTGCAGGACGGCCGAGAGCAATCAGAGCAGGGAAGAAACCAATAACCCGGCTTTTCCCCCCTCCGGAGGGGCTGAAAGAGCAGCGCTGCTCTTCTCCATGGAGCCCTGGGGTCTCCCCAGCCCCCCAGCTCGGGGGGACGGCTGTGGCCCTTGCCATCCAGAGCAGCTTTCGATGTAGAAAGGCAGATAATTCAAGGGGATGATGTACAGAGACAGAGTGATGGTTTCTGGGGCTGGTGAGGGTTTTGGAGCAGTCCTCGGAGGCGGTGTGGACAGTGTCACCCGTGGCAGGGGACATCCCTTCCTCGGAGGCGGTGTGGGCAGTGTCACCCGTGGCAGGGGACATCCCTTCCGTGCAGGACAGCAGGTCCGTGCCTGCAGCTGGGAGAGCTGCAGCTCTTCCACAGCAGCATTTCCAAAACCACTGTATCCTCATCTTCCTGCGGATTGTGGTGGGCTGTACATCAGCAGAATATTCCATGTCCTGAGCCTCCATCAGCTGCTTTGAGCCCCGAGGGTGGGAGCGGTGGCCATCCCTACCCGAGCTCCATGGGCTTGGCAAGCACCAGTGCCCCTCTGCAGGTGGGAGTTTAAGGGCTTTCTGGGCTGAAAGAGCTAATTTTTAAAAATCTGAAGCAATGCTGGGGATTCCATCAGGCCAGAAGAGCTCTTCCTCTCTCTGGGGCTGCGGAGCCAAAGCGAGTTTAACTTTTTAAACTTGGTTTTTGAGTTTGCTTCTGCCACCATCTCCACGTGTCGGCGCTTCCTGGGAGCTGTGCGCTGGGAGGGAGAGCGGCATCCGCGCTCCCCGCCCCGGCAGGACGGGGGTTAGTAAGTTAGTCACGGAGGGAAATAGCGGTGACCGTTCATAATCGTGGCTTTTATTCCCTGCTTTGCCTACGGTCGGCTCGGCTGGTCGGCGGAGGGGCCGGGGAAAGGGGGGACCCCAGGCGAGGGGGGTGCCGGGGAGGGGACCGTCGCGGTGAGGACGGGGACCGTCGCGGTGAGGACAGGGACCGCGATGCTCCCGCTCGCTCGGAGCCGGTACCTCTTCCATGTGGCATCCCCACAAATCACGGGGAGGCGAGTTCCCCAGCAAGGGTTAACTGAGTGTATAAAATTGATTGCGATTTTAGTAATTCAGTATAATCACAGTCTACCAGCAGGTTGCTTTTCCAGCAGGAGGGTTTGGAATTATTTTCTGGAGTTTGCAATATAGAACTTAAATTAAGCCTCAGAAGTCAGAGGAGCTCTGCTGCATCTCTAATGTGGTGCTAAATTCTCAGCAGCACATTCTCTGTATTAAAGCCTTTGCTAGCAATTAGGTTCATTAACTATCACAATACCTTATTTATTACTCGGCATGCCATATGGTTTCCCAGCTAAAGAATGGCACCCGTTCTAGCACAGACCATTTGGCATCATAAAAATGTTAACAAATAATGTTATGGCTCTCAAGGGCAAAAGGGCTCGCTGGGTTGCAGGTCTGAACGGCAGGAGAGAATATGAAAACATTTTTCTTCTATGGCAAAATAAAGAATTCCTCGAGACAGAAGTATTCAAAGAATATCACGCTCACATCACGCAAATGGGAGTTTTATACATGCCCATAATGGTTATGTCAATATTTGCAGCAGGCAGCGCTCTCACTCATCCCCTTTCCTTCCCCCTCTCCTCCTCCCTCCGCGCATGGACCTTCTGGGAGAACCCATGGAGAAGGACCCACCTCCACGGAGCCTCCTCTGATACCTCCCCATCTCTCTGTGCCCGGGGCACCGATCTCTACACTGCAGAGGGACTCAGAAGGGGGCAAATTTGGCCAGTGGAAAGAGCACATGGGGAGCCTGGTCATGGAACATTGCATTAGGTGTTCTGACCCTGAAAAGAGGGAAATTCGAGTTGTGCACTTGTTTAGCAGTGTTCAGAGGAGACAACGACCTGCGTGCGCTGTGCAGAGCACACTGGCACTCGGTTCCTATTTTCAGCAGGATTAGGATTACGAGGGACAGGGACAGCATTTCAGGTCACAGAGACTTGAATTGTCTCGTCTCAGGCACCGTGAGGCTGACACGGAAGGAAAATGTACTTTTCCATTCCTGCTCCATGGCTGGATCCCCCTCGAATAACCCCCTCCAAAAGGGGATTCTGACAAAGTGTGATTTTTAAAATCAGGAGTATTAAGGAAAGCACAAATTAAACTGGAGTGTCTGGTTGAAGATTTCTCCAAATTTCCAGAGATTGGTCAAAAAGCCTGGGTGTGAGGCACAAGTAAAGGTGCCTGAGTGAGGAGCTTTCCCCCCGAGCCTGCTCCAAAATGCTCCTGCTGTCGGCTTTCTGATTTCCAGGGTTCTCTGGCAGATGCCCGGTGCCGAGCGCGTGGCTGGGGAGGGATGCAGGGCATCCCCGGAAGCAGCATCCCCCTCTCCCCATGGCTCCAGCCGGGCTGGAGGGGAGGGATGGGATGCCTCAAGCATCCAGTGCTCCAAGTGCAGGAAGCCCAGCAGTCTGGGGACACACATCGCATCCTTTGCAACTGTGGCCCCGGCCAGAAACCCGAACGAGATGCAAAACCACGAAGAAAACAACACTTTTGGTGCCTGTATGAGCTGAGGTGCGGTGGATGGAGCCCTGGGATGCAGGGCAGGATGCTCTCAGGTAATTACCATGGCGATGGCCACCTCAAAACCGCCTTGGATGTACAGAACAACAGCTCTTCCCGTGATCAGCAGCAGAAAGGAGAGCACTGGGGCTGCCCGGATCCTGCCGAGAGCGCTCTTCCCGGGGAGGGACGCCACGAGGAGCGGTATTACCGCAAAACTCGGGGCTTTAAAGCTGGTGAGGATTATTTCTCATCACCTCATCTGAACTCTTGAGCAGCACCAGTGAAGTGTTTCACCTGCCGGTTGATGCAGTGCCTCTTCGGGTCCAAAATAAGGCCCTTTCTATGGGGAGCCCGTGAGCTGTGTGTGTTACCGTGGCTGAGGGAGCGCAGGACACATGGGAAGCAGGTCCTGGGAATGACAGTGTTTGGTCAGAGGATGAGTGTGGCTGAAGATGGGGCCCCAGAGCTGGGCACGGTCAGCACCTAAGACGTGCAGTGCTTCCACCCTTGAGCAGAACAAGCCAGGTGCTTTTCACCTGAAAAATCTGTATTTCAGTAACTCCCCTTGCTCAGTGCTATCATACAGCATCCGCCGATGAGCTGGCTGGGCTTTAAATCTTATTTTCCGTATCCTGTTTCCCAAACTGAACCATTCCTGTGCCCCTGACACCAGCTCTGACCCGGGGTTAAGCTCTCCCCCCGCCCCCCCCGATGGTGGCTGTAACATCCCCTTTCTGTCAGCCTTGCTGCCCCTTCCCCAGGCTGCAGATTCCCTTCCACCAGCCCCTTTGGTCCCGCTGCTGCCGGGTGATGGGTGCTGTCTGTCACCTACGGCCCCTTGGGGAGTGTTTCCAACAAACGAGGTACCCATGGGGTGAAATTGGTGCTTGGTTGGCTCACTGTAGAGCTGCAGGTCCTGCAGCGAGAGCGTTGCCTCCTACGGCAGAGGAAAGGGGTAGGAAATGAGCTGCTGGGGCGCAGGAACCCCCCCTCCCCGAGGCTCTGAGCTCCTTTGCTTTCAGGCTTTTTTTTTTTTTTTTTCCCCTTATTCCATTTCATACTCCTTCCAGATAATTACTTATGAGTTGAGTGGGGTGTTTTTTTTTCTTCCTCAGATACCTTGAAGGGATGTTTCCAAACTGTGCCCCTTAAAGCCTCAGGGGCAGGAGCCCCCCCAAAGCCCTTTCCCTTTGTGGCTCCAGGAGCAGGGTCCCTGCCCGCCCCGTGGGTCCCTCTGCACCAAGGACCCACCAAAACCTGGTGATGCTGTGGCTGTTCCCATAGTGAGATGGTGATAAAAATGCTCTAAATTTGGGTGTTCAATGGAGAACTTTTACTGAATGGGGAGCTTTTCATTTTTTTTAATGGCAGAGAGAAATGAAATTCTGGTCCATTTGCTGTGGAATTGGTATTTCCCAGCCTAAAGATGAAGAACCTGAGGCAGTGGAAGGGAGTCACGCTGGTGAGAAACCACAGGCCGGGTTTCAAAGGGGACTTTGTACCCTGAGAGGGTCTGGGGGGATTTTGGAAGCAGCTGCCCCCCCGTTCGCATCCCCGGAGCCACGTGTGAGCCCTGGCCCTGGGCAGATCACTCTTATCCCAGCACGGCTTTGCAGGAGTGTTTACTCTCATTCTTGGGAGGCCGATCGAGCCGTTCCCGTGGGGAATGTGCCGTGGCCAAAGGGGGATCGTGCCAAGATCCCTCCAGCCGTGGCCAAGGGCACCGTAGCTCCCTCGAAGCCACCTCGTCCCCTGTCCCAGCGCTGAGCCCCTCACACCGCCCGGCTGTGGAGCCCCTTGGATTCGCGGCGATGGACACACACATGGCTGAGCTGGGACACCCCGATTTCTCCTGACCTTCACGAGGGATTCATAAATATCTCCCTGAAAAGGGCGGTTTGCTAGCGGTCTTGATGCACGAATGTTATCTGAGGCTTCAGTCACTTAGGAATCTGTGACCAGATAAGATACCAGGGGTTTATTGTATCTTCTGGCAATTATTAAGAAAATAAAATCAGTTAATATCTAACCTTGAACCTAGACTGTAATGTTTGGCCTCAGACTTTATTCTGACTCTCTCTAACATTCTGCAGTTGCATGGTTCAGAGTGGTGTTAGGGATGATGGAAGACATGAACAGGAATTTAATCTGACTAAAATACCTTCATTACGCAGCTAGATCATCTGAGAAACATTTTGGAAGCGAGATCTGTACGATGTGTGATTCAGCCACTAGATTTATTTTTTTTCCCGGTGCAAGAAGGGGAAGAAGGAGGAGCCGCTTCTGGCAGAAGCTTCCCCAGCTGTGGAGGCATCTCGTGTGGATATTTAGTGCAGAGAGATGTGAAGAGAAGGGGGGGGGGGAGGCTTCCACGAGTGTGGGCTTTTGTTTGCACTGTCAAACCTGATGATGCCTTTTCTGTGCCTGCACACAGAGGCACATATATATGTATATATTTATCCCTTTGGAAAGGGGAAGAGATGCCTTGTGCAACTGGAAATGGGATGTGGAGTGCTGCCCTTCCTGGAGAGGAAAGATGAAATTAGGGGGAAAGGTGTTTGCTGGGTGATGGCGATTTGGGGTTTGGCTCCAGTGAACGGATATAAGTATCACCAGGGCATGAAAACCAGCTGCTTTCAACGGGCCCCTGATGCCACTTGTGGCTCTGAGGGACTTCCAGGTTTTTCAGCTCCAAAGTCACTCGGGGGCTCTTGCAAACTGTCCTGTTTAAAGGCAGGGAGAGGTTTAAGCAGTATGTTAATGAGATGTTAATCTCGTGCTCAGAAAAGCATGCCATGGGTGTTTAACGCCTGGAATTCTTGGAAGTGTCTACACTTGGGCATGATCCCTCTGGAGAAGGAGCGTCCCCAGAGGGGGGGTTCTGGGGGGGAGGCGCAGGGAAATCATCGCTTTCCCCAGAGATAAATTGATCCTGGGGAGAACCACAGATGGAGGAAAAGCAGGGTGAACCTCGGAGACAGACCTTGTGAGAGCATCCCCTGTCTCGGTGGGCAGCGTGACCCCCCCCCCCAGCCGCGTGTTGCTGAGACCCTGGTGTAGATTCTGCTTGATTTAAAAGTAAATTTTGTTTCTGGGATGAACTTTACCAAGGATGCGTGCAGCTGCCTCAGCACCCTCCTTTAGGGCTGACATTTACAGCCTGGGCACATCTCTCCCCTCGTCCCATGCAGGATGTCAAATATTTCAGGTTAAGAGAAGGGGAAAAGAGGAAAAATAATTACACAGTAAATTAAACAAAGGCAACCCCCCTCCCGCTTATTAAGACTTCAAAAGTTGCTGCCTCTGGCTCCAGCTCTCTCGAATACGTACAAAGGGTAACGCTAAAAATAGGTACTGTACAAATGATTAGGTCATAGCCTGCTAGAGGGAGACATTTTTATTTAATTACTAACCCGGCAGCGCGTTGCTGGGGGGGGGGGGCGGCGGGGGGAGATACATAAACACGGCGGTTCAAAGCCCAGCTGTAAAGTTTGTGCTCCTTCGCTGAGTCACTGTGGCTTAAATTCCCTTTTGTGTGGGGGATTTAGGGGAGGAATGCGGGGAGGCGGCCGCCCTCCTGAGTCACCGCTCTGCGGGCTCGGGGCCCTAAGCCGCTAATTAGCCTCATTGTCTTAGGGGCTGCGCAACATCCAGACCCCGGGGATGGGGGATGAAGGCAGGGGCAGCGCCTGTCTCCTTCCACCCGCCGCTCTGTGCGTGGCTGCCCGGCCCTCGGCAGTCCAGGAGGGATGCTCAGCCGGTGTAACGGCAGCGCTCCGGCTCCGGCGTCGGCTGAGCGAAGCCGTGACTCAGAGCTCCGCTTACGAGGAGAAACGTAAGGATTTTAGTGTCCCCCATTTGTTGCTCGGATGCAATATCCCTTAAAGGAGCCAAGCTTAAAAACAAAAATCCAAACCCCACCAAACCAGAGGCCAGGGAGGATTTTTCAGGCCAGGGAGCTGCCTGTGGACGCAGAGGTGTGTGGGGATGCGCAGGGGTGACACAGTTCTCCCCATAGCCACTGCCATACCTTCCTGGCACGCTCGAGTGCTGGCCAGACCCTGTTCCCCGTCGAGGCAGGGCTGGTCGGTGGGTTGGCAACAAGGAAGGGGGGACCAGCAGCGTGCTCACCCCGTGATGCTCTGGCACATCAAGCCAGCTCCGTCCCAATTATGAGATTTTACACATCCACCTTTCCCAGGGCAGAGGGAGGGCGTCGGGGCGGCTCCTGGGTTTGGGTACAGACATTTTCCTGTGACAATTCCCCGTGGCATCGCTCGCGGCGCGGGTGACCTGCAGCGGAGCACCAGGCCGTGCTGCCTGCATCCCGCCGCCCCAGCCCCACACCAGCTGCATCCTCCCAGCAACTCTCAGGTTCCCTTTGTGCGGCCAGCGGGGCACAATAAAGGGCCTGTTCTGGCTCCCCCGGGCCACCACAATGCGCTGGGGTCCGGTATCTGCGGGGCTCGCACGGGTCCCCCTCATAATCAATGGCTTTCACAGGGAGTTTAACGCGCCGTGGCCGTGTGCTGAGCCGCCTTCCAGGGGCCCGCCGCCCTCCTCCCTCCCCTGACTCGCAGCTTTGTGCGGTTAGGGGGTTTTATTTATTTATTTATCTTTAAAATAAAGTCTAGCTCATTTAATCATCTTTTCATAAGCTGTCAGCTCGCCGCGTGCGAAAGTGGAGCAGCCCTACCCCGTCTGCGAGCAAAGCCACGGCGCCTGACGCCCTCCTGGGCTGCTGCCTGCGCACGCCAGAGCCTGGATGCTCCCAACTCTGGAGGGATAGCAAAACCCAGTTCTTCAAAAGTCAGGCCTTTCTCACTTAAGCTAAAACAGACCTTATTTGGCGCAAAATCCTTGTTGTGCTGTTTCATAGCCCAGCTCCGCACCAGCGGGACTGGAAAACCCTCCCAATACACCAAAACTAAACCCATTCCTAGAAAAGTGTATGAGCTGTGATGTAGGAAGGTTCCTGTCCCCTCACCCTGTGCAGCTTGTGTCTGCACCGACCAGCTCTGGGCACAGAACTGGGCTGGGGGCAACCGAATTGGGGGCCCAGGCAGCTGGAGAAGTGGGGGCCATTTGGTCACAGCCCTCCCTGGGGTGGGAAGTGGGGGACGCTTGGTCTGTCTAACGCTGCTGGAGGGGTACGGGGTGGTGGGAAAGGGCTTTTCCCTGGGGGAGAGGGACTGGAGCAGCTACCCCTGTGAGGGTTTTGGGGGTGATGGAGAGGAGGGGGGAGTCCCCCTGCCCTTTCTGCAGGACAGATGATGCTGGTGGACTTCCTCGCTGAAGCTGTGTCTCCTCTGGTGATGGTTGTTTTATGAGCTGAGCATCCTGGACGAGGACTTTCCTTTCTTATTGTAATTTTGGAGACGACTTTGTTTTCTCCTCCTTGTCCTCTCCCTGTGTCTCGCTGGGTCCTGGAGGAGCAGCCTGAAGCTGCCGTGTCCCTTGCAGCACCTAAAGGCCGCACTTAAAGGCCGTTACTGGCCTTGTCCGTGCTTTGTGGGCCTGATGGTGCTCCTCAGGCTATTTGTGTTGGGAAAGGGGGTGTTTGAGAGTCTCCCCACCCAAAATAAATGAAGGGCTGGGGGTAGGAGCTGGATCCCAAGGGATCCCCAGGTTTCCTGGGAAGGATGCCTGTGCCCCTTCATGGGAAGGCCTTCCCGAGAAACCACGGAGGCCTCACGAGTTTAATGCTGGAGGTTCATAATAATCGCACCAGGCAGCACATCATTGCCCCCGTATCTGGTTGAGAGATTTACAACTGAAACTCGTGGCGGAGGAAGAAATTGCCTCAATCACTTGGAGTAATGGCACATGGAGAGGCACTTGGGCGTGACTGCTATTTAACACGAGAGCCCAGCTTGGCTTCATTTAACGTGCTGGTTCCTTTCTAATAAACACGTTACACTACAAGGTGGGGATTAAGATCAGAAAAGTAAATAAATTGGAAACTGATGGGGAGAGATGGGAGGGAAATGGAAGGGACTGGGGGGAGCGATGGGTGATTAACTCCCGTGCCGGGGCATGGGGAAACGACCCCGAAGGCCACGGCGGTGGCTTCCCCAGCTCCGTTTCGGCACTTCCACGGGCCCCACCTGGGGGCTGCAGGGGCTGGGCAGCCCTTAACTGCCCCCCACCCCGCAGGGCTGCTCCTGCTCCGACAGGGACCTCCTGCCCAGAGCCACCAGGCTGTGATGCTGGAGCCCAGGAGATTGTTTTTCTTGCCCTCCAAAAGGAGCAAAAGTGGCTCCTTTTGCTTCTCCTTTGGCTTGCGGATGCGTCCAGATCCTTCCTTCCTGCTCTGAGCTGAGGCACCCCACGCAAGAGATGGTGTTTCTTTGCCACATGGGGGGCTTTGCTGGGGGAAAGGGAGTTGATGCTCTTGGATTTTTAGCTTTTTTCCCATTTTATGCGTGTTATGATCGCTTGCCTCCTTGCCAGGAAGGGACCTCCCAGCTCTCTGGGGGTTTGGAGGACTGTAAGAGTTTGGGAGGAACCGGGGCTCAGGTCTGGGCAGAAAGACCCCCGCGGTGCCTTGGGGAGCTCTGGGGTTTCCAGAGTTCACTTTGGTGCTGCCCAGGGGTGGGCGAGGGGAGAAAGCCCCGGGCAAAGGGGGATCCCTTTGATCATGGCTGACAAAACGCGGCTCATGGGAAGATGGTGTGGCCAGAGTCCTCTCACCAGCTCTTCCACCTCGTGTCACCCCCAAAAGCAAATAAACCTTCATTTTCACACCCTCTGCTGTGTGTGGGGGGCTGTGGAGCCACCAGAGCTCTTCCCAGAGGGATTGGGGTACAGAGGGTTCCCTGCTCGGGGTGGACAGGCCGGTCGGTGCCTTTCGGGAAAGGCAGCTGCGGGAAGGCGGGCTCTTAAACAACCGGGTGGCTTTTACTGTATGTATTAGAGGAGCAACAAAAAGTGCAACGCACCAGTTGACAGGGAGGACTGGGGGGTTAATTTTCAGGATGCTGCCTGGGAATTTAGCCGTGGGATTTCCATTATTGCTAATGGGACTCACGCAGCTTAATTTCATGCGAGCTACACTAAAAACATACCCCTAACCGTCTGCAAAATTTCAGTCCTGAAATCAAGCCTTTTAAAAGTTAGAGGAGGGTAAACAAACACCTGAAACCGCGCTGTCTCGCTATTTCCCCCCCCCTCCTCCTTTCAGTCATTGGGATTTAAAAGTCGGGGAGGGGGAGGAACAGGCGCAGTTTTAGGCAATTAAAAAAAGCCATCCTGCAGGCACGCTCGCTGGCTGCCTGCGCGCCGCGCTCTCGCTCTCCGCCGATTACAACGGCAGAGTTATAACCCCCGAAAAAATAGGGGTAGCTGATGCCTTACCCTTAAGTATACGACCGCCAGCGCTGCGTTATCGCACGCGTCTAATAACCCGAGCAGCGCCGCCTTTCATTGTGAGGCCTCCGTTATTAGGCTGTTCTCGTTAAATGACTGCTATCATCTGGTCCCAAAGTACATTAAATCCCATTATAATTATAAACACACTTCCCCATAACATTCTCCTTAGATTACATTTGCGCTGCTTTACCCCAAGGGTATCTTTGTACTAATACCGTCCGTATTTGTTGTTTTAGCTGACGAGGCCGGGCCCCGCGCCGCTGCGGTGTGCCACGGGCCGTGCCGGGGAGGGAGCGGGTTGGGGGGCTGCTACCGTGCCGTCCCCTGGAGATGACAGGGGTCTTCACATGCACCGAGCGAGCCCGGTAGAGGATGCTCTGCGTGGGGCATGGGATCACAGAATCGTTGAGGTTGGAACAGACCCTTGGGACCATCGAGTCCACCCGACTGCATCTCGCAGCCCGCGCTCTACCCCTGCCTTTTTCTGTTGTTGTGGGGCTGGCAGCGCGGCCGGCGTTCCTGTTCTGCTCCCTCTCCCCGGCTGCCGTTGCGGGTCTGTGCTGGCAGACCCCATCACCCATCCCCGGGGACCCGCGCCGAGGGTCCCGTGAGCGGGGTTGATGTGGGGTCGGGTGTTTCACCCGGGTACAACGAGCTTGACAGGGGTGTCGCACCCCAAAATGGGGCAAATCCATGGCCCAAACCCATCACCGAACCCCAAACCCATCACCGAACCCCAAACTTGGCTTTCTGGCTGGTTCTCCCCTTCTCCCCCCTCTTCCATCGGGGTGCCCTCGGCGGGGGCTGCGTGGGGAGGGTCGGGGCACGGGGCCTGGTGCGTGTGTTCCCCCCCCCGGGGTTGGTGCATGTGTCCCCCCCCGGGGGCGAGTGCGTGTGTCCCCCCGGGGGTGGCTTTAGCCTGTGGTGGGGCGGGCAGCCCCCGCGCCGCCGCCGGTGCCCCGGCTCCTCCATGTTTGTTGTCGCCAGCGCCGTCCGGCCGCCGCCCCGCTCCGCTCCGCTCCGGCGGCCCCGCAAGGTGCGGCGGCGGGGCCGGGGGGGCCGGGGGGG
>NW_015090916.1:385994-403516 GCF_001431845.1 Calidris pugnax | reverse complement strand
GTCCCCCACTGAATGTAGCTCATAGATGAGTTCTCTAAATGGTTCCTGGGGGTGTGCAAAGGTGAGCAGTTCTGTTTGACAGCAGATTGCTGATGGCTGCAGGGGTTCTCCTTTCTTAGAGGATAAAATTAAGCTTGCAGGAAGGCAGTGCAAGGCACACATTTAGCCAGGCTCACAGTACATTGACCAAGCAGACAGGCCAGTAGTCTAATCTTTTTTTCTTCTTTTTTTTTTTTTTCTCCCCCCCTTTCTCTCTCTTTTTCCCCCCCTTCCCTCCCATCTCGCTCCGCTCCTCTCCCCCCTCCGCCTTTTGTTTTCGCAGATAGTCGGCACACAAAGCTAGTCCCAGATTTGAGCGACGGCGAGGCACCCTGATGAGTGAGCCTCGGGAGAGCCATGGATTTGACTAAGATGGGCATGATCCAGCTGCAGAACCCCTGCCACCCCACCGGGCTGCTGCACAAAGCCAACCAGATGCGCCTGGCGGGGACGCTCTGCGACGTGGTCATCATGGTGGACAGCCAGGAGTTCCACGCGCACCGGACGGTGCTGGCTTGCACCAGCAAGATGTTCGAGATCCTCTTCCACCGCAACAGCCAGCATTACACCCTGGACTTCCTCTCGCCAAAGACCTTCCAGCAGATCCTGGAGTACGCCTACACCGCCACCCTGCAGGCCAAGGTCGAAGACTTGGACGACCTGCTCTACGCCGCCGAGATCCTGGAAATTGAGTACCTGGAGGAGCAGTGCCTGAAGATCCTGGAGACCATCCAGGCCTCCGAGGACAACGACACCGAGGTCGCCATGGCCGATGGAGGCACCGCTGAGGAAGAGGAGGAGAGGAAGTCAAGGTACATCAAGGGCCTCTTCATCTCTAAGCCCGCTGCTGAGGAGAGCGGCTACGCCAGTGTGGCCGGCCAGAGCCTGCCAGCGGCCACGGCGGAGCAGAGCCCCTCCGCCTCCTCTTCCTTCGGCCCCCTCTCCGCCATGAGCCCCACCAAGGCGGCGGTGGACAGCCTGATGACCATCGGGCAGTCGCTGCTGCAGGGGGCCCTGCCGCCCGCCGCCCCCGAGGACTCCCGCCCCGCCACCCGCCGCCCCCCCGGCCTCGCTGAGGTGAAAACCGAAGCGATGCAGGTGGACGACGCCTCCAACCGCGACAGCCCTCGGGCGGCCGAGCCCGGCGCCTCTGGCGGGGAGAAGCCCGAGGAGAAGGGCAAGGAAGGGCCCGGCACCCCAACCCGTGGCAGCGTCATCACCAGCGCCCGCGAACTGCACTACGGCCGGGAGGAGGGCACCGAGCCACCGCCTGAGCCCGGCCAGGGGCTATCGCTGGGGCCGGAGCCGTCCGCCGCCGCCGGCCAGGACGGGAAGCCCCTGGGCATCTACTCCCTGCTGCCCAACCACAAGACTGAGCCGGTGCTCGGCGTGCCGCCCGCTGTGGCGTCCGCCCTGCACGTGCAGCCGGCCCTGGCCGTCTCCATGGACTTCAGCGCTTACGGGGGGCTGCTGCCCCAGGGCTTCATCCAGCGGGAGCTCTTCAGCAAGCTGGGGGAGCTGGCGGCCGGCATGAAGACGGAGAGCAGAGCCCTGGGCGAGCAGTGCAGCGTGTGCGGGGCAGAGCTGCCGGACAACGAGACCCTCGAGCAGCACCGGTGAGTGCCGCGACGCCGCGTTCTGCGCCGGGCGGGTGGGATCTCGCTGGAGGATTTGGGGTTCGAGTCGGGCATTGCGTGCGTCGGTGCAGAGTTCCCACTGCGGACAGGGATGCTGAGCGGTGTGTACTGGGGGGGGGGTACAGCTCTGGCAACTTTTCCAGGTCTGGCTGCCGTGCCAGAAGGTTCCTTCCCTCGAGCGCCGGCTGGGGAGGGCAGCCGGAGGGGGCTCGGTCCGGGGGTCTCTCCTGCTAGCACAAACCCCGCCGCTTTCCCTGGCCAGCATCCGCCGAATGGCTCACGGTCCCTACCCCCGGAGTTTAGGGACCGATGTGTGAAGGGGAGCTGGGGGGTCCGTCAGCCCTCACCCACCCTCAGCTGGTCCCTCCTGCCCAGCCCCGCTGTGGGGCGAGGAGGGGAGAGACCTGTGGGACCCCCGTGCCCGGCCGCGGGGATGGCAGTGGGGATGGCGGCGGGCAGCGCCTCGCCGGCCCGCTGGCTGCGTGCCGCTCGGCTCCCCGGTTTGTGAAATATTTGCACTTTGCACAAAGTGACACGTAGGTCAGGCCGGGTGACGCCGGGGCCAGCACGGAGGGCTCGGGGGCCGCGGAGCCGTGGGTCGCTCCCTGCGGGGATGATGGCTTCAGGGCTGAACCTCCAGCGGCTGCCGATGTGATTTTGGGGCTCCCCGTCTCGGGTTGGGGGGATCTGTGCTCTCGGGGGGCTGCTGCGGGGTGGGAGCGCGGTGGTGGTTACCGGCATGGGAGTTGGGCGCTCCCCCGCTTACCGTCTCCTGATCACGGGGAGCGGAGCTCGTTCCCCCATTTGGCTGGGGATCGGAGCCGTGTTAATTACTGTCCCTAAATCGGCATCGCCGCTCAAACCCCTGGGTGCTGGGTGTGCTTCGGTGAGCACCGCACTGGCGGCAGCGTCCTGCCTGGGCTGAGGCAGCCCCGGTGCAGTGTGTGGTGCTTGGTGCTCAGGCTGTGCACCCTCCCAGATTTTTTATTTTTTTTTTTTAATGAATCAACAGGTTAATTAGTCCCGATGCACGTAAGGCGCTCCGGGGAGGGTGGCCGTGCCGGCGCACGCCTGTGGCGGGGGAGCCGGTGGTGCCGGCACGCCAGCGGTGTGGGATGCGGTGCCGGAGCAGCAGTTCCCGCACGTTCATCCCGGGAGCGTTCCCGGGGCGGCAGCGCCGGGGCTCTCGGCCCCGTGGGGGTCTGCCAGCATCGCCCCAGAGCAGCCCTCGCCCCGCGCGGGGGTCCCCCCGGCTCTTTGTGGCTGCTTTGTTCCCCCCATGGCCAGCGTGGCCGGCGGCGGAGCAGGGGCTTGTGCTGGCGAACGCGCCCGGAGCTGCCTCAGTGCGGCTCGTCCCCGGCCGCGCCGTGATGCAGACCGAACGTCACCGGAGCAGAGCTGCAGTGGAGGCTCAGAGAGAATTTTAACGTGCCGTTCAGCCACGGACGTGGCCGTCTCCCTTTCCCCCTCCGAGCCCGAGAGCCGTGACCGATGCCGGGGCTGGAAGGTCGGATCCTTCCCCCTGCGATCGGGAGACGGGGGAGCGTGGCCCGACGCAGCAGCCCCTGTTTCACATCGCCTTCCTGGGCTTTGCCTTATTTTGACAGCCTTGGCTGTGGGGTCAGAGCTTATTTCTTAATTATTCAGGATGGTTATCGGGGCTGGGTGCGTGCTGTGCCCTGGTGGGCTCTGACTGAGGTGGGGGGCTGAGCCATCCCCCATGAGCCGAGCCTGGAAGGCGGTTGCCGAAGCCAGCGCGGAGCTGCCTGTGCCCGTCCTGGCTGTCGGGGAGGTTACCTGGCCCTGGCCGAGCTCACCAAGTCCTGCGAGCCCTTCCCGTGCCGGGCTGTAAGGCCGTCCATGTTGAAAGGCGTTGGGCAACACTCAAACCAACTCACCCCCCTCCTCGCCCCCAAGTCTAAATCTAAGGCGGTTTGTGTGTAGACGAGGGCTCATGTGGCTTTTTTATGGTGTTTGCTTTCTAATACGTGGTGAAAATTACCATTTGGGGAGGATTTGTGGGATCCTATTGTATTTATGGAGCTGTTAAACAGCATCTACGCGAGGCTGGGATCTGTAACTCCCTGCTGGAGCAGTTCTGCTGGCGGTGGCAGCTGCGACGCGCCGGCTACGGGCTCCGGTGCCTGGTGGAGAGGGGGTTTTGGGGGGACCTGCGCCCTGCGCCGAGGTCCCGGCACCCCCGCCCTCTGCGGCCGGTGGCGGGGGCAGGATGTGCCGGGGGCACCGCCGCGCTGCTCCTGGGCTGGTGGCTTTCGCTGACCTCTTTCTGCTCTGCTCTCGCTGCTGTGGTTTTGCTTTCCCACCCCGAAGCGAGCGCGGCGGGGGCTCAGCCGCGGTGAGCGGGGGCCGGCCAGGGGCACCTCCGGCACAGGCAGCACCCCAGGATGCTCGGCCACCCCCGAGGGATGCTCGGCCACCCGGCACGATGGCTTTCGTGTGCCGAGCCCCGGCAGGTGACAGAGAGAGCCCAAACCCATCCAGAGCCCCCCCGCTTTCTGCAGGGAGCCCGAGGAGCCGGCGTGCCCCCCGCCTGTTTACACGGCACCAGCGAGCGTATACATATGGCAGGGATGTTTGTTTACACACACACATGCCTATAGAAGGATAAATATATATGTTTATAGTCTGGGAGCCTCCCGAGTGTTGTTCCTGCCTTCATTAGAATGGGAAACGTACCCAGGAAAGGGGAGAGAGAGGGCTGGGCTGGCTTTTTGCCGGCTTCGGCTAGCGTGTCGGGGGGGCTGCTTGCCCAGGTGATGGAGGGTGCCCGAGGGAGCGTTGGCTGCCCCGGCCACCCTCGTGGCAGCATTCGCTGTGCCCCGTCGCAAGGCGGGCAAGCCAAGAGTGCTGAGCTGTGACCTTTTGGTGGCCAGGTGGCTGCCAGACTCTCCTCGGGGTTTTCGGGTCCCCGAACCCACAGGCTGCTGTGTGATCCGGGGTTTTTTTTCCCCCTTCTTGACCGAGCTTATGATTTTGACTAATTGAGTGTGTATCGAGTCGGCAGCTCTTTAATTTTTTTTATAAAAGATTTCCTTCTCGGTTCAGCAAAGTTCAAACTTAATCTAATGTTAGTATCGATCGGCGCTTCTAATTGCAGACAAAAAAAGCCGTAGTTCAGCGGCCCTTTTTGGGTCGGTTTGTACCTCGCGAGCTGCGCCGCCAGCGCTGTGCTGAGCCCGGAGTGATGTTTCATCAGGAAGTCAAATACCGTAAAACTTTATAAAAGGCGTGGTTTCTTTTTTATTTATTTTTTTTTTAAGGCTGACAGCAGGGCTGTGGGAGGGGTTGAGGTTTGATCAAGTTCATTAGGGGCACGGCCGAGCATCCCCACCCTGGGAATTTGCCCACCCCGTGGGTCTGTGCGAGGGGGGATGCTGGGCTGGAAACGGGACGTGCTGTGGGGATGATGGGTGAAGACTCCCCCGGGAGTGGTTTTGGCTGGAAGCAAAACTCTTACACAGGGGATGCACCTTGGAAAAAGCCTCCCCTCCAGTTTTCACCTCTGAGTTTTTGCCCTTTGAGGTTTTGTGGCTGAGCCATCACCTCAGGGAGGTGGCTCCGGTGGGGTGTCCTTGGGGTAGGAATAAGGAGTCTTGCTCTCCCGCCCCGGCTGCTGGCCAACCGCCGTGCCCCAAATGGCAGAGTTTTGCCCTCTTTTCCCCTTTCTGAAGGGCGGAGGGGTGGCAGAGCTGCCTGCCCTCTCCCAGCCGTGCTGGACCAGGCACCGATGCTCCCGATGGTCCGGGATGCTCCCGCTCGGGGAAAACCGCAGCTTCCCATCGGGATCCAGGTCCCGGCTGGGACCCCCGGCAGATCCCGGGACCCGCACGGAGCTGTACCGTTGGTGCCGTCGTGAGCTGGTGTTCCAGCTCCGGGCTCCGTCCTCGCCCGCCGCGGCTCCGTCCCTCTCCGCCTGGATTAGCCCAGCCGCGTACGGCTAATGCCATTAGGCACGTTGGCACCGCTCGACATGTCACAGTGAGAAACAGATGCACTATACCATTAAAGCAATAAACGTGATAAATCGGATCCCAAGTGCTTTGTGAGATGTTATTAGTGTTAATTTCGGTAGCCTGATACAGTGCTTGTTTTTTATTTTATTTTAAGCATTCGGCAATTTATGTTCTGCCGCAGCCGAAACTTGGGGGGAAAAAAGGAGGAAAAATAGAAAACGAGGGGGGGAGGGAAGGGAAAATTAAAAAAAAAAAAAAAAAAGAAAAGCCAGCAGCCCCCCAAACTCTGCCCGTGATTACTTCCAGAGTCCGAAGAGGACTTGGCAGCTCTTGTTTCTTGCTGATGGGCCTTATTAGCGGCACCTGGCATCATAAGGGGCTAATGGAAAGCAGGGTTGCCGGCCGCGGCGCGGGGCGAGGAAGCCCTGATTAGCTTTATGGGCAGGGGGACGTGCCCCGCTCAGGAAATGAATGTTGCCGCCGAGGTCCGCGGCGCTGACCCCGAGCGTGTAACCCGTGAGCGCCGGCCGAGACCCCGCGCAGGATGCTTGGGATTTCGGGGGCTCTCTGGTTCTTGTCACGGGCAGAGGGGGGGTACGGCCGGCTCCGCTGCAGCCTTGAACTTTTGATTTATTCGGTGGGGGAACTTAACCGTTTCCATACTCGGCTGCCGGCGCAGAGGGGGGAAAAGCCCCCTTCGGCTTCCCTCTTGTTCCGTCAATTATTCTGCATCGTTTTAGTTGGGCAGGCGACGCGTTTTAAAGCAAAAACTCTGAGATTCCCATCAGAAAACACCCATTTTAAATTAATTTTTTAAAAATTTTATTTCTTTTCCCCCTTGCCCAGCAAGACCTTTTGTGTCTTCCCCACTGATGGTGAGGGGGGCTTCCACGGGGGGCGATGGGGATGCTGCGTGCCCTCCGCTGGGGTCCTTCCACCTTCCCCAGCCTGGCCCATTTTCCCAGGACTGGGACCAGTGGATCTGCCCCAGCTGATCCCCGTTGGCTGTAGGGCTGGGACCCAGATGCTTAAAACCTCCTGATTGAGGGCACTTGGGGTGGCTTTTTCCCCGAAGCTCACCCGCCCGATGGTCGCTCCCAGCCGTTTGATGAGCATTGCGGGGCCTTTTCAGGGCTCGTTACGGCTCATACAGTGATGTCAGTTAAAAAGGTATTTATTGCTGCTCAGAGGGACCCTCCTGGAGCCTCTGCTGTTTCAGGGGTGATGCTGCCGACTCTTTTTTTTTCCTTTTTCCGCGTGGAAATGGTGCAGAGCAGCCTGGGCGGTTCGTGAGGGAGCATCCCTGCAGCCTTCCCCGCTCCCGCGCGGCGTTGGCTCTTTAGTTACACCGGTGCGTAAATCTGTTTTCCTTGGATAGAGTAAAACGATCTGCATTTTCCTTTTTGCTCACAATTAGCAAGATTTTTCTTTTTCTGCCAGTTATTTTTTTTTTCCCTCTTCCCCCCCCCCCCCCCCTTCCTTGACAGCTTCAAGAGAGGCTTTAAAAGAGTAATTACTAAATATTTCCCGGCAGCCAAACACGGGGCCATGGCATCTCCTGTTGCAAAAGTGAAAAATATTTCTGTTTGCAGTTAATTTTAGTGGCAGGCAGATCATGTTAACTGGGTGTAATTGCTTCCAGATATGGCAGAGGGTTTTGTGTGTTGGGATGAAGGGTCTGGTAAGTGCTCACTTCCTGTGTAAATTAGCCTATTCCATTCATTCCCCCTCGCCCGGCAGTCCTGGCTTGTGTCACTCTGCCTGCGAGGGGGGCTCTTCTTGCCCCCAGCCCGCTGTTGGGCGGCTCGGTGCTTTACGGGGGGTTTGGTCCTTCGCCGGGCATCGCTCCGACCGTGCTGCCTGCATCCCGCTCCGCCGCCGGCGGGACCGCAGCGGCCGTGACTCCCCCTGCGTGCGATGGGGACCGCGTGGGGAAATTGGGATAATGTGAGCCACAGGGGCAGGTCTATGTGTCCTTAGGAATAAAGGCAAACACGGCAGGTGAATCTGCATTGTTAGACTTTTAATATATGGCTTTGCCGGCTTTCGGCGTGGTGGGGACATTGAACATTAGGAAAGAATTTTTCACCCAAAGAGTGGTCGGGCATTGGAACAGGCTGCCCAGGGAGGGGGTGGAGTCCCCATCCCTGGCTGTGTTTAAGGGCCGTTTAGATGCAGTGCTGAGGGATATGGTGTAGGGGAGGGCTTTGTAGAGTAGGGTAGATGGTTGGACTCGATGATCCCAAGGGTCTCTTCCAACCTAGGCCATTCTATGATTCTATGATCCCTCGTTCCCAGTTGCGAAGACCCGCTGTGGGTGTTGGGGGACACCGTGTGTGTGTGTGTGTGTTCTGGACAACCCTCACCTGAGCCAAAGCCCGCCCGAAATGCTTGGTATTGGTTTTGAGGACGGGTTTGTGCTCGCGGTGTTTGGGGATGGGGGAGCAGCAGACCCCCCCGGGGGAGCTGTGCTGGGCTGGATTCCTCTTTTCCACAAGAGCATCCTCCAGCTCCGGGGGTTTTGCGGCTGAAGAAGGGGAGCATCACCCTACAATTTGGGTTGTGGGAGGGAGCCCGTGCGTCCCGGGCTCTCTCTCTCTGGCAGGGGGCCAGGGCCGCCCGTATCATTTTCTCTGTAGTGTTCTTAACTGATTTTAAGCAGATTAGGGCTGGAATCGTGCCCCGCTGTGCGGGTTCCGTTTTTCCACCGTCCTTCGCCCTCGCGTTGCCGTTTCCTTGGCGCGGTGTTGGGCGGCGATGGGCGCTGGAGGAGAGGCTCCTCGGGGCCGGCGCGGCGCGTGGAGCCCGGCCAGCGCCGCCCGCCATAAATCGGCGTTAAACACCCTGCTTTGTGCGCCGTGTCAGCGCGGGGGGAGACGGGCTCTTTATCTGCCTCTATCAGCCGGGCTGATAACCCCCTGCTCCGCGCGGGGGGTGCCACCGTGCTCCTCCGGCGGAGGGGACCCCCGCACCCCCCTCTCAAAAAAAACCCAAAATGCACTTCCATCTGTCTCCCCGTGGCGGGGGGTGGGGGTGGGGGGGGGATGCCTGTTTTCACCTTGGTGACCTAAAAAGAAGGCAGACACCGACCGACCGAGCGGAAAAACAAAGGGAAACTAAAAAAAACCACCCCACAGCCCCAAACAGCAGAGCGTTTCCATCGGTGGTGGGCTCAGAAAAAAGAGCACAAATACCCCCCCGTGGGAGGCAGGTGCCAGGGTGAGGTTCCACATGAAACACCAGGAGTTCTGGGTCTGTTTTCCTGCAGAAAAGTGGCAGAAAGGTGCCCGCTGGCCAGAACAGCTGCCGGCACGGCACCGCAGGCGTCCCTGCGCCCAACGCTTGGGCAAAGCATAAACACGGGGCTCCCCTTGATGGGGCCTGCGTTGCTTTTAAAGTTTTAAAGCTTTTAAAGGGAACTGGGGTTATTCAGCCTGGAGAAGAGGAGGCTGAGGGGAGACCTTATTGCTCTCTCCAACTCCCTGAAAGGAGGGTGTAGAGAGGTGGGGGTTGGTCTCTTCTCCCAAGTCACAGGCGACAGGACGAGAGGAAATGGCCTCAAGTTGCGCCAGGGGAGGTTCAGGTTGGATATTAGGAAAAATTTTTTCACTGAAAGGGTTATCAGACACTGGAATGGGCTGCCCAGGGAGGTGGTTGAGGCACCATCCCTGGAGGTGTTCAAAAGGCAGGTTGATGTAGTGCTGGGAGGTCTGGTTTAGTGATGGGGATGCTCCTTGTTTGTTGTGTGGGTGTCTATTTTTGTCAGTGAGGTTGACGGTTGGACAAGATGATCTTTAAGGTCCCTTCCAACCTAGAAGATTCTGTGATTCTGTAATTCCAGGGACTCGTTTAAAAGCCTGATGCAATTCACATATATATATATATAACTATATAGCTGTTGCCTGTCCTTTCGTGCTGTTCCTGCCCGGCACTGACGTGCCCATTGCTGTGCCCGTCCCACCCGGGCGCTGTTTGCGGCTCCGGCACAACTGCTCCGAGGGCTTTTCCGCTCCGGCCACCGAGTTTGGGGATGTCTTCCCGCTCTTTGCCCTTTGTCACCTTCCCTCGTTCTTTTCTCTGCGCATTATTTATAGTAAATCATATTAGAAAGGAGTGCTAAGGAGGAAGTGTGATTCATCCTCCTTGAAACCAGCGCTGACATAAATAAAGGCAAAGCGCTTACTATGTGTTTTTTATTATGGTGTTTAGGGACAGGTTGTACTAATTTTGGCGTGCGCAAACTAAACCCGTGAAGGCTGCGACTCTAAGAAATTCGATTTAACCACAGCACGGACTGCACGTTAAAAAGAATTCCAGCCCAAACCCAGCCACTCTTCTTGGAAGAGGACGTGGGGCTTTCGGGGCGGCTCATGGCTTCCCAGATTTTGTGGCGTGTCTTTGGCTGCTCCGGTGGCTTTTTTTGGGGGGATGCTGTGGGGCAGCTGCCAGCTCGGGCGTCCTCCTGGCTGGGCTGTCGGGAAAGAGATGCTCGAGTTGGTCCAGAGCAAACCAGAGGGGATGTGTTGAGGGGATGCTCGGGGCAGAGAGACCCAGCAAACGGCTCAAACTGGGGGAGCTGGGGCTGTTGGTGGGAGCTCGCTGCCGGCACCGGTGACGGGTATCTTATCTTTGTCCGGGCACGGGCTGCGGTCGCTGCCTGCTGCGCAACACACACCAACTGCCTTTGCGTGGGAGAGATAAGGCGTTGAGCAACGCCCGCGCCTCCCCGGCACCCGCCTCGCTCCTGCCGTGCTGCCGGAGGCTGCGGCACCGCGCAGGCTGCCGGCACCGGGGCAGCTCCCCGCGCCAAGCCGGGGCACGCTGGCCTGGGGTGGTCGGAGCACAGCGGGGCCCTTTTCTGCGAATCAGCGCCGCGTTCGGAACCGAAACCCTCCCCGCCCTCCCCACGGGGCGTTCGGCTGTTTTCACCCGTCACGCGGTGATTTCCTCCCCTCTCTCTTCCTTCCCCCTCTTCGTAGAAAATACCCCGAGCGCCCGGAGCGGGCGGAAGGGCGCTTCTGCGAACCAGAGCGGTGGCTGGAGCCGTTTGTAGGGTGCAAAGCCACTTTGGGCAGCTCTGCCCACGCTGCCCTCACCTCTTGGGGGGCTGTGGGGGGGCTCCCGCTGCTGCCCCATCTCCCCAGGATGCTCGGAGCCCGGCTCCCGCTTGCCTGGGAACTGGCAGTGGGCAATGAAACTGGCAGAAACCCCACAGAAATATGTTTGGGGGGGAAATTTTAACTTGGATGAAAGCCTTTCCCATGGAAAAATCTGGAGAGGAGTTGTTATTTTTGCTTCCTGGGTCCTTGGCTCCTCTTGCTGTCATGGGGAGGGAGGGGGGAGACACCGTGCCTTCCCCCAGCGTTTCGCTTCGTTGTCGCCCCGGCTGAAGAGCGCGTTTGGTTGGGGTTTTTTGGGGGGGATTTTGAGCTTTGCGTTTCTGGACAGCAGGGAAGGTTGTGTGTGGGGGGAGGGCTGTGGAGAGGGGTGCTGCGGTGGGAACTGGGCCCCCAGCATCTCCCAGCATCTGCCAGCTCGCGGGAGCTGGGGGCTGCCGGGGTCTCGGGATGCAGAGGCCGTCGCTTGTATTGATTTCTGGCTTATCTGGCCCTTTGGCTGGAGGCGGCTCTTCCCTCAGCGTCCAACCAAATGTAACTTAAAGCAGCCCAGAAATGTATATCATCCTTCCCCTGTGTTAATTAGGGCTGGGCGATGCATTATTTAGTGGGACGGGAGCTGCTGCCCCGGAGCGGGTGGGCGGGAGAGAGTGGGGGGCTCTAGTGGGCCCTGGGCCTCAGCATTGGGATAGGGATGTGTCTTGCTGTGCCCGTCCAGAAGGAGATGGCAGAAGAGGGGCTGCTGGTGATGGGGGCTGAGCCCCCAGTGGAGGAGCAGAGCCGGGCATCTCCTAAGGATGGGACTGGGGATGATTTCCTTCTCCTTGTCCTATGGGGTCAACTGTGTGGGGTGAGCACCAAAAGCTCAGCCATCACCAGCATGGGCAGCTGCGCCGCATCCTCCTCCGGCTGGAGCTGGAGAGCAGCTCCCTAATTAGCACCTTCGTTGCTAAGTGAAGGAAGCGGCCGTGCGCGGGCAGCTTCCCACCAGTGGGACGTGTCTTGGGGAGGGGGCTGCCGGACGCCGCCGCCGCACGACACCCCGGGTACCGGTGACCCCGCGCCGAGGCCGGCAAACGCCGTTGGTTCCTCCCCTCCCCGCTGTGTTTGCTGGGGCGTTTGGTGCCACCCACAGATACAGTTGGGGGTGCTGATAGGGATCGCTGACCTAGAGCGAGCGACGGGGACTTTCTTCCTGCTCAGAAATAAAAGCAACCCGCGCGGCGCTGTGTTTGTGTGGCCGGGTGGGACGGCCCTGGCTGCCGGTCCCCACCACCGTGGCTGCTCACGGAGATGTGCCACGAGCAGGGTTTGCCTCCTCAGCGTGCTCGTGGGTGAGTGATTGCAGTCCCTGGTGTCAAACACGTCCCATGGGACTGAGTCTCTTTGGGCTTTGGTGAGGGATAACGATTTTCCACCTGATGGAGAGGATGGCGTGTGTCCATGCAAGCGGGATTTCTTGCCCAAAGCCATCCCGTGCCAGGGTTTCGTTGCCCTGAGCCGCCGTCGGGAGGGATGCTCCTCGTGGTGCCTGCGCTCCCTCCCACACTGTGCACCGTCTCCCTTTGCTGCCGGTGGGGTTTTGGGGCATTTCACTTCTTCCTGCTCGGGTGCGACACGTGCAAACGCGTCTTTGTACGGGCTCCTTTGTGCTGCGACGGCTCATGCGGAAACCACGTTTTCCGCATAAGTAAGCGGAGGGCGAGAGAAATGACAGCGGTGACAACGCCGGAGCCGGGCAGTGGCCTGCAGACAAAGAGCAGCCGGACAAGGCCAGGCGGGTCCCGGGCCAGCTCCAGCTCCGAGCCTGGCTGCAGTCCCCCCGGGATGCCCTGCATCCTCCCCTGATGCCTCTGGTCCCCACGATGCCCTGCATCCCCCCATGATCATATGAAGAGCGGCTGAGGGAGTTGGGGCTGTTTAGTATGAGGAAGAGGAGGCTGAGGGGAGACCTCATCACTCTCTACAACTACTTGAAAGGACACTGTAGAGAGGTTGGTGCTGGTCTCTTCTCACAGGTAATTAACAATAGAACGAGAGGGAACGGCTTCAAGCTCCAACAGGGGAGGTTTAGATTGAACATTAGGAAGGAATTTTTCACTGAAAGAGTGGTCGGGCGTTGGAACAGGCTGCCCAGGGAGGGGGTGGAGTCACCGTCCCTGGCTGTGTTTAAGGGCCGTTTAGATGCGGTACTGAGGGACATGGTGTAGGGGAGGACTTTGTAGAGTAGGGGAGATGGTTGGACTCGATGATCCCAAGGGTCTCTTCCAACCTCAATGATTCTATGATTCTATGATGCCCAGGTTCCCTGATGGTGCTGAGCCTTGGTTCCCCTGTGATGCCGTGGTCCCCAGGGGTCTCATCAGGGGACCACTCCGCAGGCTGGTGGTGGGATGCTGGGGCTGGGGGTCCATGGATGGGCTGGAAGGACACCGGGTTTGCTCCGTCGAGGGTGGCAATAGTGGTGGCCGCAGTGATGGTGGGGACCATGCGGGGTCTCACGTGTGTTCCGTTGCCATCCATCCCTTCCCTCTTCCAGCTGGTGCAGGGTTCAGGGCCGGGCGTCTGTCGGACACGGGGGGTTTTTCCTTCTTTACACACACTGGATTAATTCTTGCTTCCTCCTGCAGCCGCTCCGTTTTCCCACGGTAGGGTTTGTGTCACTGTTATTAACTAATGAGCTGATTCTTTTGCCGTTTTTAAATAACTGTATTTTCCCTTCACTGTGGGAAAAGGAAAATGTCTCCTCTTAATAGCGCAGCTCTCAGAAGTTGTTGAAGGCATGAATTTGCCATTATTTCGCACAAGTGTGCGGATTGCCACACTTTTTATTACCAGGGCTTGAATTGCTGAATCATGGAAGCGGGGTAGTAGGGAATGTTTGCATACACGATGTTGGGAAAAAAGGGCTATTTTTAAAGCTGCAGTAGCGGGCTGGGGTTTCCCTCCCCAGAGTGAATAATACATCGTGAGCTGTGCCCATCCTGGTCATTCAGCCCAACTGAGGGCTCTGCTCTTGTCCAGGGTGATGCCGTGGCCACTGGTGCTCCAGGTCCCAGCCCCTCTCCGGGTCCAGGGGCTTTTCCCCCGGGTTCTGCGGAGCCACAGCCCACCCGGTGCTCGTTAAACGCAGCCGGGGATCGCCAGATCCCTTTGATTCCTCCTGCGGCATCTTCTGCCACATCCTGGCTCCGCAGCCCGGCGTCGGGGTTTTATTATTTTATGGGCGCCGTAACGCTGGGACCGTGTCTCCCCACCACCCTCCTCCTCCTCAGGATGCTCTGCAGCACCGCACAGCGAGCTCAGGGGGGCTCTTGGCCCCAGCTCCTGTTTTGGCACAAGGATTGCCAGGAAAACACACAATATTTGACTTAAGGAGTAAGGGTTTTGCCTTGGGCCTTTTTGTTAGTAAATAACGTGAGGGAAATAAGGGTGAAAAGCAGCACCTCTGTCTGTGGGCAAAGGCTGGGTCCTGCTGTCACAGTCTCAGCCCTTCCTGACGGCCGGGGATCCTTGGGAAGATCCGCAGGGAACCAAAGCCCCAGCAAATGCCGGCGTTTCCAGCCCCTCGCTGAGGGAGCGGGAATGGAACAGAGAATCATTTTCACCCAACAAATTATTGTTCTTGCGAGGCCAGATTTGAAATCTATTTAACTTTTCAGTGTCCCATACCCCTTTAAATGTTTCAAGTGTATTCTCACTGATGGGTTACCTTTTCTTTCCCCGCGGGCTATAATTAGTGTCCTTTACACAGAATTGCCTTAGAATTGGATTTGAAGAAGATAAGAATCAAATTACCAGTATTTATCTTGTAAATTCCAAAAGATCTACTGAGAGGCAGTGTATAAAGAGGATTTTTGAAATTTTGTACCCTGAAAACGCAAGGTCGGTGCCAGGAGTCTCTTGAGCATCGCGTCCTCCACCGCCCTGGCACCTGGAGGTGGCTGGAGGGAGGGGGCAGCTCCTTTCCCCCCCTTCCCCGAGACTCAGTTTCTGGTGACATACACACAGAAATAGGTGTATTTCCATCACCTGATGGACAGAGGGTTGTGTTTTGTTAAAGACACGGTGCAGGTGGTGGGGGTTTGGATGCTGCAGTGCCTTCAGGAGGGTGGGTGCCCCCCGGTTTTGCTCTGCGGCTGCGGGAGCCCAACTGGGGCGAGTATCCCCTCTGCCCCGATGGGGATGCCCGGGTGCAGGATGGCAGCGTTATCCCAGCCTGGACACAGGGAACAGCCTGAGTTGGGTCTTCAGGGCCGGTCCTGGATGGGATGGAGGAGAAAAGTCTTCCCGGTGTGGCTGCTGCCTGGCTTTTCCAGGCTCCCTCTGCGCTCTGCCGGGCGGGCTGGCGGGGGACAGGGCGAGTCGGGCACCAGAAATGGATGGAGGTAATTTCAGTGGGCTCTGTTTTGACAGAAATTAAGCATCTGAATTTAAATTAAGGAGACGGAGAGCCCGGGCAGCTGAGACTATATTTTCATAGCGTAAACAGTTGCAGAAGAAGATTAATAGCATCTGTGTAAACACTCGGGCGAGGTGGCGAGGGTTTTATTTTTTTTTAATAGTTGGAAAATACTAAGGACGGCTGGAGGCGAGAGCCACCATCCCTCCCCTCCTGCTCGCCTGCAGCCCCCTCCCCACGCCCCCCACGGCCCCGTCCGTCCCACGGTAAATATTTCAGCCGCCCTCGGCCCCGCTCTCCCTCCTCGCAGTAAATGACATATTAAAGTAGCCTGGTAACTGAGCACTGGTTGCTGCGCGATAAGCTCCGGGAAATCGATATGTTTGCCATGTGCCTGCTTGTTTATGACACCTGCCTGCAGAGCAGCGGAGCGATGCCCCGCGTCCCGGGCTGCGCTCCGACGGCTCGCCGAGCCCACCGCGGGGGTCCTGCACCCCCCCCACCACCACGCTGTCACCCCCCGACACCCCCCGGGGCATCCCCTCGCCGGGGGCACGATAACGCGAGCCACGGTATCTGGTGGTGCAGAGCGAGGAGGGGCGGGCAGGGTGAGAGATGGGGATGTGTCTTCATCCATCCTGGGGGCTTTTCCCGGCCCCTCTGTGGTTTTCTGCTCCGCTCCCCTTCGTCACCTCCCCAAAGAGGGTCCTGGGGGGTTAAACACTCACTCCATGCACCCAGAAGGGAGGTGGCTGCATCAACAGGCGATGCTTTACAGGAGGAGGTTGGTGCCTTCAGAGCACGATGCTGAGGACCCCTTGGCTGCCTCCCGGAGCGCAGGGGATGCCCCGAGCTCCCACCCTATGAGCCCAGCCCAGTTCAGGGACTGGGATTAGCCCCCAGTCGAGAAAACTCAGAGCCCAGAAGCTCCCGCAGCTTGAGGGGTTCACCCACACCGAGGGCCACCCCCTGCCCGCATCCCCCTGCGCCCGCGGGGCTTTGGCATGGGGAGGGGTTTTGTAAAACCCAAAGTTAGTGACCTGCAGTGATTGACCTTTTGCCCCAGATATGAAGTTGGGAGGGAAAAGACACGGCTTGCAAGATTTCTGTAAAACTGTTGACCTCTCGCAAGATTAACTCAGAGATAATAGTAATTATCAACAGATTACGGCAGGTCCAATCGATGGTGAACTTTACCTCCTGCCTAAAACTGAAGGTCGGCGTTTTATTGCCGCGAAGATAACTCCTGCGGGTTTTCACACTAAACGTGCCCGTACGTAGGGAATCCCTGAGCTGAGCATGGGGGGTTCCTGTGGGCTCTTTGGGAGGGGGGAGGGTCCTGCGTGGGGTTTTGTGAGGCTGAATCCCGTGGGTGAATTTCGGGGTGCCCCGCGTCGGGGGCGTGGGCACAGAGGGGCAGCGCCTGCCTCCGAAAAGGCACTTTCTCCTCGACGGGCTTTTAATTGCTTGCTTTCACTTTTTATGTATAAAAGATTGTCCATTTAATTAACTTGAGAATGCAATTTCAAAAACGCTAATGCTTTACACATGACGGCTCTTAAAATAAAAGTAGCGTCGCGGCGCTGCGCTTCCCCAACCTCTGGTGGGCTGTTTGGGAGAGAAACCATCCCCCCGGCAGTCCCTGAGTCTTCAGCGGGGCTGGAGGAGATTTGGGGTGTCTCATCCTGGGTTTACCCCGTTAGCATTCATTTTGGGGCTGGTGGGAGCAGAGTTGGTGTTTCCATCCGTGTCCTTGTCTTTCCCTGGATCTCACCTCTTCATCTCCGGTCGATGTCACCCTGAGATGTAGCATCTTCTCTGTGGTGGCTGGAGCGAGCGGGGACCTCGTGCTGCTCGGTGGGAAGGGATGGAGATTTGGTTTTCTGTAGCACTGACGAGCAGGTTTGGTTTCTGCAAGTCTTCCTCAAACCCTTTTTTACATTTTTTAAATTTTTTTTTAATGGAGCTGCTTTAGAATGGCTGTGCTTCTGGGCACGGGGCGCATCCACACGGCGACCCCTCGCTTAAAACACCCCTTTGGGCCTTTCAGGCTTTGTTGGCTTTTACTGAGCACCCCTGGTCTGTGTGGTGGGGACACACCAGGGGCTGGCAGGGTGGAAGGTGGCTTCTCTGGGACCCCTGGGGTGCCCTCCCCGGGACCCCCAGCCTGGTAGCACCAACGAGCCCCAGAGCTGACTCTTCGGGGCTGCTCCTGCTGCCAAAGGGGGGGTTTACACCCGGCTCTGGGGAACCCCCCCGTTTTTCCCTCCCCTTTCCCCCAGATGGGAGCCGGGAAACCTGGTGGGAACTTTGAGGCGAGTCGCCGGTTTTGTTGTTAAAAACCTGCACGCAC
>NW_015090916.1:363871-385885 GCF_001431845.1 Calidris pugnax | reverse complement strand
CTTTTTTTTTTCTCCTTTTTTTTTTTTTCCCTTTTTTTTTTTTCCCTTTTTTTTTTTTCCCTTTTTCCCCCCCCCCTTTTTTTTTTTCCCTTTTTTTTCGCAGCTTAGAAACCTCTCTTTGTGGCAGAAGGCTGGGAGGGTTTGAATACCACATACAGGCGTAGGAGGCTGACTGAGACCATACGGCTTTATCATTCATTAATTCCTGTGCTCATTCATCCCCCTATTTAAACTTCTCTGTAAAGACGGGAGCTACAGATGGTCTTTTGGTGCCCGCTTTAGCCTGCAGACCTCGGCCCCGACAAAGGGGGACAGAGGGAGCAGCAGAGTGTACAAAATATTTCCAACCATTAGAAATCGAGGTCTCATTCACCGGCGGCTCCTGTTTTGAAAGCGAATTTATGCGGGAGCATCGTTAAACCCGCCGAACGGGGCATTGCCAGGAGCTGCCCTTAATTGAGGGGCAAGCGTCGGCCGCGGCTCCGCTGGCCAGAACTGAGCTTGAGGAACCGGAGGAGCCGCAGCGTTTCTGTCCCCGTGTCCTCGCTCTTGTGTTGTGCAACCCAAAGCTCTGCTCTCCCCGACGAAGGGGAATGAATTTGGCTTTATTTGCCTTGCCTGATTTTGGTGCCAGATCACTGTTACCGTTCCTCTTTTAAGAGTTTCTTACCGTTTGGGATGCGATGCCGCGTCCCCCTGTGGGAAATGGTGACCCCAGAGCGCGCATCCCAGGGATGTTGGAGTCTGGGCATCCCCTGGTACCTCGGGATGGCCACTGGTTTTCTCCTTGCGTGGTGGCCCCCGCCTTCCCAGTGTGAGATTGGGTGGGTTTAGGTGTGTTTGTGGGGATGTGCTGGAGGTGGGGATGTGCTGGAAGTGGGGTGCTCGGCGTAACGCCGGCAGCTCCTCTGCCTGGAGGTGCCCGAGTTGTCCTGGGGAAGTCAAGTCCCATGGGAATGGGGGATGCTGAGGGCTTGCACCATCCCCATCCTCATCCCCTGAGGTTCACAGGGGGAGAACGGGCACGCTGGTGTGCAGGGATGCACCCCATGGACCAGTGCATCCCTCTGCGTGCTGGGTGGCCCAAGAGGAGCCCCCACCTACCCAGAATACGTTCCCTCTGGGACTGGATGCAGCCAGGAACCCACCCCAGCGAATGTAAGGATCCTCCTCCCGGGGTTGCCCCCCTGAGGGGAAGGGGCTGCGCTCCCCGGCAGCCGCTGGATTGAAGGGATTTGATGCCTGGTGGGGAGACCCCGGGAAGCCTCCCCCACCCCTGCCGTCACTGTGGGTCTGGGGGGTTGCAATTGCACCCCTTGGCCGAGGAGGAATTGCTGGTCCCACCAGCTTTTTGGGGAGATGCTGGGGAAACACGGGGTGTTTCCTAAATAAAAAGCCCCTCCGCCGAGGGGCTCCGAGTCCGGCCGCGCTCCGTCCTTTCCGCTGGAAAGTCGGGACGAAAAAGTTTTCTCGTGGAAAACCCAAATTCTGCGATCTTGTTTTTTTACACATGCTGTGCTTAAATATTAACACCAATTGAGCAAATTGCCTTTTAACTGCTTTTATTTGCTTTCATTAACGGTATAATTTAAAAGCTCCCGAATTTGCATGGAACCTGTTGTGCACGTTGGGGAGGAGGGGGGGGGTGTGGCTGCTCGTAAATTAATTAATGGTGACGAGGCTCCTCGGGGAGGGCCGGGGCGGCTCGGCGGTCCGGGACGGCGCGTACTTTTGGCGGGGGCCGGGGGGAGCGGAGCGTGCCGTCAGGGCTGGCGTCCCGCTCGCGGCTTGGCTCGCCCGCAAGGTATTTATTTATTTTTGCAGCGAAAACATGTTGTAGGCTGAGCAAAAACTGACCGGGGGAGAGCTGCTCGCAGCGCTCTTCCTGTCACAGCACCAGCCTTTCGGCTGAGGCAGGAAGTCAAAAAACAAAATAAAGGAGAAAGTTGCCGGTCCCGTGCCCCCCTCCATCCCCATCCTGGGGCTCAGCGCCGCCCGCATCCCACCTGCGTTGTTCTTCCACGAGATGACAGGTTTCCAGCGTGGTTTTGTCCCACAGCCCCTCGCTCCCCCCAACATAGATGTTTTTGGGGGAGCAAAAATTTGCCAGTGCAGTGGCCCCCATGTGCCAGGTCTCGGGCTGCCCCAGCTTTTCACACCTCCCACTTCCATAGTCCTTCCCGAAAAAACAGGTTTTCCATGGGAGGGCTTCATTGTTGGACGGAGAGCGATGACTTCAGTCCAAGCCCCCCCATCCCAGCTGTCCTCGTGGAGGCTGCCCCCCCTCCCACCGGGCGCCGTTCTCCCCCACGCTGTCCTTTTTAGCAGTGGTAAATGGTGCCTCCGAATTGCTGATCATAAGCGTTTCGTGTCCCCGCCTTGGGAAATGGGGTGGAAAATGAGGGGGTTTGCACAAACAGCCTGGGTGAACACACTCGTGTTCATCTCCGGGATGGCTGTTCCCGGGGATCCCAGCCCTTGCCGTGGTTCGGAGCATCCCGGGGAGGGCACTCGGCGTCTTCCAGGGGAGAAAAGGGCCGGGGAGAAACACTTCTGGAGGTGGAATATGCATCTCCCTTGTGCCTTTGCAGAGGGAGCAGCTGGTACCGTGGGGCTCTGGAGGTGACAGTGGCTCCCAGTGAGCCCAGACCATGATTGGATGCACTGGTGCCATTGGTGTGACCGGCATCACCGGTGGCAGCGCCCAGACCCCTCTGCCTGGCATGGGACCCCCCGCAGGAGCCCTGCGGCGCTGCCCCCCGGCTGGGTGCCGGTTACCGGTGCCGGTGCCGGTTGGGAACCCGGCGGTGGCGGGATCTGGCACCTCGGAGCTGCTCCTCGTGCCGCCACCTCCCTGCCCTGGGCTCTCGCCGGGGCCCCGCGCAGTCCAGATAGGTTAATTTACTGGCTTGACAAGGTGCGTAATGTTCATCTCCCGGCTTCTAATTGGCAATAATTAGTTCTTTGTCAGCCCTGGGAACTGGCGAGGAAGCGTCGTGTGCCCGGGCGAAGGCAGCAGGAGAGGAGGCTGGGGTGGGGAGAAGCCTTTCCCGGGAATCCTGGCGGAGCAGCCTGTCCGAGGCCGTGTCTCCGCGCCGGGGAAGGGCTGCGTAACAGCCGGGTATTAGGGTTTCATTAATCAAAGACACTTCCAGTGCCCCTTTACAGCAACACAACCGCTGCGGCTGTCCCCGGCTGACAGCTCCCTCATTCATCTTCCCGGGGAGGGAGAAGGGGGGGGACCCGCTCCCTGCGCGCCCCGCGTCCCCGCTGCCACCGCGGTGTGTGCGGGAGAGGGTCGGCCCCGCGGCGTGGCGGGGGTTGTGTGCAGGACAGCGTTACCCCTCGGCCCCACGCCGCAGGAACGCCCCACGGAGAAGCGCTGGTTTGCAGGAGGAGGAGGATGTTTGGCTGTCGCCAGCCTTCGTCCTGAGGCGGGGGGTGTCACAGCATCTGTACTGGGAGGGGGGACTCTGAGCTGCCCTCCCCCTGGCTCTGGTCCTCCCCAGGCTTTTCCAGCAGGGCTGGTGGGGGGACACTTTGGGAGGCGCTCTGGGAGATGGGTTGTAGGGCAGCAAAGGCGAGACCCCGGCCGGGATCGTGCTGCGGCTCTTCCCACCCCCTGCCCGGGGGAGGCACCTCTCTCGGTCCCCAAAATCCCAGTGGGAAACCTCATGGACCTGGCAGTCGCATCCCGGGAGCCGGCACCCCAAACCCTCCCCGGGAGGGAGCGGTGCAGCACACGGAGCGGGTTGCAATTGGGCGTCGTTAATTCTAGCTGCAAAACCCCAATATTTTGGAGTCGCTCATAAGGAGGAAGCGCTCTCCTCAAAGCGCCGCGTGGGTCTGTGTGCTGACATCTGGAGAGCGCAGATAGATATTTTCCCTAAGACTGTATTTCCAAGCCATGAGCTCTTCCCTGGCTGTTAATTAATCCTTTGTAGTTTAGCGACTGATGAAATCATGACTCTATGAAATTTTAATCCTTGCGCTGTACAGGCACCACCGACATTATCAGAGGACCCCAGGTGTGTGCTTGAAATTAGTTTGTTGAATCTCTTGCATATTTGATTACCTCATGAAACTCCTCGGGATGCGGCCGCCGGCTGGAGGGACGGCGTTTGACGGGGGGTTGTGCCCCATCCTGGCTGCGGTTCCCAGTGGGGCTGGGGGGGCTGGAGCTGGGGAGGGGGCACCACCAGCATCATCAGCATCATCTCGGTAACGAGGGGAGGGGAGAGCGTCTCCCTGGTGGGACAGAGCTTCTGCTGCAGGTTTATTTCCTCCGGCATGAGGGACCCAAAGGAGTTGGGGGGGAGGGGGGCATGGAAATATCTGCCGTGCAAAAACCCCTGGGGAAAGTAAACCCGAGCATAGCACAGATGTAACGTCGTGGGAGGGGGGGACATGGGGATGCACCCCCCCTGCCCGGTGGGGGCTGTTCCCGCTCCGTGAGGGTGAGCTCAGCCCAGGGAAGTGGCACTGGTACCACTGGGTACCACTGGTGCATCTCCAGCCTCCTCCCTGATGCTGGGTCGCTGAAGAGAGTGGAAATTTTTTAAAAAAATCCCCCTCCCCTAAAACTCTCCCAAACCCCTGAGCTGCGCTTTGCTCCGGCCTCCCGTTGGCATCGCCGCTCTCCCCACTTTTGGCTCCCTGGGGACTTTCACCCTCTCCTCAGGGCCCCAGGAGCTGCAGGATCCCTCTCCCCCGGGGATGATGCTGCCGGGACCATCCCGGGACCCCTCCCCGAAGCGCCCAGTGCCGGATGCTTTCCCCGTGTCCCGACCGCCCCTTAAGCCCAGGAGGAAGGAGGGTCCAAGGCCGGTGCCCGGCCGCGTGCGGAGCGCGCTGGTGCTCCGTGGGCACACGTGCTGCTCAGGAAACCAGATGATGAATGTATTTTTAAACTTGGAATCCGTGAACCGCTTATTATTTCTGAATTAGGAATCAAAACATGTGAATAATCGCGCCGCTGCTGCGGCAGATGTACCCGCCGCTAAGGTCACTTTGCTTTTCGGGGGGAATGGGGTATGATGGTTGAGGAGGAGCTGCGGCAGCGCTCTGCCCGGCGCCCCTGTCACCCCTGTCACCTCTGCTCAGCGTCCCGGCCGCCGTGCCCGCCGTGGCCCCGCGGGCTGGGGGCTGCACGGGCTCCCGTCCCCGCGCCGTCGCTGTCACCAGCTGCAGAGAAGGGAGATGATGGTTTTGGACGCGGAATTAGCTCTGATGGTTATTCTGAGCAGGGCTGCGTGTGCTGCCACGCATTAACCCCTTGGTGCCCGTGGCAGTGGGACGTCGTGGAATTTTTTCTGTGGGTCGCGAGTGTCGGTGGTGGGGCAGCAGAGATCTGGGGGGGCATTCCTGGGGCCAGCAGTGCCTGCTGCCAGCCAGTACCTTTGGCTGCATCCCGCATCCCACATCCCCCTCGTAAAGCCCACGTGGTCCAGCTGCACCGTCTGGGATGCATCCAGTGGCTTCCTATCCATGCACATCCCTTCCATGCACATCCCATCCATGCACATCCCATCCAGCGTGAGCCCCCCCAGTGCCCCCAGACCCAGGTGGGCAGGGACGAGGTGCCGGGGCTGAGATGCACCAAGGGAGCCCCGGGGGGATCATTCTTCCCAGGAAATCTCATGCAATAATGATAATTAACGACTAAACCTGGTCTGAGCCCGGGGTGCTGCACGGGCCCTGCCCATTGCCAGCTCCACCGTGGGCTAAAATCACGCTTATCGTGTGCTTTTGGCGTCAGTTGGTTGTTTTTTAGGGAAGGTGAGGGAAAGCGGGAGGGATCCTGTCCTCGGCTCCTTGGGAAAGGGGAAGCATTGGCATCGTGCTGTGAAATGATGTCACGCCACAGCATCTGGTGA
The DNA here is from genome assembly GCF_001431845.1 of Calidris pugnax. Classification (NCBI taxonomy): domain Eukaryota; kingdom Metazoa; phylum Chordata; class Aves; order Charadriiformes; family Scolopacidae; genus Calidris; species Calidris pugnax. The sequence continues at coordinate 380,009 of NW_015090916.1, read as the reverse complement.
AAGCTCAGGAATTAGCTCATGGTAAATATAAATATTGTGCGGGCAGGGAGTTTTAGTGCTCTCTATTGATAGCTGTCCCCTCCCCCCTTTTATGTTTTTAAACTTCAGAAATAGTAAAATCTTTATTTCCAGCTCCTGTAAGATTTATTTCATTATTTTTTTTTTAGGAGCAGCGGCGGTTTGAGGGCAGGTTTGGTGTTGGGTTTGGTTTAGGTTTTTTTTTTTCCCCCTTCTTAATTTATTAAAGCAAAAGGAAGGTCTGGGCTCCCTTCCCCCTTCCCCGTGCCCTTAATAGCTCTCCCGGCTATTTTAATCCGGAGGGCAGCGCGGTGCCTGTGCCGAGCGCGGCGTCCCCAGCCCCGCGTCCCGCGCTCCGCTGTCACCCACCCTCGTAAATCACCACCTCGGGGGGGGCTGCGGGGGGGAAATCGCCCTCTGCGCCGCGCGGATGTAAAACCCTTATCGGGGGATGTCTGTCGTGGTTTCTGCAGGCGGCTTCGCTGCCCGCTGACCTTGGCTCCACGCGACATCCCCTGCTGCAAACGAGACGTGGCACCGCCGCCTCTTGTCTTGATAAAATACATCAGGGGATGAATTGATTTTCATATCGATTTCCACCCGGGCGGCGGGGAGGGGGGAATTATTTAAGCGGGTTGAGCTGGGGGTGCGCAGCCACCCGGGTCCCCCCCTTTACCAGCCCGGCAGCCGCCCCTCCGATGGGCACCGCGGCCGTCGCCCGCCGTAAATAAAATCAGAAGGCGCCCATAAAACTCCGTTATTGCTGCGGCACAAAGTTAGAACCGCTCGAGGTTTCTGCTCCCTGGCTCTCGCACGCGGCAATGAATATTTTATAGGAAAGGAAATACTTAGTGCCTGAATCTTTTTATAGCGTCTGCTGCTCCCGCGGGTGGGAACTGCCCCCTCACCCAACGCGGGACTGAGCCCCCGCCGCAGCATCCCGGGTCTGTGTCCCCAGGAAATGGCATGGGATGGGGGGAAATGAGGCGAAATAGGGGCAAAATGCAGTGTGATGGGGGAAATGCCACAGGATGGGGGCAAAAATGCTGCAGGATGGGGGGAAATGCAGTGGAATGGGGGCAAAACGCAGTGTGATGGGGGAAATGCCACAGGATGGGGGCAAAAATGCTGCAGGATGGGGGGAAATGCAGTGGAATGGGGGCAAAACGCAGTGTGATGGGGGAAATGCAGTGGGACAGGGGGAAATGCCACGGGATGGGGGCAAAAATGCCGCAGGATGGGTGGAAAGTACCACAGGTTGGGGGGAAATGCAGTGGAATGGGGGCAAAATGTAGTTGGACAGGTGGGAAAGGCGCTGAGATGGGGGGAAATGGCAGAGGATGGGGGCAAAATGCCACAGGACGGGTGGGAAATGCAGTGGGACACAGGGAAACACCGCAGGATGGACGGGAAATGCCACAGGATGGAGAAAAGTGCTGTGGGATGGGAGGGAAATGCTGCAGGACAGGTAGGAAATGCAGAGGGAGAGGGGGAAATGCAATGGGACGGAGGCAAAATGCTGCAGGATGGGTGGGAAATATGCCATAGGATGGGGGGAAATGCAGTGGAATGGGGACAAAATGCAAGTTGGACAGGTGGAAAAGGCGATGAGATGGGGGGAAATGGCAGGGGATGGGGACAAAATGCCACAGGACAGGTGGGAAATGTGACAAAATGGGGGAAATGCTGTGGGATGGGTGGGAAATGCAGCAGAATGGGGGCAAAATGCCATAGGATGGGGGGAAACGCCATGGGACACGGGGAAACACCACAGGATGGATGGGAAATGGCGTGGAATGGGGAAAATGCAGTGGGATGGGGACAAAATGCCACGGGATGGGGGGAAATGGTGCGGGGTGGGGGTTTTGACCTGTCGCATAGGCATCAGGTGGTGCCAGCAAACCCGCTGCAAAATGCAGGGGGACAAATCTGTGCCCTTCACTCCCCAGTCAGCACAAGGCTCTGAGCGTCGCCCCGACGCCTATTTACTTCTTGCTTTTAACTTAGGAGGACTCCGAGGTTTCGCTCCTGCCTCGGGGTCCGCAGCATCCACAGGTTTGGGGCCAAATCGCCGCCCCCGAGCCGTCCCTGGGCAATAAGGGGGTCGTTGCCACCCGCGGTCGCCCTGTGCCCTGGCAGGCTGCGCCCCAGCCCGGGGATGACAAAGTGCCCTTTAGTTAATTGCAGAACGGATCGCCTGGAGTTAAAAGTTCTGATTTATACGACTCTGGCTCTAACTGCTCAATAACACGGGCCCGTAATCTACTTTCATTTCAAACAGAAGGGTGATTTATGGGGCAGCATGCCGCTTTAGCTCAGAAATGAGGTGTTCAACATATGCTCTGTTGACATAAATTTGGAATTTATCGCTCCTGTCAAAACTGCCTGTTGGACAAAGGTGCGCATTAAGGCAATAAATGGCTCGGAATAGTTTTCTGTCAAATTTCCTAACCATTGTATTCACTCCGTTTGAGGGGGAAAATACACACTTAAAAGTAATCAAGCGGCCAAAAGCCGTGTGTCTTGTTTGGCGCAGAGGGGAGTGGAGGGGTCTCCTCCCCGCTTCCCAAAAGGGGCCGGGGCAACAGGAGCTCCTCAGATAAAAATAGGCGGATTTCTGCCTGTTTTCATGTGGCCAGAGCAGGAGTTGGCTTGTGGTGGGCCAGCTGCGGTCGTCATCGGGTACCGGGGCTGCGCTGGTACCCGCATCCCCCGGGATGCTCCATTGATCCCCCATGTCCCCTGGGATGCTCCATTGAGCCCCCACATCCCCCAGGATGCTCCACCGAGCCCCCACATCCCCCGGGAGCGGGCAGCGGCGTTTGCCACCGACCCCGGCCCTTTCACACAAAGCACCCTGTGGGGAAAACTCATAATTTTTACACCGCGCGGTCTCGCTGGAATCGCCGTCCCTTTGAAGTGCTTTTTGCGGGGCATTTACAGGCCTTTTTAATTACGGGCAGCTTGCGAGGGGCCAGCCTCCCGCCCGGCTTTTGTTCGCCGGGGCCGGCTGGGGAGGGGGCATCGCCCCTCGGTGGGTCGGATCCCTCCGGAGCGCCCCTCGCCGGGGCTGCCGCGGGGAGGTCGGGCCAAGGAGAGCCACCAAGCTGGTGAGGGGCCTGGAGAACAAGTCCTATGAGGAGAGGCTGAGGGAACTGGGCATGTTTAGTTTGGAGAAGAGGAGGCTGAGGGGAGACCTCATTGCCCTCTACAACTACCTGAAAGGAGGGTGTAGAGAGGCAGGTGTTGGCCTCTTCTCCCAAAGGACAAATGACAAGACCAGAGGAAATGGTCTGAAGTTGCAGCAGGGGAGATTTAGATTAGATATTAGAAAGAACTACTTTCCTGAGAGAGTGGTCAGGCACTGGAACAGCCTGCCCAGGGAGGTGGTGGAGTCACCATCCCTGGAGGTATTTAAGAAACGTATAGACATGGCTCTTCAGGGCATGCTCTAGTGCCCAAGGTTATTGGTTTATGGTGAGGTGTTGAGTGTGGGGTTTAGTTGGTGGGTGCGGTGTTTTTGGTGGGCGTTTGGTGTGGTGTGTTTTGTATTTGTATTTGTTTGGTGTGTGTTTTGGGGGGTTTTTTTGGGTTTTTTTTGGTGGGTTTTTTTTTTGTGTGGTTGGACTCGGTGATCTCAGAGGTCCCTTCCAACCACTAAGATTCTGTGATTCTGTGATCCTCGCTGTGCCGGAGCATCCCCCAGCCCTGTCTCTCTACTGGGGGGCTTCGTGCCCGCGTGCGCCTCGAGCAGGAATTAACAAGGAAAACCGTCTTATGCCAAAAAAAAGGCGCTTTTCCCAATTCCCACTGCTCTCCCATCCCACAAGCATCGTCTTGGCTGAGTTCCTGGCGAGGACTGTGCAGGAGAACAGAACCGCACGGAGTGCGATTTCGGCCTCAGATTGGAACCATAAAGTGTGGTTTATGTTTTTGGGTTGGAGTCGGGGCAGCGTCGCCGGGCAATGATGTATTTTAACGTCCTTAACCTCTCCCCCCCGCCCCTTTCTAGAGGCACAACTTGAGAAGCACATATTGATCTTTTCCCTCAGATCTTAACAGCCCCAGCAGCCGTAATACCTTGCTTACATCTGCCAGGTTTTTTGTGCAGTTTTGCAACATCTCCTTAATCCGGCGAGCAGAAATAGAACATTTCAATCATATTTTGCTACCGGGAAACCGAGCAGATAAAGCGCTTTAAGACCTTGTTGAAAGGGACCGTGCGAGATGGTGCGCGATAAGGCGGCCCTGCCAGCCGGCGCCCAATGGAAAACTTTTGTTGCTGCTGAAATTTGTTGATAGAGATATTGCAAGTGAATTGCTCGGCGAGCACCCCGGCGCGTTAAAACAAGGGGGAGGTGGGGCGAGGAGGGGAAGCAGCAGTGCCCGAGCCGGGGGGGGAAGGTGGGTTTCCAGCTCCCCTGTCCCCCCGACTCCCTCCCGCGCTCCCCGGGGAGGGTTTGCCGCTATTTCTGCGGGTTTGGGCCACGCGGAGAGAGGAAACTGGTCCTTTTGTTTCCCCTCTGTGCCTTGAGACTCGCTTTAGGGAAAAAAACAAACCCCAAACTTCCAAGTTTTACTTGAACTAATTATCCAATTACGCTTTAATGCGCTGGGAAGGCGTTGGAGGCTGGAGGAGGCGAGCGCTGGCGGGGGGACGCTGCTCCTCCCCACAAAGTGGCTTTAACCCGGCGCTGGGTGCAGGAGGCTGGAGGGAGCTCAGCCCCGGCCGGGACGTGTGACAGGCACGTCCCTAATTAAAAATGCAAAATGAGAAGGTTGTCACTTGTTTAGCTGACTTCTTGGCAGCAGGAGCCTGTCAGGAGGCTGGTGTTTTATTTATTTTTGCGAAGCGGATAAATCCTCTGGATTGTAAACCTTCTTGGCCTGAATTCGTGCATGACTCCTAATCCTCCGCTATGACACAGGGAATTCAGGACAAGCCTGATTAATAATTACATTATACAGCAAAGTTGAGAGTTGAATCCAGCTCCCGCTCTCTGCTGCTCCGCGCCCTTCCCGCTCCGCCATCTCTGCTCGGGGCAGGACATCCCGGGGTCTCCTCCGGCACTGCCGTGGGGTGGGATGCACATTGGGATGCAGGATTCAGGGTGGGGTGTGCGTTGGGATGCAGGAAGCGGGATGCAGAAGGGATTGCAGGTTGGGATGGGATGCAGGGCAGGATGCGGGTTGGGATGCAGGAACTGGGATACAGATGGGGATGCAGGGTGGGAAGCGCATTGGGATGTGGGTTGGGATATAGGATGCAGGTTGGGATGCAGGAAGCGGGATGCAGGGTGGGATGCAGGATGGAATGAAGGATGGGATGCAGGTTGGGATGCAGGAAGTGGGATACAGAAGGAGATGCAGGGTGGGATACGCATTGGGATGTGGGTTGGGATGCAGGTTGGGATGCAGGAAGCGGGATGCAGGGTGGGATACGCATTGGGATGTGGGTTGGGATATAGGATGCAGGGTGGGATACGCATTGGGATGTGGGTTGGGATATAGGATGCAGGTTGGGAAGCAGGAAGAGGGATACAGAAGGAGATGCAGGGCGGGATACGCATTGGGATGTGGGTTGGGATATAGGATGCAGGTTGGGAAGCAGGAAGAGGGATACAGAAGGAGATGCAGGGCGGGATACGCATTGGGATGTGGGTTGGGATATAGGATGCAGGTTGGGAAGCAGGAAGAGGGATACAGAAGGAGATGCAGGGCGGGATACGCATTGGGATGTGGGTTGGGATATAGGATGCAGGTTGGGAAGCAGGAAGAGGGATACAGAAGGAGATGCAGGGCGGGATACGCATTGGGATGTGGGTTGGGATATAGGATGCAGGTTGGGAAGCAGGAAGAGGGATACAGAAGGAGATGCAGGGCGGGATACGCATTGGGATGTGGGTTGGGATATAGGATGCAGGTTGGGAAGCAGGAAGAGGGATACAGAAGGAGATGCAGGGCGGGATACGCATTGGGATGTGGGTTGGGATATAGGATGCAGGTTGGGAAGCAGGAAGAGGGATACAGAAGGAGATGCAGGGCGGGATACGCATTGGGATGTGGGTTGGGATATAGGATGCAGGTTGGGAAGCAGGAAGAGGGATACAGAAGGAGATGCAGGGCGGGATACGCATTGGGATGTGGGTTGGGATATAGGATGCAGGTTGGGAAGCAGGAAGAGGGATACAGAAGGAGATGCAGGGCGGGATACGCATTGGGATGTGGGTTGGGATATAGGATGCAGGTTGGGAAGCAGGAAGAGGGATACAGAAGGAGATGCAGGGCGGGATACGCATTGGGATGTGGGTTGGGATATAGGATGCAGGTTGGGAAGCAGGAAGAGGGATACAGAAGGAGATGCAGGGCGGGATACGCATTGGGATGTGGGTTGGGATATAGGATGCAGGTTGGGAAGCAGGAAGAGGGATACAGAAGGAGATGCAGGGCGGGATACGCATTGGGATGTGGGTTGGGATATAGGATGCAGGTTGGGAAGCAGGAAGAGGGATACAGAAGGAGATGCAGGGCGGGATACGCATTGGGATGTGGGTTGGGATATAGGATGCAGGTTGGGAAGCAGGAAGAGGGATACAGAAGGAGATGCAGGGCGGGATACGCATTGGGATGTGGGTTGGGATATAGGATGCAGGTTGGGAAGCAGGAAGAGGGATACAGAAGGAGATGCAGGGCGGGATACGCATTGGGATGTGGGTTGGGATATAGGATGCAGGTTGGGAAGCAGGAAGAGGGATACAGAAGGAGATGCAGGGCGGGATACGCATTGGGATGTGGGTTGGGATATAGGATGCAGGTTGGGAAGCAGGAAGAGGGATACAGAAGGAGATGCAGGGCGGGATACGCATTGGGATGTGGGTTGGGATATAGGATGCAGGTTGGGAAGCAGGAAGAGGGATACAGAAGGAGATGCAGGGCGGGATACGCATTGGGATGTGGGTTGGGATATAGGATGCAGGTTGGGAAGCAGGAAGAGGGATACAGAAGGAGATGCAGGGCGGGATACGCATTGGGATGTGGGTTGGGATATAGGATGCAGGTTGGGAAGCAGGAAGAGGGATACAGAAGGAGATGCAGGGCGGGATACGCATTGGGATGTGGGTTGGGATATAGGATGCAGGTTGGGAAGCAGGAAGAGGGATACAGAAGGAGATGCAGGGCGGGATACGCATTGGGATGTGGGTTGGGATATAGGATGCAGGTTGGGAAGCAGGAAGAGGGATACAGAAGGAGATGCAGGGCGGGATACGCATTGGGATGTGGGTTGGGATATAGGATGCAGGTTGGGAAGCAGGAAGAGGGATACAGAAGGAGATGCAGGGTGGGATGCAGGAAGCGGGATGCAGGGTGGGATGCAGGATGGAATGAAGGATGGGATGCAGGTTGGGATGCAGGAATTGGGATACAGAAGGGGATGCAGGGCGGGAAGCGCATTTGGGATATGGGTTGGGATGCAGGATGCAGGCTGGGATGCAGGAAGCGGGATGCAGGGTGGGATGCAGGGTGGGATGAAGGATGGGATGCGGGTTGGGATGCAGGAAGTGGGATAGAGAAGGGGATGCAGGGCGGGAAGCGCATTGGGATATGGGTTGGGGTGCAGGATGCAGGTTGGGATGCGGGTTGGGATGGGATGCAGGATAGGATGCACATTGGGATGTGGGATGGGACGCAGGGTAGGCTATGGGCTAGGATGCGGAATGCAGTGTGGGATGCAGGATAGGATGCATGTTGGGATGTGGGATGGGATGCAGGGCTGGCTGCTTTTGACAGTTGTGAGGGAGGTGGACCCTGTGCTGGGGTCTGCAGCTCTGTGTGGCTGGAAGGGATGCTCCTGGTAGGGCTCGCTGCTGCAGCAGCTTCACGCCAGTAAAACCGGGGAGGAATAACGCTCCCCCCATCCCGGGCTGTGCGCAGGACGCCAGCCGTCCCAGCCCGGCCGGGGCCGAGCCCTCCCCGGGGAGCGGCCGAGGGAGGAGGGTTCGGCGTCCAGCCCCGGACAAGACCGTTTCTGTTTTGTCTTTTGGCAACAAGGCAATAAAAATACGCCGCTCTTGTTGGGGAGTGATGATAGATGGTGGATGCGAGCAGAGGTCGGCACGCAGCGATTCGCTGCCTCGCTCCTCGCACACACACAAATACTTCTCTGTTTACAGCATCCGATGTCGAAACTCCGCACGTGCCCCTGTCCCCGCCACGAGGGGCCGGCGGGAGCCGAGGTGTGGCTGGGGGGGTTTGTGGCTCAGGGGGGGTTTATCGGTGCCGTTCTCGCCCAGGGAGCCAGGGTGTGTTGCAAAAGCATCCATTTATCACCAGCACGTGGAGAAACGCAGTGACGAGCGCCCCAGGCAGGCGTTTTGGGGGCTGCGTGATTCCCCCCAGGCACAGTTTTGGGGAGCCAGCCCCGGGATGCTCCTCTGCCGTGGGGGGAGTGGGTCTGAGAGGGGTTGCCCTGGGCTGGCGGTGGTGGCTCGTGGGGCAAAGAAGGGGGGTGGCCAGTTGCCGTAGGTTTGGATGATATTCTGTGCAAATGCCATCTGCTAAAGGGGGTCCAACCTGCTGTGGGCTCTTTGCTCCCCACAGCAGGAACACACTGTCCCCACGGCACAGAGAGGGAGAGAATGTGGGTCTGGCCGGGGGGGCCAAGGGGAGAGATGCTGGCCTGGTACCCGTGATGGGGCCCAGCCCTGCTCCCGGGGATGCTCGGACCCGTGGCAGGATGCAGGATGGGGATGCAGGACTGGGGGATGCTCAGCCCCTCGGCAGGATGTGGGACCAGGGACCCGGGATGTGGGATGCAGGGCTGGGGACAGAGACAGGGACGCAGCGGGAGGTTGTGCGATGCCGGGGGTGAGGCTGAGCTGGTGCCTCGCGGTGCCAGGAAAGGGTGAGTGGCACGTTTCCTGTTTGCAGCTGGAAGTTTGACTCCTTCGCTTGTGGCTGGATTTGGATGGAAGTTGGGATTCAGTTAGAAATGCAGGCAAACAACCTCGTAATTTTTCTGGGGTTTTTTTTGTTGGTTTTTTTTTTGGAGTACAGTACCTTTTTCAAAAGCGCTCGGTGCTTAGGGAGGAGGCTTTCCAGCACGTACTTTGCATTAACTCTAGAATTCAGATTTATTTGGTTTATTAAAAGACTCCAACTGTAGTTATGATAACACACATTGATCTGGAGATGGTCATCTTGTCGGTCCTGGGGGGTCACAGGGGGCCTCCCATCTGTGTCTTTCCTCCAGGGCCTCTCGAGCCACAACCAATTTGGGGCGATGCGTCCGTTGGGTGAAATATGGGGAATTTTCCAGGTGATATTTGGGATAACGTTGCCCCCGCACGCAGCAGGACTAACCCCCCCTCCCTGTGTTTCCCCCCAGGAAGCTGCACAGCGGGATGAAGACGTACGGATGCGAGCTCTGCGGGAAGCGGTTCCTGGACAGCTTGCGGCTGCGAATGCACTTACTGGCTCACTCAGGTGGGTTGGGAGGACGCTGGGGGTCGGGACGGGGGGACGCTGCAGGTTGGGATGGAGGGGATGCTCTCCACGCCCACCCCAAGGCGCTGCATCTTCTTCCAGAGGAGCTGGAGCGGAGCAGGCTGTGCCCTTCCCAGGACAGCGCGTTGCAAACATGTTCTCCGGTTGCTCATAATTTGATTTGTTTGAATTTTCTTTTTTTGGAGTTTGTTTTCAATTCCTTTAATTAGGGAAATATTTTCCTGGGCCAACAGGCCCTGCGTTCGGGGTGGCCGCTGATGGTCTGGCCCCGCTCGCAGCGTGAGCGTCGCGCGGCTCCGGCCCCCGCGCGCGTCCCGGCACCGTGACCCTGCACCCGCCGCAGCTCCATTGGCAAAACTGCTGCGGAATGAGGCGTTCTCCCACTAATGAATCTAACGAGCAGGTTCACATGATGTAGGCCCTTTAATTAAATAGATAGGGAAGGGCTGGAACACCGCGCGGGTGGGACGGCGTGTGCGCTGCAAGCCAATGTCAGCTGCTGTTCCTGTGGGGTAGGGGGGCAGCCCCGTGAACTGTTGGGGGGTTTAATGTAAAAAAAGATGCAGGTGGGCACCGGGGGCCTTTGCTGGGATGGGGGTGGGACTCCTTGTCCCACTCCTTTGAGGACAAATCAGGTGGGGTGGCAGGTACCGCAGCCAAAACTGTGCTTGCAGGTGGCTTTGCATGGAAAATGTATTGTATTTTGGTTTTTTTTTTATATTTTTTATCTATTTCCCCCCCCATATTCATATTTCCTTTCCCCCCCCACCCCTTGTCTGCGCCGAGGGGCACAAGGAGGGAGATACCTTGCCCATTCCCAAGGGACCAGCGTGGAGCTGCCCTCCCCTCGCTCCTTCTGGCCAGGAGGGGGGTGCTGCTTTTTGGGGCATCAGAGCTGGCCCCGACCCCATTTCCCCCCCCCCTCACCACTCCTCGGGATGGGCACCAGCTGCCCGGGGTGCCCCCAGGCTGCTGGGGCTGGTCCCTGGGGTGCTGGTGTGTCCCCCAACACTGGGGTGCAGGATGCTGGTCCCCAAGATGCTGGTCCCCCCAGCACTGGAGTGTGGGATGTAGGTCCCCCCCAGCTGCTGGGGTGTAGAGTGTTGGTGCCCCCCATCTAGTTCTGGGGTGTGGGATGCTGGTCCCTCCCCAGCACTGGGGTGACTGGGGTGCAGGATGGTGTTCCCCCCAGTCTGGCGCTGGTCCATGGGGTGCTGGTGCCCCCCCCCCAGCACTGGGGTGACTGGGGTGTGGGATGCTGGTTCCCCCCCCGTCTGGTGCTGGGGTGTGGGATGTAGGTCCCCTTAGATGCTGGGGTGCAGGGTGCTGGTCCCCATCTCTCTGGTGGTGCTCCCCCCAGCATGGGGGTAACTGGAGTATGGGATCCTGGTGTCCCACCCCCAGCACTGGGGTGCAGGGTGCTGCTCCCCCCCTACCCTGTGTCTGGTGCTGCTCCCCAGGATGCTGGTCCCCCCCCTTTCCAGTGCTGCTCCCCCCAGCACTGGGGTGACTGGGATGTGGGATGCTGGTTCCCCCCCCGTCTGGTGCTGGGGTGTGGGATGTAGGTCCCCTCTAGATGCTGGGGTGCAGGGTGCTGGTCCCCCTCTACTGGGGTGACTGGGGTGCAGGATGGTGTTCCCCCCAGTCTGGCGCTGGTCCATGGGGTGCTGGTGCCCCCCCCCCAGCACTGGGGTGACTGGGATGTGGGATGCTGGTTCCCCCCCCGTCTGGTGCTGGGGTGTGGGATGTAGGTCCCCTCTAGATGCTGGGGTGCAGGGTGCTGGTCCCCCTCTGTCTGATGGTGCTCCCCCCAGCACTGGAGTAATTGGGGTACAGGATCCTGGTCCCCCCACCCAGCACTGGGGTGCAGGGTGCTGGTCTCCCCAGCACTGGGGTGACTGGGGTGTGGGATTCTGGTTCCCCGCCCCCCATCTGGTGCTGGGGTGTGGGATGTAGGTCCCCTCTAGATGCTGGGGTGCAGGGTGCTGTTCCCCCCCCCCCCTGTGTTTGGTGTTGCTCCCCAGGATGCTGGTCCCCCCCTTTCCAGTGCTGGTCCCCCCAGCACTGGGGTGAGTGGTGTGTGGGATGCTGGTCCCCCCAGCACTGGGGTGAGTGGGGTGCGGGATGCTGCTCCCCCCCTGCCCGGTGCTGCTCCCCGGGATGCTGGTGTGTCCCCCCCGGCGCTGGCACGCGCGGCTGGTGTTTGTGACGGTGGCTTTGGCTGGTGGCCGGCGCTGGCGGGCGGCCAGCGTTGTGGGTACAGTATGTACAGTGCGGGCCGCGCCAGCCTCTCATCGCGCAGCACTCAGGAGCCTTTTTTTTTTTTCATTTTTTTCATTTTTTTTCGCAATGGTTTGGATTAGTGCTGGATGGGAACAAACCCTGCAGATCCCAGGGGCTGGGGGGGGATGGGGAGGTGGGGAGAGCTCTGCCCGGCGCTCGCAAACAGCCTTTGCGGCGAATTCCAGCGCTGTTATTTATTAAAGCAGGAGACCTTTGCACCTCTGCCCCCCCTCGCCTCCCCCCGCCCGCCGTGGGGCCAGGTCGTGCCGCAGCGATGGCGCGGGGGCTTGTTTTCAGCACCGCAGCCTCCCAAGGCACCTTGTCCCCGTGCCCACAGACGATGGGTTCCATTGGGAGTTTGCCCCATGGGAGAGCATCCCAACGGGATGGCTTGTGCCCCCCCCAGCACCCCCTTTCCAGCAGCCCCCCGTGCCGAAGGTGGCAAATGCCGGGTTTAATGGGGGTTGGCATCTTCCCGACGGAGCGTTTCTGGGAGATATTTGGTGATAAAGGTGCATTTAAGTGAATGACCCAATGGGGGACCTGAGGGGGGGTGGCGGTGCCCCTGCGTGGTGGCGGGGGCCGGGGGGTGTTATCGCTGCAGCCTTGCAGGTGCGAGGCAAATCCGCAGCCAAATGTTTGCACTCCAATATGAAGCGTAAATATAAAGCCCTTAATGCCATGCAAAGCCTTTCCCTGCGCGCCGCCCGCGGAGAGACGCGCTCCCAAAAACCTCTCCATGCGATAGCAAGAGGTGCCCCCCTCCCAGGAAAAGGAAGCGGGGTGGGAAACCCGGCTCGTTGCGGTGGGGTTGGAATAACCATGGGTTTGCCCCGGGGGGGCCGTTCCCAGCCCCGTCGGTCACTCTGTGGTGGGCATCCTCGCCCAAGCTGGGGATGCTTCTCCATACTGGGGTGACTGGGGTGCAGGATGGTGTTCCCCCCAGTCTGGCGCTGGTCCATGGGGTGCTGGTGCCCCCCCCCCAGCACTGGGGTGACTGGGATGTGGGATGCTGGTTCCCCCCCCGTCTGGTGCTGGGGTGTGGGATGTAGGTCCCCTCTAGATGCTGGGGTGCAGGGTGCTGGTCCCCCTCTGTCTGATGGTGCTCCCCCCAGCACTGGAGTAATTGGGGTACAGGATCCTGGTCCCCCCACCCAGCACTGGGGTGCAGGGTGCTGGTCTCCCCAGCACTGGGGTGACTGGGGTGTGGGATTCTGGTTCCCCGCCCCCCATCTGGTGCTGGGGTGTGGGATGTAGGTCCCCTCTAGATGCTGGGGTGCAGGGTGCTGTTCCCCCCCCACCCTGTGTTTGGTGTTGCTCCCCAGGATGCTGGTCCCCCCCTTTCCAGTGCTGGTCCCCCCAGCACTGGGGTGAGTGGTGTGTGGGATGCTGGTCCCCCCAGCACTGGGGTGAGTGGGGTGCGGGATGCTGCTCCCCCCCTGCCCGGTGCTGCTCCCCGGGATGCTGGTGTGTCCCCCCCGGCGCTGGCACGCGCGGCTGGTGTTTGTGACGGTGGCTTTGGCTGGTGGCCGGCGCTGGCGGGCGGCCAGCGTTGTGGGTACAGTATGTACAGTGCGGGCCGCGCCAGCCTCTCATCGCGCAGCACTCAGGAGCCTTTTTTTTTTTTCATTTTTTTCATTTTTTTTCGCAATGTTTCATTTTTTTTTAAATCCGGCGCGGGCTGGGGGGGGATGGGGAGGTGGGGAGAGCTCTGCCCGGCGCTCGCAAACAGCCTTTGCGGCGAATTCCAGCGCTGTTATTTATTAAAGCAGGAGACCTTTGCACCTCTGCCCCCCCTCGCCTCCCCCCGCCCGCCGTGGGGCCAGGTCGTGCCGCAGCGATGGCGCGGGGGCTTGTTTTCAGCACCGCAGCCTCCCAAGGCACCTTGTCCCCGTGCCCACAGACGATGGGTTCCATTGGGAGTTTGCCCCATGGGAGAGCATCCCAACGGGATGGCTTGTGCCCCCCCCAGCACCCCCTTTCCAGCAGCCCCCCGTGCCGAAGGTGGCAAATGCCGGGTTTAATGGGGGTTGGCATCTTCCCGACGGAGCGTTTCTGGGAGATATTTGGTGATAAAGGTGCATTTAAGTGAATGACCCAATGGGGGACCTGAGGGGGGGTGGCGGTGCCCCTGCGTGGTGGCGGGGGCCGGGGGGTGTTATCGCTGCAGCCTTGCAGGTGCGAGGCAAATCCGCAGCCAAATGTTTGCACTCCAATATGAAGCGTAAATATAAAGCCCTTAATGCCATGCAAAGCCTTTCCCTGCGCGCCGCCCGCGGAGAGACGCGCTCCCAAAAACCTCTCCATGCGATAGCAAGAGGTGCCCCCCTCCCAGGAAAAGGAAGCGGGGTGGGAAACCCGGCTCGTTGCGGTGGGGTTGGAATAACCATGGGTTTGCCCCGGGGGGGCCGTTCCCAGCCCCGTCGGTCACTCTGTGGTGGGCATCCTCGCCCAAGCTGGGGATGCTTCTCCATGTCCTGGGATGGGGGTCACCAAACCGCCCGCTTTGGGTGGGCGTTTATCCCCAGGAGAGGGTGGGAGGGAAGATTTCTGCCTTTTCCCCCCCCGGCTTTGCCTCTCCATCCCGCAGGAGCCACTGCCGTGGCCCTTCTCTTCAGGGCTGCTGGTGGGCAAAGAGTGGGGATGGTGATGGGCAGCACTGGGGGTCCTGGTGGGCAGCGAGTGGGGGTCCTGGTGGGCAGCGAGTGGGGATCCTGGTGGGCAGCGAGTGGGGGTCCTGGTGGGCAGTGTGTGGGCATCCTAGTGGACAGCACTGGGGATCCTGGTGGGCAGGGAGTGGGGATCCTGGTGGGCAGCGAGTGGGGATGGTTATGGGCAGCACTGGGGATACTGGTTGGCAGTGAGTGGTTGTCCTGGCAGGCAGCACTGGGGATACTGGTGGGCAGCACTGGGGGTCCTGGTGGGCAGCGAGTGGGGGTCCTGGTGGGCAGCACATGGACAACACGCTCCCAGCCCCCTGCCCTGCTGCCAGTGGTCCTTCCCCACCCAATTACGCTCGATTTCTCCTGTGTCATGGGGAGGGGGGAGGCAAAAAAGCCCCCAGGTCCCGCTGGGTGAGGGGCTGGTCGGGGGGGGATGCTGGGGGGACGGTACCCGGGGCGGGAGGGAAGGGTGCATCCCCCCAGCTCGTTTTTGGGGAGGGGGCTCATCCTGCTGCCACCCGTCTCTCTCTGGGGAGTGTCCCCCCGTGCCCGGCGTTGTCTCCGTGGGGCGGTGGGGGCGCTTCAGGGCTGCTGGTGGGCAAAGAGTGGGGATGGTGATGGGCAGCACTGGGGGTCCTGGTGGGCAGCGAGTGGGGGTCCTGGTGGGCAGCGAGTGGGGATCCTGGTGGGCAGCGAGTGGGGGTCCTGGTGGGCAGTGTGTGGGCATCCTAGTGGACAGCACTGGGGATCCTGGTGGGCAGGGAGTGGGGATCCTGGTGGGCAGCGAGTGGGGGTCCTGGTGGGCAGTGTGTGGGCATCCTAGTGGACAGCACTGGGGATCCTGGTGGGCAGGGAGTGGGGATCCTGGTGGGCAGCGAGTGGGGGTCCTGGTGGGCAGTGTGTGGGCATCCTAGTGGACAGCACTGGGGATCCTGGTGGGCAGGGAGTGGGGATCCTGGTGGGCAGCGAGTGGGGGTCCTGGTGGGCAGTGTGTGGGCATCCTAGTGGACAGCACTGGGGATCCTGGTGGGCAGGGAGTGGGGATCCTGGTGGGCAGCGAGTGGGGGTCCTGGTGGGCAGCACATGGACAACACGCTCCCAGCCCCCTGCCCTGCTGCCAGTGGTCCTTCCCCACCCAATTACGCTCGATTTCTCCTGTGTCATGGGGAGGGGGGAGGCAAAAAAGCCCCCAGGTCCCGCTGGGTGAGGGGCTGGTCGGGGGGGGATGCTGGGGGGACGGTACCCGGGGCGGGAGGGAAGGGTGCATCCCCCCAGCTCGTTTTTGGGGAGGGGGCTCATCCTGCTGCCACCCGTCTCTCCCCCCCGTGCCCGGCGTTGTCTCCGTGGGGCGGTGGGGGCGGGTGCCCCCCGTGCGGGGCCGTGGTGGGTCCCCGGGCGGCCCCCCCGTCCCGGCTGGCGGGCGTCCCGTGCTCGGTGCCGGGTGATGTCAGCGGCAGGTCTGGATGTTCTGCCAGCGTTCCCGCGTTTATGATCATCCGCAGATGTGCATCCAAGAACACACTGTACCCACAGCAGAAATTAATGCAGGCTTGACGGCCGGCCAAGCCGCGCACACGGGGGAGAGGAAGAAAGAAAACAAAAACTGTTTAATGCTGTTTATAAATTATACACTGGCTGATGAAAAATACATTTCTCTCTCGCTCCCCCCC
>NW_015090916.1:347792-363780 GCF_001431845.1 Calidris pugnax | reverse complement strand
CTCGCTCCGTGGCTCCTCCCCCCCCCCCGCCCCATGCCCATCCATCGTGCTGACCCCCCCAGCCCTACGTGGCCATCACCACCCGCTTCCCCTGGCTTTCCACCTCATGGGGGGAACTTCCCAAACTTCCCCCGGGGTCACGGCGCCGGAGACCCCCCTGGGCTGGGGGTGAGGTGGGGGGCGAACATGGCAAGACCCCCCCCCCATCCCTCCCCGCACACTCCCCAGCCATTTACACGGCTTTTGTGTTGGTTGGGTGGTGTGGTTTTTTTTTTTTTCTGTAATACCGCTAATGTTTATCATTTGCCCAACAGGCTTGACAGATTTTGTTTCCTGTCGAGCGGCGGCGGCGGAGCCCCCCCGGTTGCCAAGGAGCCGCCTCCCCGCACCGTCACGGCCTGATTTGGTATTCCGCGCGCGCCCCGCCGCATTTCTGTATGCAAGACAAAGTGTTTTGATGGAGGACGATTGCGGGAGTGTCTGGAGGCTGTTTGGAGTTTTATGGGCTGTGCAGAGCGCGCCGGGCTCGCTCCCCGCGCCGGGCTCGCTCCGGAGGGGCTCCGGCCATTCCTTCCCCCCGGGAGGGGGCTGCCGGGGGGAGCAGCGCTGGCTGGGCGGGGGGAAAGGGGAAATTGTAGAAGAACCTGCCTCCTTTTTGGCGCCCGAGCTATAAATCTGAATTTTTAATATTTTATTTTATTTTTTTTAATATATGACAATGCCCCCGGCTCTCCTGGCATGGGAGTGGGTGGCTGTGATTTTGGCGCCGGCTGGCAAAGGTTGGGTGATGATGGTGGTGG
This sequence comes from Calidris pugnax, assembly GCF_001431845.1. Lineage (NCBI taxonomy): Eukaryota > Metazoa > Chordata > Aves > Charadriiformes > Scolopacidae > Calidris > Calidris pugnax. The sequence goes on along the minus strand of NW_015090916.1, from coordinate 362,980 downwards.
TGGTTCTTCCTCCCCTTTGCCCACCCTCGAGCCCCCACTCCATCATTCCAGGTGCTTTCCCCAGCCCGGGAGATGCTGCTGGAGCATCCTTCCCACAAGAGCCACCCCTGGTCCAGGGATGCTGGTGGTGCTCGGCCGGGAGAGGGGCCGAAACCCCCCCGGTTTTGGTTGGGGACCCCCTCGGAGCCCTGCACCTCGCTCTGCCCCTCACACTCGGTTCTTGCCTTTTGATGGCACTTGGGGAAAAAAGGAGGCAAAGCCGGTTTTGCCTCCCGAAATCCAAGCCCACTGCAGCTGGGGCTTTTTGTGGGCCCTTCTTGGCTTTCTCCGAAGTATTTTTCTAGCGCAGAGATTTTCACGACTGTCTCTTCCACTTGGGTGAAACAGGGGAGAAGGGAAATAATAATAATAATAACGGCAATAATAAAAATCAAAAAGCAGCTTGATGTGGGCAAAAGAAGAAAACAAGAGAATGGGATAGAGAACAGGCTAAATTTAAAATTGTAATTGGCTGACTTCCACAGGCTTGCGGGTGTTTTAATGACTCATAATAACTTCATTTAAAACCAGCTGAGCAGAAAATAGATTGGAGAGGAGCCTCAGGCCATTATGGATTTGTTTTTTTTTGACAAGCTCTGTTTTCGGCAGCCAGGAAGGCACTCGCGCAGGGCTCGGCTGCCTCGCTCTCCCGAGTTGGTGGTCTGCCCGGCAGAGATTGTATAGAAACCGGGGCCCGCTCTTTTTTTTTTTTTTTTTTTTTTTTTTTTTTTTTTTTTTTTTTTCCCCTGATTAAAAATAGATGCCTTGAGGTATTATTTTAGCATCACTGTGGTTTGGTGCTTTTTTTTCTTTGCACTTTTGATGTGGTAAATGGAACATAAATAAAATTGTTTTTGAAATTACTGAATTAATTAGGTAGTAAAGCGACGACAGTGCATAAATTTACTCGGCTTTTTTTTTTTTTAATCCATATTTCCCCCCCCCCTCCATCTTCTTGCCAATTACAGCCTGTTAATAATATATAATCCCAAATTTTTATTAATCCCCTGTGCTGGGGAGGGAGAGGAATAGATGTTGTGTCATACTGTGGGGGGCAAAATTGTGGTGTGGAAGGGCCGGGTCCTCCCCCCCCCTCCTCCCCGTGCGCCTGCGGGAAATCACCGATTTCCCATCCTCATCCCCTTCTACCCGTCCTCCTCCTCCTTTTCTCTTTTTCCTTTTCCCTTATTTTTTTCCCCTTAGTTTGTGGGTTTGGAGCACCTCTCCCCGCAGCACCTTGGCCCCCAGCCCCATCGATATCTGGGGGGGGACGTGGTGTGAGAAAAGGCTGTTTTTGTCCCTGGTGGGGAGGGGGACGGCAACAGCGGCTGCTCCTGCCCCCTCCCCGGGCTCCTCTGCAGGGAGAGGGGTGGGAAACGGAGCTGGGGGGGGGCTGCAGCCCCACAATTAAGGGCAGGGCCGCGGTGGAGGAGCCGGGTTGGGGCCTTTTACTGCTTCCCACCATCTAAAACTGGAGAGCCCGTTCCTCCTGCCCAATAAAGTAATTAAAGAGAATGGGCGCTGGGAGGTGGGAGTGGGTGAAACTCCACGAGCTCTGGCTTTGGACAGCCCCCCCCAGTGCCTGGCGTGAGGGGAGGTGGCCAGGACCCCCACCCTGGGCTCACGGGGGTGCCCACATCCCGATGGGGATGCTCACAGGGATGCTCATCCTTTGGAGCATCCCATTCCCAACAGTGGCTTTAAACCCCGACGGTGCTGCCCATCCTGGACAGCACCGTCCCCTTGCCTTTCTTTTGGGGGGAAACTGGGTAATCTCAAATGCTGGGGGGGGCACGGCGGTCCCCGGGCAGGGCTGACCTTGCGGTGGGGGGGTGATGACTGTGCAGATCGTGCTGGACGGAAAAAGCAGCGGCTCCTCGTCCGCCTCTCGCCGCGGGGACCTTTATTAGGCAGGAGCTATAAATTTTGTGGCGCGGGTATCAATGTGCCTGGGGGGGGGTGGGGGGGGTGCCTCGCGCCCGACCGCGGCCGGTCCTTGGCAGCACGCGGAGTCCCGTCCCGTCGGGAAGATCATCCCGAGGTATCTCTGCGCTGGGGGCGATACCGGGCGCTGGCTAAAATTACAGACCCCCCCATCCCAAGCCGCAGAGGCTGATGGCCCCCCCCCCCCCCGGCGGCGTCACACCCCCCCACAAAAATTAACATAGATGGCAAAAGCTGCTTTCCTCCTCTGCGGGAAGGTGGGGTGTTTGCACAAGGGAAGTCAAACCCTCTTGTACGCACACAGAGTGCAGAGCAGTGAATGACAGCCAGGTCTCACGTGGTAGTTCATGCAAAAAAAAAAAAAAAAGAGAGAGAGAAAAAAATTCCCCCGCCTGGAGTACACATCTACTTGAGGGAAAGAACACGCAGTCCTGGCCTTTGGAAATTGGCAGGCGGCGTGCTGTTCCCGCGCTGATAAGAGGTACTGTAAATAAAACTGTACGGCAGCGCCTGCTGTAAAATGCCCCGCGTCTGTACTCATTGTTCTGACAGCTCCGGCTTTTTTTGGGTCCGCTGTTTTGGTACACGCTGTGCTTCCTTATGTAAGCGAGCGCGCCCGGCTCCTCCCGCCCTTCCCCCTGTTTATTTTTGCCTCGCCAGGAATTTTTTATGTCCCCCCCCACCTCCCCGGGCCAGATGCCGGCCGCCTTTGCCCTTCCTGGCCATGCCTCCGCAGGGCTCTCAGGGGGGCCACCTGTGCCCCCCACACAAAATAGGGGCAAAAAAAGGCAAAGCAGACGTTTGGCACAGCCCCAGCGTGTCCTGGACCCGCCGGAGCCCGGGATCCTGACATCCCTGATGCTGCTCCGCCCGGGGGGACCTGTTGCTGCCGCGGGCGGCCGTATCCTCATGGATACCCACCTTTGGCAGCGGCGGGGCTCGGGAGAGCGTGGAGCGGCGATGGAGAGCCATTGCCTTGGCAACTGCCGGCTGCGCATCGCCGGTGCCGGGCGGAGGGCAACCATCACCCCCCGGCAGCTTCGGCATCCCTCTGCCCCGCGCTGCCCTCCCTGCCCCGGGTACCACCAGCAGCACCCGCATCCGCACCACGCTCCCCCGGGCATCCCTGTGGGCACCTGCGGGCTGGGCCGCCCTCCCCGCCTCCCCCACCAAGCCCCTTTTTTGGGGCGTATTTATCCCTTTGGAGCGGCCCATGTGGCCCCTGCGCACTCGGGTTGTTTTGAATGCAAACTTGACATCGCGGCGAGGGCGGCGGAGAACAACATATGCACAGTAAACAGGCAGACTGTCGTATTGATTAACAGATGAGACCTCTATTATCGATCAGCGCTTGGCGAGAAAATTTATCACTTTTAATTTCGCCGCTGCCAAATATTTCTGCCTGCGAGCCAGCCGTTACCCAGACAATTTAAAGGCGAAGGAATTCTCTTTTTAATGCATCTCGTGATACCCCTCCCTCTCTCCCGTCGCCGTTTCTGTGCACCTTCCTCCAAATCCCATCGCGTTGGGGGGGCCAGGGGGTGGGAAGGGGGTGGGAGAGGCTGCCGGGACCCCTGGAAATGCAGTGGGGCCGTGCCCCCCGCCCCAAAGGCTGCTCTGTCCCACTCTGCTCCTCTCGACAGATGAATCAAACCTCAAAATCTAAGAAATGGGCACGCAGCTTTGTCCCGGCAGCGATGCCTGTGACGGGGTGTGTATCATTCATCTGCTTTTATCTGGAAGTTGCTTATCTGCCGCCGGGCATCCTGTTGTTTGCCTCGCCCCAATCGAGCAGCACGAGCTGATACTGATTTTCTAAGAATTCCCCCCAATACCATATCTTGCTTTGATGGGCGAAGGTGCCTCTGAGCTGCTCGCTCAGTCATCTCAGACACATCCCTGGCCAGATGCATCCTTGGGTACCCCCTTGGGTACCAGCCTCGGGTACCCCCTCGGGTACCGGCAGCAGCGGCCGCGGGAAGGGGCAGGAAACCAATCACAATTAGATCGGTTACAAAGCTAATGAAACACATTGATGTTTAATGATTTTTTTTGGGGGGTGGTGGAAATCCCACACCCAAATATCTAATTTCTTCCTGGGAAGCAACTCTTCATCGTGCCTTGTGCTGTTACGTGCAAGGGCTGGGGGTTAAGCACGGTGCTGGTTCCCCCGGGGGGTGGAGAGCACGAGCCCCCCTGGTGCCCGGGTCCCGCGGGGAGGGGACGATGCCAGCAGCAAAGTCCCCACACAGGTTGGGGTTGGAACCCCTGGAATAACCCTCCTCTCCCCTCTCTCTCTCCCCAGCGGGGGCCAAGGCCCTGGTCTGCGATCAGTGCGGCGCCCAGTTCTCGAAGGAAGACGCCCTGGAGACGCACCGGCAGACACACACCGGTACGTGCCCCCCGTCCCCGCTCCGGGCTGCCTTTGGGGTCTTTTGCCCCATGGAGAGATTAACCCTTTGCACTTCCCGACCTGCCCCGGCCCCTTTCTTGAAGTGGGCTGCGGTCTCTGCTGGGGGGTCTGGGTTGGGTTTGTGTTGGGGTCTGTGTGTGGTGGCTGCAAAGGGCGTTTGCTGCACAGTTCTTACTCGGGTTGGTTTTGCTGGGCTGGTGGTGGGGATGTTGGTGGAAGGAGCATGACCTGAGCATCCTTGTGCCGCTCGCCTGTGGTTTTCCAAGCCACGAGCACCAACACGTGACCACCAGCCCGGCGCTCGGCCACTGTGTCAGGTTTAAGAGAAGCTTCCTGAGGGATTAACGCCCCTCGTCGGGAACATTTTGGTGCTCGGGAGCCCAAGAGTGATGAGCTACGAGTTGTTTGCAAACCCCAGCCTGTGCTGGTGGTTGCATTCCCCATTTTCGGGGTGTTTGTAGGGCTAATTGCACTGCGCCTGGAGCTGGGGAGGGGGGGTTCATCACGCTGCCGTGAGGTGTGTGCGAGTGTCTGCACGGGGGGTGTGCGCTCATCCAAGAGGATGCTCGGGGACCTGTGACCCGTGGTCAGGGCTGTGGGGAGGGCAGGACCCATCTGTGCACAGAAAAGCCTCTTCCCCTGCTGTTTGTTGGGGTTGACAGCCCCAAGCGGAGCGGTTGCTGTGGGGCAGCCCGGCCTGGCGCCGCCGCTCGGGGCCTGGCACCGGTGTTGGCAGGAGGGAGGGAGCCCCAGGTCCCCCACCACCCCGACACGGGTGTGAGGCACCGGTTTGTGGCGTTCCTTGCTCAGCCCTAATGTGTGGGAATGATGGTGGGGCAAATGCTGGGTGGTTTCTTCCCTGCGCCCTCCCCCAGTGGCTCTCGGCCCTCAGCCGCTGCCGCCCTTCAGCCTGTGTGCTTTCCAGCCCTTCGGCCTCACACAAGGAGCCCTTTATGCGTCTCCCGAAAGCCACCTTGCCCGGGAAGGGTTTGCTACGGGGCACAGGGGAATTGGCATCCGGGCCATCCCAGGTGGAGCCTTTCAAACCCCCCAAAACCCAGGCTGAGGCAGGGAAAAGCACCCGCTCCTCCCGGCGCTGCGCTGGGAGCGGCGTGACCGAGCACAGGCTCCTCTTTCAGCGCTGAAAACCCTGCGAAATGCCACAAATGGGCTGGGGTTGGCAGGGAGAGCCCGGCCGGGGGCTGGGGGAGCGATGGAAGTGCTGTGTCACGGGGCAGGAATAGCTCTGGCCGTCACCGGAGCCGCACTGGCCCAGCACCAGTCCATAAATTGTGAAGTAATTGCCCTCCGTGTCCCGAGTCCTGCAGCGGGAGGCCGGGCTTTACCAATAACGGTCTTTTTAAGGCGGGTGGTGCGGAAGGAGGAGGAGGAGGAGGAAGGGGAGGCTGCGCTGGGGCAGCCAGCCAAGCTGAGGGACAGACCCTGCTCAGGGGTGAGCCACCTAAGCCTGGGAAGGGAGATGAAGGTGGTTGAGCAAACAGTGCCTGGATCCCTATTCCATATGTTTCCCAGACCTACTGAGCATCCTGGGGTGGGCGCCCAGTTCCCCCTGGTACCCAGGGCTCCATCACCCCGGGAACAGGCAACCTTGAGCATCTCCCTGATGATGCCTTCCCCCAGAACCACCCCAGGGATGCTGAGCTGGTCATCGACTCGGTTTCTTGGGGGTTAGAGCCCCGTGGGTCGCCACGTCCCGGGGGCTGGATGGGGAGGGAGCGGTGCGGGGGGACGCGGTGACCCCACGGGGCAGGTTTGTCATCGCCGCCGCCGGCTGTAAACACCGAAATGAATGGCTTCCTCTGCTCGGTGGCACGCAGAGCCCGGCCCTGGCACGCAGCATCCTCCCCCCCTGCGGAGCTATAATTAACCCCCTGCCCAAATAGCGGCATCTCCCTGGAAGGAGTGTTTTTTCGGGTGCCCTCCCTTCGCCCTTAGCAGTAGGTCAATTGGGGAAAGACCTTCCAGCTTTCCCCAGAAAAAAAATAGCTGGTTTTTGGTAGATGTTTAGGTAGATTCCTTCAAGGGTGGCATCAAAAACTGCGGAGGGTTTTGTATTGCCTGGGACAGACTGACCAAATGCACCCTCTTTGCTTGAAAACATGGTGTTTAAGGGTGGATGTGGGACCCGTCCGTGACCACTTGCTGCTTTTCTGGGTGGGCTGGGGCTTTTCTGCGATGGGTGGCCCAGACGGAGGACTCCTGCTGTTTTTTTCAGCATGTGGGGCTGTTTCTCAGGTGGATGGACAGGATTCAGTACCCAGCTTTATCACATATTTTTCTCCCCCGTTGCCCTCATTGCTGCTCCGAAGGACGGTGTTCGTGCCCCAGTGTTCATGTGCTGCCTCCAGCAGCAGAAAACCTACGCCCTGCTTTCCGACCAGAGGTAAAATAAATAAATAAATAAAGGAAGGAAGGAAAAAATAGTTTGTGCTTGTAAACACGGAGCGGGCTGAGCGCTGCCAACGGCCCCGTGGGCTCGGGGCTGCAACGCCCTCTCCGGGCGCACTCTGTCCTTGGCCCCCAGCCCGCGGCAATAGGAAAAGCAGCAACTGTTTTGGCTCATCTTCCAGCAGCATGAGCCCGGGGGGGGTGGGGGGAGCTTGGAAAATTCCTTACCCTTCTCCTAAAATGTAGAGGAAAAAACAAAATGCGTCGAGAAGGCAGCCTGATCCCCCTACCAGCCTGCGCCACCGGGGCTCGGGATGCTCGGGGTTCGTGCTAACGGGGCTCGGGCTCGTCGCCCGCTTTTATAAATATCAGAGGTGACTCGTCTCGGGTTCCCCGCCGTGCGCCAGGGCTGTTAGTGCGGGAGCGTGTGCGCTGGGTGGCCCCCCAGGTCTGCGGGGCAGCAGCCACCGACGCTCACCCCGCTTCACCCGGGCATGCTCGGCGCCCAGCAGAGTGGGGGGCTTCTTCTGCACAGAGTTGACTCCTTGATTTGTGGGGTCAGGATGCGCGGGAGCCTTCGCCTGCATCCCCCTCCCACATCCCCTCTCGCATCCCACATCCGTCTCCCCTCCTCTGGCATCCTCTTCCCACATCCCTCACCTCTCCCACATCCACATCCCGCATCCCTCTCCTGCATCTCCCGCCTGGCGACGCCGGCTCCAGGACACAAGCAGCAGAAAGGAGTTAATAAACCCAATGTGGTAGTGAAAATTGAAAAGCTATAAATCTTCCCCCCTGCCTTTTTTTTCTTTTTTTCCTTTTTTTTTTCTTTTTTTTTTTTTTTGCCGGGATGTTGGTAGCGTTTTGATTTAATAGTTGGCCAAACACAAGGGTCTATTTTATTCAGAGTTTACAGGCCTCAGGGCTGTTATTCCTCCAAATTTAATAGCATTGAAATTGCAGGGTTGGCGATAATTTGCCTATCACTTTCTGCTCTCCCATTGATGTTTATTGTCAGCGGGATGGAATCTCAATCCGATTCACTTAGATAACATGTCTGTTAAACATTTAGATAATTGTGCCATCATTAACTTGTCACATTATTTTAGAGATTCGAAACAGCCGTGTGGTGGGAGCGGAGGTGCAGAGGGAGGGGAACCCGGCGCAGGGCAGCGGGGACCCGGCAGGATGCTCCCGGGGATGGGTCCCTGCGGCTGCTCGGGAAACTGTTTCCCCCCAAAAAAATACTCTGCTCCTGTTTTTAACGTGGTGCAGAAGGATTTGTATTTTTTCCATTTTTTTATTATTTATTTTTTTAAAATGCCAGAGCACTTGGCATTTTTCTGTGGAGGAGCATCCCCATTATGGGTTGGGGGGTGCATGGGAGCCGGGGGACGGCGCCGGGGCCGGGCTGGCACATGGGCACATGCCGACTCTCTCTGCTCCTGGGAAATTCACTTTTAGTCCAATTAATTACCTGTTTGTCTCATCTCCCTTCATCTGCTTCACTTTCTCTGCCTCAAAATGGTACCCGCCCCAGAAACACCCGCGATGCTGCGGCCGTACCTCACGCTGGGATTTTCCCGGTTGGAAATTAAGGAGGTTTTGGAGGGTGTGGAGCATAAGGTGCAAGTTTGGCGACAGGAGCTGTAAATTCTGCGCAGACATGAATCCCATTCACCTTTCTCTGGGCACCGTGGATCCCGATGCATCTGTGGATGCGCAGGGATGTGCCAGGCTCGTCGTGGTGGTGCTCCTGAGAGCTTTCAGAGAGCAGCTCGATGAGGCTTCTGGGGGAAATTCCTCTGGATGGTGTTTTTCTGCATAGCTGGGGATAACGTGCTGTGGTGTGGAGTAGCGGGGAGGTGATTATCCCTCCTGTCCTCACCTTGGCCCCCAGGCCCGGCCGGGGCAGCGTGGGCGATGCTGAGCGGTGATGCCTGGGTGATGCTTTGTGGGATTTCTCTTGGATGCGAGCGTGGGGTTTGGATGCTGGGGTTTGGAATCGCTCCTCCGCGTTCTGCCCTCCCCCAGCACCTCGGTCAGAGGCTGAGGGTGGGTTTGGGGTTGGGCACGAGGATCACGGTTCCTACGGAGGAGGCAGGAGTGCCCTGTGATGCACGGGAATGGAGAAAACTGGTGTGGCTGTTGGGGAACAAATCTGGTTGGCACAGGGAGGGCACCTTGTTCCTGGCACCTTCCAGCACCGGCAGTGCCCAGCGGGAATCCTTCACCAACCTGGGAAAACTGGACTTGGGGCTGGGGGAGCTGCTGCCAGAGGCACCCCTGGGGGGTTGTGGCTTTGGCGGCAGCTGAAAACGCGAAATAACGGCGATGAAGATGCTTTTGTGGCCACTGTGACATTTTTGGGTACAGGCGTCCAACTGGAGCCCCAGGTGCCGCGCGTGGCATCGCCGGCAAAGGGATTTGTCAGAACCTTGGGGAGAATATTCCCTGCTTGGTTTCGGCTGCTGGAGAGGGAGCGGGGCTCACGGGCTGCAGCCCCCGCCGGGGCAGGAGGGTCGGGATGAGCCCAGGGAGGGTGGGATGGAGCAATCCCCAAGCACTCGAAGCGTGAAGCCTTGGGGGTTTTCATACTCTCACGGCCAACTTTCTTTGCAAAAAGGACCGGAAAGGGTACAAGGGGAGGGAAGGGCGAGCGCGAGTGTTCAGCTGGAGCCTGTCGCTGCTCCAGTGCTTCCCAGCTCGTGCCCCGGGTGCCCTTCCCACACCAGTCGGTGTCTTTAGAGGAAAGTGGGTTTTGCAAACATTTATTTTGGTAAAAACGAGGGCTGGGACGGTTGTGCTTCCCATCAGGAGCCCACATCACATGGCAGCCTAATTCCTGGTGGCAGTGGCCGTCCTGCACCGGTTTTGCCCCGAGTGTGGCCGCAGCGTGCCGGGAGCTCCCAGTGAGCGTGCGGAGCAGGGTCATCAGCCTCGTTAGCCCCGTCCCCAGCCGGGGGATGCTGGGGGGTGCGGGACAGAGCCCCTTTGTCTGACAGTAAAGTCCTGCAACACCGCCTGAACCCCCCGTCCTGGGGTGCGTTCCCGGCAGCGGGAATCTCCCCACGGACCGTTCCCGGTGCCGGGGGGCAGCGCCGTGGGGCCGGGGCTGGTGCCATGGGGGGGTTTGCCGAAAGCGGGTTTGCCGGGGGACGGGAAGGTGGCCGAGCCGCACGTCCCCGTCCCGGGCAGTGCCTGGCCTGTAATTTTCCTCTGCAAATACTATTTAAAGCGCGATGAGAAAAGCCCTCTCGCTAAGCTACGGAGAAATCTTTCTTGTCCTTTAATTCTAGATGAAGGGGATTAGTGTGAACATATTTAACCTCTGACCCACGGACAAAAGCATTATCAAATTTAGTTGCCGAGTGGCTCCCCATTTAACCGAACCAGTGCAGTATCTCAGCAAACGTGTTTTCTTTCCTTCCCTCCCTTCAAGGCTTTAAGGTCCATTGTTGCCCCCGGAGCACGGGGGGGACCTGGGAGCCCACATTCGGGGTGCCTGTCAGAGCCTCCGTAGGGGAAACCAGTGGGGCACAGTCACGGCTAGAACCCGTGGAGCCCTCCAAAAGATGGTGAACACCCCAAAAAAAGCACATTTTCGGTCGGTTGGGCTGCTTTTTCCCCGGTTCCTGATCACTGGCCGTGCCGCCGTGGCTTGGGGGATGCTGGGCCGTGGCTGCGGGTCAGGGAGATGGCTCTGGCACCCCAGGGCTGCGGAGCAGGGAGGAGAAGGGTCCCCCGGGAGGGTGGGCGCTGCGGCGGGGAACGGCCGCGGGTCCGGCAGAGGAATGCCGAGAGGGGCCTCCCGGTGTCCGTTTACAGTGCATCGCTCATAAACCCGGCGGCGGGGGCGAGGGCAGGGGGACCGGCCCTCCTGGTATGTGATTGATTATCTGGTATTTATGCCATTGAGGACTTTTCAGCGGCTCGGGGTCAGGGGGTCATCTCGTGTGTCTTGCTGCAAATCCGCTTCCTTTTGTACAGTGCGGGCTGGGTGAGCAGACACACAAAAACAGCTTTTTCTTTTCCTTGGGAAAAAGGGGAGGGGGGCGGGCTGGTGTCAATGAATTTTTTTTTTCAGCCTTTCCTGAATAGTGTCCTTTTTAATTCCAAAGAACTTTTAATTAAAAGTAGCAGGAAAGTTCATCTCGACAAGGTTTAACTTACCTTAGCAGCTACTTTTGTCCCCCCGGGATTCACGTCTCCCCGCTTTACAAAAAAGAAGCCCCTCGAGAACTGGGGGGAGGCCGCTCTCGGTACCGTTTCGCGTCTCCCCGGGTTTGCCGAGGGGGCCTTTTCATCTTTTCTCTTTTCTTTTTTTTTTTTTTTTTTAAATGATGGGGGTGCAGGAATAATAAGTGCACGCTGCGAATCCCGGCTTTGTGCCTGGCGGTCATCTTTTCTCTTTTCTTTTTTTTTTTTTTTTTTAAATGATGGGGGTGCAGGAATAATAAGTGGACGCTGCGAATCCCGGCTTTGTGCCTGGCGGCAGCCGGTGGCTCCACTGGCCCCGCTGGGCCGGGGGTGGCCACCAAAAGGCTCCTTTCATCACCGTTTGATCTGCGGGGCCGGGGGGTGCTGGGGTGGTACCAGGTGCTCGGTGCCAGGCGGGATGGTGACGATGGTGATAGCGGTGACAATGGTGATGGTGATGCTGGTCTCCCATGGGGTGGGATGTCACAGCCCCGTAGGCAAACGTGCGGGCAGCAGGGAGGGCAGGACATAATGCCACCGACTTGGAGACATCATCTGCTGTCCCCTAAAATCCCCCTGGCAGGGAAAAACACATGCCCACACTCATGTGCTGGTTGAAATGCTCACAGGGGAGTTTATTTGGCCAAAAGGAGATGGGGGGTGGCTTCCAGTGGGGAGAAACGCCAGTGAGAGCTTGGTCTCCTCCCTGGAGCTCTGTGTTTAACGACAGAGCTGTGTCTAGTGCATGAATTTAACAACACCGGGAAAGCAATGGGCAAAATATGTCAGGTTTTCGGCAGAAAGTCAAAGTATTTTTTCAGCTGGTTTCACTCCAGATTCCGATGGGGAAGAGGAAATGTGGGGAGCTGTCGCGGTGGCGGCGGGTCGGAGAGGAGAGGACATTCCCCCTCTGATCGGGCGGCCAGAAACGCTGCTGAGATTTGCCCCAGGGGAAGCTCTCATCCTCAGGATGAGGCCTCACCTTGAGTACTGTGTCCAGTTTTGGGCCCCCTACCATAAAAAAGACATTGAGGTGCTGGAGCGGGTCCAGAGAAGGGCGACAAAGATGGTGAGGGGTCTGGAGCACAAGTCTTATGAGGAGAGGCTGAGGGACCTGGGGTTATTCAGCCTGGAGAAGAGGAGGCTGAGGGACCTTATTGCTCTCTCCAACTCCCTGAAAGGAGGGTGTAGAGAGATGGGGGTCGGTCTCTTCTCTCAAGTCACAGGCGACAGGACGAGAGGAAATGGCCTCAAGTTGCGCCAGGGGAGGTTCAGGCTGGATATTAGGAAAAATTTTTTCACTGAAAGGGTTCTCAGCCATTGGAATGGGCTGCCCAGGGAGGTGGTTGAGGCACCATCCCTGGAGGTGTTCAAAAGGCAGGTTGATGTGGTGCTGGGAGGTATGGTTTAGTGATGATGCTCCTTGTTTGTTGTGTGGGTGTCTATTTTTGTGAGTGAGGTTGACGGTTGGACAAGATGATCTTTAAGGTCCCTTCCAACCTAGAAGATTCTGTGATTCTGTGGGTACCGGCCAGACTGGGGCATTTTGGTCGAGTGATGTTTGTTTTGCCAGGAAAGAGGGTGGCTTTTCCATCTGTGCCTTTGGGGGCTGAAGGAGGGGAACACTGGATTTGGCCCAGGATGATGGGGAGCGAGGGGTTTGGATGCTCAAGGCTCATCCAAGCACACTCAGTTCCCTGAGCATCGTCCCCTCTGCTGGCGCGGTGCCGGCTCTGGGTCATGCTGGGGAAAATCCTGTCGAGGAAAATCACATCCCCAGCTCTTACCCATTTTTCCCCTTTCCAGGAGAAGTTTCTCCTGGCTCTGCCCTTGCCGTTTTTCACACCTGCGTTAAGGCCAAATCACCATCACCTGCTCCTTTGGGATCTAAACCAAGGCCGTTTGAGAGGGTGCGATGTCGCCCCGCTCCCCTGGCTCAGCTGCAAGGGGCTCAAAGGCGGTATTTGTCCCCCAGCCGAGGTGAGGAGGGGCTTTTGGTGATGTCCCTATCTTCCCCTGGCTTTGTTGGACAGTGACAGGACGCAGACGCCGCCGTCCTGGTGTTACAAGGTGTTCTGGGCCCTGAAATGCCTCCTGGTGCTCAAAAGGGAAGGTTTGTCCCCGTTGACAGGCTCCGTCTTTGGCCGCCTGAACATTTTCAGTTTATATTGATCTATGTTGATAGATATTCCATACAATGAAAAGGCTTTGGGGGATGGCTTTGCAAGGAGGGCCCATCTCCAGCTTCAGCCAGAAGGCTTTGGGGTTTGCGAATGTCTTCCAACAGCAGTTTGAACAGAAAGAGCAGAAATGGGTCTGGAAGGCGCGGGGCAGCGTTGGTGCAAAGCCCCCGCAGCGCGTTCCCAGGCACTGGGGGCTTGGGAAGCTCCCGCCTCCCCCAGCCGAGGGGTGGACATGCAGTAAATCAGGGTTTGCCCCGAAAAAGGTGGTGTGATTTGTGTTCCCAAAGGCGAGGTTTGCGTGGCGCTGGGTTTCCTCGGGAGGAGAACCCCCTCGTTCTCTGTCGGGGCAGCTCGGGGTGATGCTGAGCATCCTTCCAGCGCCCGGGGACCGCTGTCAGGGGGGCAGGATACGGCTGGGGGGCCAAGGCAACTCTTTCTGGGAGCTGGAGAGAAGGGCTGGGGCAGATGCTGGGGGGTTGGTGGGGACAGGGGCACCCCTGGCTGATGCTGTCCCCCCTGGGGAGCATCTCTGGCAGGAGCCCCCGCATCCCTTGGGTCGCAGGCAGGTCCCCGTGCTCAGGCTCAGCGTCCTGCCCCGGGGATGGGGACACCCTGGTCCTCCTCCTCAGCAGCCGATACCCCCCCAAAAACCACGTCCCTCGATGAATAGCACCGGGTTTGGGTCCAGCTGCCGCCGTGATTGACGCAAAGCCCGTCTATAAATAACGTCTTTCTCTCCCCTCATAAAGACTTTGCGGTTTAGTTTGCTTTCAAGGTCAAGATCAGACCTTTCTAAATAAACACATATCAAAGGATCATTAGCGGAGCAGCACTGTTAAATTGAGATATTAACTTCTGTCAGCCGCGCGGTTCCTTTTTGTTCTGTAACTCGCGACTGCGGCGGGTTTTTATTATTTTGGCCCGAGGCAGTAGCATCTGGCTTCTGTAGAGACTGTAAAAATTAAAAAGCAACACAAATCATTGCGAGAGAAAAGCAGTAAATTCAATGATAAGAATTTAAAATTAAAATGTTTCGGCGCTTTTATATTCCGCGGAACACGAGGCGAATGAGCTGTGTGCCTGTTGCCATAAAGCCGCCGCCGCCGCTCACAGTCGCCGGGCTCCTGCCCTCCCCGCTCCCTCCTCGTCGCTCCTGCCCGAGCAACCGCAGTGAAGGGAGGCGAGGAGGATGATGATGATGATGATGGCGACGGTGATGGAGAGGCAGGGCGGCAGGGAAGGTGCCGCCGATGGCACCGGAGGAGGGGGAGCAGAGGGCCCCCAGAAAGGGAGGCGAGACGGGGATGCTCCGTCCCGCCGCGCTCAAAGGGGTCGAGCGGGGAGGGTGTGACTAATGCGCCGGGTCACCGGGATGCGGGACCGCATTGTCCCCCGCCTCCAGATGGCCCCCGGAATAAATCACCCCCCTGCGCCGGAGCTGGGGCTCGGGGCTCCCCGCGTTGCTGCGGGCGCCGGGACCGGAGCATCCTCCTCCCCCGCGTCCCGCAGCACTGCGGCCAGGCGGGAAACGGCCCCGCGCATCGCTTGGGAGAGGAAAATGAAGCATTTTGGGTTTGGGGGTGGGTTTAATGCTCTGTGCTTGCAAGGCCGATGCGGTGCAGCTGCTCTGAGAGGCTGGGGTTTCTCCCGGTGCTGGCAGGATGCTCTGCCCGCCTGTTGCCGGGTCCAGCCACGCAGGAAAACCGGCGGCGGGAGAGCAGGCGGCGCCGCCCGCTTTTTAAGAATTAATTTCCCGTAGTCAGTTAAAGTTGGGAAGAAAGCTGCGCCATCTCCGAGTAAATAATAACAATCCAACAAATGCCCCCTTGGGAGAAGTTGCCTTCCATAAAGATGTTAATTAGCGCGTGAGCCGAGCGGCAGAGTCCGGAGGCAGCCTTTGAAACCGGGATGATTTGGTGGCTCTGGCACCACACGTGTGCTTCTCGTTGCGCGGTTGTGTGTCCCCTCTCTTTGCTGCACCACGAAGGCCGGGGGGGCCG
>NW_015090916.1:322114-347318 GCF_001431845.1 Calidris pugnax | reverse complement strand
GCTGGGGGGCCGGGGGGGTTGGCCAACCCACCCAACGGCACCTTAGTTCTGCTGCCAGAGGTCGGGAAGGGCTGGCTCTGCCATCCTGGTGTGACACCACAAAACCCCCTGTGTCCACGTGTGCGTGTCCGGGCGGCGCGTGGGGAGGGACTCCTCCGCCCCGTGGGTTTTCTTCGGTGCTGCCTCCGAAAATCCCGCTTTTGGTTTCATAATAATCCCGAAAACAGGCGTGGAAACTGGGTTAATCTTCTTACCCCGAGCAGCGCACGTTCCCCTTCCTCCTGGGGCAAAACTCAACCTCGGTGCTGGCATCCCCGGGGCCATGCCAGTGCCCACTGCTTCTGCCTCTCCTTCCTCACTCATCCTCCTCCTCATCCTCATCTCAGTGCCAGCAGGATGCGTGTGGCATCTCCAGCTGAGCCCAGGGCCTTAAGTGTGTCCTTAAGCCCCCCCGGCTCTAATGGCTCTCGATCCTGTCCGTGCAGGCGTTGTCCCAGCAGGGTGGCCATCGCTTGCCCAGCCCCAACCATGGCATCTGCCACCAGGCAGTGGGTGGCCATCCCATGCCAAAGCCACTGGGGGTGTGTAACCCACTTGCCACCGTGGCCCTGAGGATGCTAAAACCACTGCCCTCCTCTAGCGCTGCTTTTCCTGCTTGCCCGCAGCTGGCAGTGCTGCCCAGGGGGTGCAGGCTGGTGGGGAGCCCTTGACACGCTGGTGAAAACACGTCAAACATCCCCAAAATCTCATCTGGTAGGAGCCAGCGGCTCTCGGGTTCCTGTTCTGCACCGCCTGCCCCCGTCCCGGGGTCTGCGGCGGTTCGAGTGCGGTTCCCTGGCACGTGCATCACTAAGAGACGGTGTGAAATGTGGGGGTTGGAGGAAGAGCGAGTCCCATTGGAGACCCCAAATTTGCAGGATGGGGGCCGAGGGTTTGGGGGGTTCATGGTGGGCTCCCTCGGCGTCCCTCGGTGCCTGCACGTGATGCTGGAGCCTTCCCGGCACGGCCGGTGGTGACGGGCTCCTGGCGCTATTGATCGTGGCTGCAGCGGGTGGAGGATGCGCTGCGGTTCCGGTGCCCGGTGATGCAGCCGCGAGGACGGGGAGGGGGAGATGGCAGCGACATGGGAAGAGCTCAGGGAAGGGCGGTTTGGTTTGCGCATCCCGGCGTTGGCTCCGTGTGCCGGCACCGCGCTGCCGCAGCGGGGGCTCGGCAGAGGATGCTTCGCCGGCACGATGGCCCACGTCCCCTCGGGTCCCCTCCTGCCGCAGCATCCCCGGGTCGCCTGCTCCGGGGGTCCGGGCCCGCGCCGGGGGGTGGCACGGAGCTGGGGGGAATGCGCAGGCGCGTGCACAGGCACCGAGGGGGGGGAAAAAACTTGAAGTCAAATGTCTGAAAGTCAGATCCCTTTTTAGTATGAATTTGCTGTATCTCATTCTGAGCACTAATTCCAATTTAATTGCAAGTGGCCTGAAGCCTCTTCAATAGGAGTAACAAATGGTTTGATTTTGTAAACTTCATCAGACTGCATTTTAAATGCGACACACTAGCCCGGCTCGAATGCCAATGAAGCACTGAAGTAGCTCTCTGTTTACTAATTATCCGTTTTTACTTCAAGCCACGCTGGCTGGCTTGTCTGATTAAATCGGATTTGTGGGATAGAGAACAGCTAGCAGAGTTTTCTCTATAGTAAACGAGATTGAAACTATGGGCCGCCTGGCTGCACACTGTAAATTATATTTCCTTTTAAAGGGGACGTGTCGCCTTTCTCCCGCCGGCGCTCCTCCCGCATCCCAAACGTGGCGACGTGGCTCCTTCCCGACGGGACCCCCGGCCCCGCGTGGGTCGGGTTTTCGTTCCTCCCCCGGCGGAGGCAGCGGGTGGGGGACGGCGCCGCGCTGGACGCTGCGATGCCGGCAGCATCCCTCGCCACGGGCCGGAGCGGGGCGGAAAAGCCCCTGGATGTCGGGCGTCGCATCTTCCTCGTCTCTGCATCCCTGGCGATAGCGCTTCGTCGGGAGCGAGCGCCAGAGATGCGGGGTGTGCGGCTCCAGGATGCTGCCATAGGGCTTCTCCTCCCGCCAGCAGCCATCCGTCCCCAAAAAACCACATTGGGGACTGCTTGCTGTTTAAAACTCCCTCACCCCCGCAGCATCCGAACCCCAACCTGCCCCTGGGCCCCACGGCAGCACCGATTCGCGGTCACGGCCGCCAGCACTAGGTCTGATGGAGATCCCCAAAAGCAGGGACGGGGGGTGAAGGTGCTGGGGAGCACGGAACGGGGCCGCGCTGCCACCTCCCCGGTTGCTAAGACTTTAATTCCGCGAGCTTGACCTGCGCCGCCCCCTCCCTCGGTATCTATCTTTGTGCCCGGGGGGCTTTTTATATTTTAATTTGCTTTTGAACGTCCTGCGAAATTAATGGCGCGCTGGGGGCCATTGTGCGGGGTACAGTAGAGGGAAGGGCCGGCGGCGCCCGCCGAGAGCCGCCGCGTTTCCCGGGGAATGAATTGCTCGCCCGCCTTCACCCCTTTTAATTGTTGACAGTAAAAAGCGTTTAAATGCCGCTTAATTTGTAATCATCTTCCCGCAAAAAGGGGAGAAACCATTAAAACGTCAGGGAAATGAATAAATCCGTCTCTCGGTGGTTTGGGGCGGCGGCGCTGCTTTATCGGGGGTGATTTTTCTTCCGATGGCTGAGGGCTGGCTCGGGGCGGCTGCGGGTGGGAGCCCGGGGATGCGCCTGGGGTGGGAGCCCAGGCACCCTCTCATGAGCTTTCCCGGTTTTTCCCCACATCCCATCCCCTCTCCAAAGACGGGACGTGGCTGCGCGTGCAGCTTAAAGAGATAATACATAAATTCGAGTTCATTGAGCACCCTCAGTGGGACAGTGCCTGGCAGACCCTGCCTGGTGCTGAGGTCCTTGGCGATGCCCAACATTGGTCCCCTGCATCCCGCGGCTGGGCTGGATGCAGGGATGGAGGATGGAGGATGGAAGAT
Organism: Calidris pugnax; assembly: GCF_001431845.1. Classification (NCBI taxonomy): domain Eukaryota; kingdom Metazoa; phylum Chordata; class Aves; order Charadriiformes; family Scolopacidae; genus Calidris; species Calidris pugnax. Next base: position 344,319 of record NW_015090916.1, on the reverse strand, counting down.
GCAGGGATGGAGGATTCAGGATACAGGGATGGAGGATGCAAGGATGGAGGATGCAGGATGCAAGGATGCAGGGATGCAGGGCTATCTTCTGCACCCTCTGCCCCCACGCCGGGCTGGCATCAGCCTTTGCACCCCACGGATGCTCTTGGGGGGCAGCTGCTCCCAGGTGGCTCCACCAGCCACGTCAGGGCATGGCCACCTCCCCATTCACAGGGTTTGTTTATTTACGAATGCATTATCTAAAAAACAAATATAAATACAATTTAAAATTGCCCTCGGCGGGTGCTGGCAGGCAGCACCCCATGGGATGCCCATCTCCCGGGGAGCCCGCTGTGTCCCCGTGGACGGGCCGGTGCGTCCCCTCGTGCAGGAGGCAGCTCGTCCGCATCGCTGCCGGAGCCGGCCCGTTTTTTTTTCAAGCGGGGGCCAATTAGTTTCACAAATGAGGGCCCTACGGTGCCAGGGAGGATTTGTTACGGCCCCGCGCGCCGGCCCGGCGGCATTGTCCTGCCCTCCGCCCCCGCGGGAGCCCATTGTCCCCGGCCCCAGCGGGGGCTGCTGGCGGCAGATTTATCGGGGCCGGCGTCCCGCCGGCCGGGGCCTCCGCTCCGCAGCTGGCCACGGCGCTGGGGGCTCAGCCCCGGGGACCTTTGACCCGTCCTGCTGTCACCGCCGGGGCCGCCGAGGGCCGCGGGGCCGCATACCTCTCGGGATTTGCTTCGCACGGCCCGTTCGGGGCTGCCTGCTTTTTTTTTTTATCATTTTTTTTTATTTTTTGTTTTTTGTCTCGGGAGCGTTTTGTCCGCAGCTGCGTGGGGGGCGCGCGAGCCCATTTCCCCCCCCCAGGATAAATCCCTGCAGAGGGAGAGAGGCAGCTCCCATGCGGGGCCGCTCTCTTGCTGCTTTTATTCCCGGTTCAGTAGGTTTTTTTGCAGATTTTGGAGCGTTTCTGGGCTGTGTGCCTCAGCGGGGCTGGGGCTGAGCATCCCTCGGGGACAGAGCTGGCCGCGGTGGGCCACCACGGCACGGCAGATGGTGGCACGATGCCGGAGCCATAGTGGGATGCCAGGATGGGCGATGGGATTCCGGGATGCCCTCGGGAATGCCCATCACCCGGCAGGTCCCCAGGCGGGGGCCATGGGGCTGCCCAGGAGGATGCTGCCGGCATCTTCCCGTGGCCACATCCCTCGCTGGCACCTTCCTGTCCCCCTGGTGGGACCACGATGCCGACACCGTGGGTGCCCAAGCGCGGTGGCCCCATGGGCTCCCTCCAGTGACTCTGCCTCGTTGCCGCCGCGTCCCCCGGGGTGGGTTTTGGCAGCAGCATCCCCCAGCCCGGCTGTTCCTGATGCAGCGCGGAGCTGCCAGTTACCTCCAGCATCTTGCCGCTGCTAATGAATTGCTAATACAATTTTCTAGATAATTTTATTTCCATAGTCCTCACATTTTAATGTCTCCAAAAAGCTCGCGTTTATTTGCTTAATCTCCCTGCGTAATACAATTTGCACTGACTCACAGGTTCTGAACAATCAGCTGTGCATAAACGAAAACAAATTGTTTAATAACACAGAGGTCTGATATTTTTATTGCTGGTGTGTCGAGATCCGAGCTTGGGGTTTTTTCCCTTTGGCCTTTGCTGCCACCTCGATGCAGCCGGTTTTGTACCCGCGGCTGGTGGGACGGGGCTGAGTGTGTGCACTGGGATGGTGGGCACCATTGGGGGGGGGCGGATGTGTCCCCTGGGGCACCTCTGAGGGGTCTTCCTTGGGGTCCCCTTTCCCCTGGGCATGGAGCTCGGCAGCTCCCCAGGTGTGTGGGGTTGTGGTGATGGCCCCACACCTGCCTCAACTTTGGGCTGGGTCTCCCAGCTGCCTCCAAGGCAATAAAAACCCCCTTTTCCTCCTCCAGCATTCCCTCTGTGGGGCTGGTGGTGGTAGGGCTGGGGTCACACCACCAGGACCCCAGTGATGCCCAGAACCCTGCAGTTCTTGGGGTGTCCCCCCACTGTGGGAGCATCCTCCCCACTGCGGAGCATCCCTGCTGCCGGGTGGGAGCGGGGACCCCCTGAACGCCCAGTGGGATGGGGGTCCCGGGTGCGGGGCGGTCCCTAATGTCTGTGTGTCCCCCCGGGCAGGTACGGACATGGCGGTGTTCTGCCTGCTGTGCGGGAAGCGGTTCCAGACGCAGAGCGCGCTGCAGCAGCACATGGAGGTGCACGCCGGGGTGCGCAGCTACATCTGCAGCGAGTGCAACCGCACCTTCCCCAGCCACACCGCGCTCAAGAGGCACCTCCGCTCACACACAGGTACGGCCACGGCACGGGCGGGACGGGCAGCTTCCCCGGGTACTTAAAAAAAAAAAAGGCAAGGTCTAGAGCCCTCAATATAAGAAGGACATGGACCTGATGGAGAGGGTCCAGAGGAGGGCCACAAGGATGATCAGGGGGATGGAGCACCTCTGCTACGAGGACAGGCTGAGGGAGCTGGGGTTGTTCAGCCTGGAGAAGAGGAGGCTCCGGGGAGACCTAATAGCAGCCTTCCAGTACCTGAAGGGAGCCTCCAGGAAGGCTGGGGAGAGCCTGTTTAGAAAGGCCTGCAGTGACAGGACGAGGGGCAATGGCTTCAAGCTGGAGGGGAACAGATTTAGACTGGAGATGAGGAGAGGGTTCTTCACTGTGAGGGTGGTGGAGCACTGGAACAGGTTGCGTACCTGAAGGGAGCCTACAGGAAGGCTGGGGAGAGCCTGTTTAGAAGGGCCTGCAGTGACAGGACGAGGGGCAATGGCTTCAAGCTGGAGGGGAACAGATTTAGACTGGAGATGAGGAGAGGGTTCTTCACTGTGAGGGTGGTGGAGCACTGGAACAGGTTGCCCAGGGCGGTGGTTGAGGCCCCTTCCCTGGAGATATTCAAGGAGAGGCTCGACGAGGCCCTGGGCAACCTGGTCTAGTTGGGGGTGTCCCTGCTGACTGCGGGGGGGTGGGACTAGATGGCCTTTGGAGGTCCCTTCCGGCCTGGGCAATTCTATGATTCTATGAAAAAGAGAGGTTAAACTGTCTTAAAAGTGTCGAGGCGGCTGTGGTGGAGGTTTTTTGGGCTTGGGAAAAGAAACGGAAGGAAAAAAAAAACAACCAAACACCCAGAAAGAAAAAGCCGCGTGTAATAAGTTGATCCGGTCTAAGGTGACATGTGACCTCCCCAGGGGATGTGCCATCGCACCCCTCTCATCGGCTTACGGGCGGGAGATGCACATAATCAGCCCCTGCCCGGCCCTAATGGGATTAGGGTGACCTGCGTGAGGTGGAGCTGGGGCTTCGGCGCAGCCCCTGGGGCCGGGCGAGGGGAGCGGGGCTTGGGCCGTGTCCTCAGGGCCCCCACGCCGTGTCCTCGGCTCCTCCGACTGCGTCACCCGGCACAGCTCGGGGGGGGACAGGGGAGAGGAAGGGAACTCCTGGCCACCATGAGCACCGTTGCTCGGGTCCGGCCACCAAACCCCCCAGTGCAGGAAAAAGAAGACCCTGGGGGGACGATCGGCGCGATGGGGGGAGCTTTGCAGCCCCACCGAGTGTCACCCCCCGTGCCATGGCTCGTTGCAGGGGCCAGGGGCTCCTCACCCCCTGTTGCCCACAGCGCTGGGGGCTTGTGCATCCCCCTGGGCTTTTACTGCTGGTGGGGAGGAAAGCGGGTGCGGAGGGAGCAGCCCCCTCCTCCAGAGGGACCGCTATGGCTGGGGGGGGACAGGCTGGCAGCACCCCAGGAGGGTGGCTCAGTCAGGGCAGTGGCCAGTGGCCACCAGACCCACACGTGTCCCTGGGCTCGGGGTCCCCGTTGGGGAAGCGGGAATCGCACGCTGCCGATAAGCACGTTAATGCCGAGCGCCGGAGCTATTTATAGCTGGTTAATCCGGTGACCTGGGCTGCGGGTCGGGCCCCGCGCGTCCCCCCCAACCTCTGCCGCCCCAGCAGCTCCTGCCAGTGAGAAAACACGGGGCCAGGGGGGCTTTGGGGGTGTTTGACCCTGCTGCGGGGCTTCATCCTGCACAGATGCGGGATGCTCGTGCTTCTCCGGGGACCAGAGCTCTCCCATTGATGTGGCTTCTCCCAAAATCCCAGCACACGGAAAGGCTGACGGCCCCCGGCTGCAAAATCACTGTCTCTGACTACCAAATCAAAAACCCAGGCCATAATTCGGAATTGGTTCTGCCAACGGGCACCGCCTTGGGATGGGGGGGTTGGGAGCACATCCCGAGCAGCCTCCTCCTCATCCTCCTCCTCCTCCTCCGGTCCCTGGCTGGGGGCTGCGGGAGGGGGTGCGGGGCCGCAGGTCTGGGCTGCGGCACGCGGGGAGAGAGTAAAATATCATTTTAGAGAGGAAGCGAAAGCGCAGGCATGTGAGTATATAACGAGAAGGACAATTTATGCCCAGGCACGAGTGCAGTTTGACACGGGGATAATGAAAAAACGTAGGTCATTGTGGATGACTTAAGCCTTCACAGCTGAAGAAAATGTATGAAATGCGGGGAACATTACACGCTTGGCAGCTCCGCACATCTGCAGCAGGACAAGTGAAATACAGTTGGCCATTCTTTACCATAAACTGTGCTTGTAGGATATGCGGCACAGAGAAATTGTAATTACAGTGACAAGACAAATCAGTAATATTTAAATATTCATGAACAAAGTCTCGGACGATCAATCTATCTTTATTGTCCTTGCCTTCGCGGCTGTAATAAATAAGTAGCTGGAGCCCTCACCTTTCCTTCAAATCATTCTGCCTCCGGTGCCCAACCGGAGTTCATTTATCAGCCGCCCGCTCGGGAGCGCGGGGGACGCCCAGGGCCGCGCCGGCCATTCCGGGCCAAAATTGGGGAATTGGGGACGGGGGACGGGAGGGTGGCGGTGCCCCGCTCTCTGTGCACCCCAGCATCCCCTACGCAGGAATGGGGCCCGGTGCCACGCTGGGGCGGCCGGGACACTGCGTCCCCGGGATGGCGGGTGCCGGGGGTAAATCCAGGCCGGGGAGGGGGGTTTTGTGACAGTGGGAGCTCTGACACCCGCCGCGTGTCCTTGCAGGCGACCACCCCTACGAGTGCGAGTTCTGCGGCAGCTGCTTCCGCGACGAGAGCACGCTGAAGGGCCACAAGCGCATCCACACCGGGGAGAAGCCCTACGAGTGTAACGGCTGCGGCAAGAAGTTCAGCCTCAAGCACCAGCTGGAGACCCACTACCGGGTCCACACAGGTGGGTGCTGCGCGGGGGCTCCACGGGAAATGCTGGCGTGGTCCCCGGTGGGGATGGCGGCACGGTTCCTCCGTGGGAGGTGCTGGCACAGTGTCCCCCGGCTGAGAGTCTGGCATGGTTGTCCTGTGGGAGATGCCACCATAGTTCTCATGGCAGAGATGCCGGCGCGGTGTCCCCTGACAAAGATGCCGGCAGCGTGTCCCCATGGGAGGTGCCGGTGTGGTTCCCCCATGGGAGGTGCCGGTGTGGTTCCCCCGGCAGAGACGCCAGCAGCGCAGACCGGGGCTGCGGCCGGGGATAAGGAATCATTGGCTGCGCCAGCGCGTAACTATTGTAAATAGGGGATCAATAGCCCGATCGGTTTTGCTGTTCATTACTTGGCCATCGGCTGCGCCCGCCGCGGCGGCAGCGTCGATGCCGGGCAGTTAATTATCTCCTGGCAGCCCCCAGCCCCCCCTGACGCCCCCGTCTCCCCGTCTCCCGCAGGCGAGAAGCCCTTCGAGTGCAAGCTGTGCCACCAGCGCTCCCGGGACTACTCGGCCATGATCAAACACCTCCGCACCCACAACGGCGCTTCCCCCTACCAGTGCACCATCTGCCTGGAGTACTGCCCCAGCCTCTCGGCCATGCAGAAGCACATGAAGGGCCACAAGCCGGAGGAGATCCCCACCGACTGGCGGATAGAGAAGACCTATCTCTACCTCTGCTACGTCTGAGGGCGGCGGCGCAGGGCGGCGGGGCCGAGGACCGGGCCAAAAAAAGAAAAAAAAGCCGCCACCAAACCCGCAGCGTCCACCGCCTTGTTTGTTTGTCGGGTCTCCCGGCTCCTCTCGCCGCAGGGAGCCCGCGGGGGGGACGCCCCAGCCCCTTCCCCAGCCCCATCCGCTCCCCCTCCCCGGCTGCCCGCCCGGCTTTCGCCCCTCGCAGCCCCCCGGCCCCTCCATCGCCGCCGGGAAGGACGTGCTTTGGGAAGGATTTGATTTCTGGTTTCCTCCGTCCCCGCGGACGCCCCGCCGAGGACCCCAGCTCAACCTGTGGGGCTCGGCCCCCCTTTTGGGAGGGCGCCCACACTGCGGCGTCGCAGGGTGAGAGCGTCCCCGGGGGCACGAGGAGGGTGTTTGGGGCAGGGACCCGGGTGCCAGCCGGGGTCCGGGGGGGGCACCCGGAGGCTGCCACCCTCCCCCTGACCAAAGACCTCTCTATGCATTGCCCCTTCCTTCCCCGCCGTCCCGGGGGGCGAGGGCGAAGCCCCCCTGCGGGGGATGTGGCCGGTTTGGTGGTGCGTGGGGGATGCGGTGCTGCCAGTGCGTGGCATCGCTCCCAATTTGGGGGATCCTCCGTGTTCTGCTGATTTGGGGCGCCCGGAGGGTGCCGAGGGTGGTGTTTTGCCCAGCCCCCGCTGCAGGAGCCCGCGAGCCGGGGGGGCCCGGGGGCAGGCGGCTTTGCTCGCCGCTTTGGTTTTGTTTTTTTTTTTTTGCTTTTTGTTCGGTTTTTTTGAACTTTTCTTTTGGAATATTTCCGCGTTTAGCACATTTTACTTGAAATTACCTCGTTTTTTTGTGACCTCATGAGCTTTTATTGATTTGGGGGGGACGGGGGGGTGATGTGGCCGGGCAGGCGCGTGCCCGGCGCTGGCGGTGGAGGGGCGGCATCGTCCCTGCTGCCCCCCCCTCGTTGTGCATTATCCTTACCAAAACTGGTGTTTTTTGCCCGGCCCCGCGGGGCCGGGGGGGCCGGTTCTGAAGCTACCTCTTGTGTTCGTTTTTGTTGTGTTTCTCCTTTGCGGCCGCGGCAGCGAGCTCTGCGCTTTCCATCCCACCCGGCGCTCGCAGCCTGGGGTGGTTTTTTTGGTCATTTTGCTGCGTTTGGGTGAAAAGGCGGGGGGGGGAAGAGTCCAGGGGGAGTGGGACGGTGTTGGGGTGCGGTTTGGAGGGTGTTGGGGGGTGCCAGTCCCCCCTCTCCCGAGCAGGGATGCGGGTGCAGCGTCCTCCCTCCCTCGTGCCCTGCGTCGGCTTTGCACGCGCGTGTGCCCCTGCCCGCGGGGCCGAGGCCGCTGTTGTACAATCCGGGATGTGACTGTGGAGAACGGCTTTGTTTAATTGTTGTGCCTAAGGAAAAAAAAAAAAAAACCCACAAAAAAAAGAGAGATAAAAAAGGAGAAAAAAAAAAAAACTATTAAAGAGACCCAGTTGTTTCACACGGAAAGTTGCTGCAATTTCTGGGGCGTGTGGCCGCTGCCGGCCGCGGGGCCGTGGGGGCACGGCTGGGCTCCTGTGGCTTTTTTTTTTTGCTTTAACCTCCCGTCCCGTCCCATCCCGCTGTCCCCATCCCTCCCTCCGTGCCCCTGTGGGCTGCGCTGCCCTCGGGACGGGTGTCGGAGCGATGCCACGGCGCCCCGGGCACCCCTCCCCGCAGGGGTTCGCCCCCGCCGCCCCCCATATATATATAAGTATATATATGTGTATGATAGCAGTGAGGACCAAGCGCCCCGCGGGGCCCCACGGCCCCGGGCTCCCTCCCCCCTGCCTTGTGTCGGTGTCGTGAGCGCCCGTCCCCCCGCTCTGTGTTGCCGCTCGTGGTTCGGGTCCCTCGCTGCCCTCCGTCCGTCTACCTCAGCACCCCCTGAGCCCGGGCGCGGGGGGTGCCCCACTCCCCCCCCTCGGTTTTCTCAGAGTATCTATCGCCTCCTATTTTTTGTACGACTTTCTCCCCCCCCCCCCCCCTCCCCCCCCCCCCCCCCTCCCCAGCCCCTCCTCGCCCTTCGCTCCCTTGCGGTTCTGCTTGCGAGTCCTCTCTGTCCCCCCTGGCCACAGATGCCGTTAGCTAAAAGGTTCCTGAAAAATAAAGAAAAAGGAAAAAAAAAAAAAAAAAAAAACTTTAAAAAAAAAAAAAACCCAACCCAACCCAGTTGGGGGGTCTCCTAGTTGCAGCTCTCCGCATCTGCCTTCGTCCTGTGTAGATTCAGATGCATTTCTTTGTAAGACTTCAGTGTTTCTGACAGAGGAAAAAAAAAAAAAAAAACCACAAAAAAAAAAACAAAAAAAAAAAAAGACAAAAAAAAGAAGAAGAAGAATATACTGCTGCAGGTTTTTTTCTCTCCATGTGTCACTAAGTGAAGTTCGTGCCTTCTATAGCAAAGAGAATATTTTTTACATCCTACTAACGGTAGATTTTTTTGTAGTGAACATTTTTTGTATTTTTATTTATAAGTCTCATAAGGAAAATAGCAATGTTCAGTTGTATACCTTGAATCTGCAGTTAGAAAACAAAAATACAACCAATAAAGTTAATTCCGTTGTCTCGGCCTGCCGTCTTCTGTTCCTGTGCCGTGCCTGCGGGGAGGAGGAGGAGGAGGAGGAAGGCTGCATCCCACTGGTTCGGGGCGAGCCATAGGGGGACCCGCGGTGGTGAGTTTGGGGGCACCTCCTTGGTGTTTTGGGGTGGGGGTCCCATTCCTAAACCCACCCTGGTGGGCGTGGGGTGCTCTGGGGGTGCGGGGTGTCCCCATGATGGGGGCTGAACCCGCGTCCCTCGTCCCGGGCCACGCGCTGCCTGCGCCGCTCGCTGGGGAGCGGAGCGAGTTTGCCTCAATGAAAGTGAAGCCGTTCATTTAAACCTGCCTGCGGAGTAGTCTGGCCCCCCGCCGCGCTAATTATCCTGTAGTTCCCGACTGATTGCTGTACACTAAGCTTAAGCCCTCCTTTATTTATTTACTGACTACATTACCGGCAGCGCCTGCGCTCCTTTTGTGCTGCGGAGGACTCTACGGCGGGGCCTGGCGGGTGCTGCCGGCGTCACCCGGCTGTGCCCGCGCCCCACGGGGGCTGCCCCCCACCCCAGGGTCACCCCGGCACAGGTGAACCTTCCTCACGGCACAGTCGGAGTCACTGGGTGCGAAGCATCCCTTATTTTTTTCCCCAGGGATGGGTGGCACGTGCTGGGCCACCACGTGCGCTGGCGTTGAGGCCATCGTGCCCCACGGATTCCCGGTGGGTTTGGGGGGCTCTGAGCCCACCCCGAGTCCCGGTGAGGGTCTCTGCCCCCCAGAGCTGTCCCCAGCAGGGCTCCTCCAGGGGGACAGAGCCTTGGTCCTGGCACAGGCAGGCAGAAGTGGTCCGGTGGTGAGCAACCTGCCAGCCCAGCGTCCCGGAAGAAGGGGGGCGAAGCCCCTCGTGGCGTTTGGCCCCCACAAAGGGGTTATTATCGTAACGGGGAAATTGTGGTAGGACCGGGCCTTTGTCTGCGCGCTCACGCAGCAGCTGGGAGCGATTATTCCGCAACAATGTTCTGTTCCATCAACATTATGTCCTCATTAAACCTTTATTAGTAGATTAGATTCAGATTTATTGATATTTTTTTTTTATTTTTTTTTTTAAAGAGGAAAAATCCAGGCTCCTCTCGGAGAGATGCCTGGAACTTTTTTCCCCTGCATGCAGCGCTTCCCAAAGCAGCGAGAGGGCAAAGGGAGAACCTGGATCCTTCCTGCGGCGTGGGCAGCCTCCTCCTCCAGGGGGGACAGGACCGTGGAGCTGGACGAGGGGGTTAGGTCAGGCACGGGACGGGCAAGGATGGAGGACCGAGCGCCCGCGCCGTGGTCCGTGGGGTGTGGAGCATCCAGGTGAGCATCTGGTGGTGGGTCCCCGAGGGGCGTCCCGGGGGGATGGTGAGGCTGGCTCGGGGGTCCTGATCCCTGTCACACACCGGGGCTGGGCAGCACCATGTGCCCGGGTCAATGGGCCCATCGGATTTGTCTGTTGGAGCGTTTGATGTTACACGAAGGCGGCTCATTCCAGAGGGTGTTAATTGCCCGCTGCAGTGATCAGGTCTGTAGCACCATCGATCTCGGCAGGATCAATGGGCTGATTTAGTGTCTCGCGAACTCTTTAACTGGACACCTCATCAATAGGCAGCCACTTACAGACCATCAGCGCATTAGCGCGGGCCGGCGCTGGCAGGAGCCCCCTCCGCCCGTCCCCAGCCCCCCTGTCACTCAGCGGGGAGTTTTCCTGCAGGTGACGGCTCCGGGACAGGGAGCAGGGCCCTTGGTCCGAGGCCAGTGGGCTTGGGGCAGATGTAGGAGAGCTGGACGCCACCCACCCACCTCACCCCCACTGCCCGCAGCCCGAGTGTGTGCCGAGACCCTCCTGGAGCAGGGATGGGCCCTCCATCATCTCCAGCACTTCCGAGGATGGTGCTTGCGCTGGTTGCTTAGGTATGGTACTGGTGTGAGGGTCTTGGGCAAGCACAGCGGTGCTGGGAACCACCCCAAAAACACCATCGGTGTCTTTTGTCATCACCCCCTGGCACTCCCAGCTCTGAAATGAGGTGGGTACTGTGTTGGGCAACTCTTCTGGCTGTTTGGGCTCAACTCCCTTCTCTGGGATGCAGCCAGCAGTTCTTTCCGCTCCCCTTCAGTGGCAACCTTGGGCCTGGTGGGGGTGGCGAGAGGCAGCAGAGGGGGGATCAACTAGAGCTGTAGCAGCGATGGGTGACCCCGGGGGTCTCTGCCAGCCCCGCGCACCCCTGCTTGCACATGGGTTCCTTTGCAGTTGGCTGGTTCTGTCCCGGTTCCTGTAGGGCTGGGGAGGAGTGCGGGGCCGAAGGGGTCGGGGTGGGGGGAATTAAGGGGACCGGCGAGCAGGGGAGGGATGGAGAAGGGTCCACGGGCGTGTGGTCCCCGGGGGTCCCAGCTGGGGAAATGGGGCTCCCCACGGGCGGGGCGGGCGCTGTCCGCGGTGCTGAAGCGGCGGCGGGGCGGGGGGAGCGGGCGCGGGCCGGGCCGTCGGTGGTCCCTCCTCAGCCCCCCCTGCTCGGGGGCTGCCGCTCCGGGGGGGCGGGGGGAAGGTGGTGGGTGTCCCGGCCTGGGCCAGCAAACACCGGCTGGTCGCAGGGCCGAGGAGCGGCCTCTGAGCACGGCGGCGCCCGAGGCCCCCACCTCTCCAGTGCCCGAGGCCCCCACCTTGCCGGCACCCAAGGGTGGGCGCCCCTCAGGCGTCCCGCCAGACGGACCAGAGGGTGCCCAGCGTGATGGTGTAGGCCAGGACGGCCACCAGGTAGGCCCGGAAGAGCAGGACGTCCAACACGTAGCCCACTTGCAGCCACTCGCGGGCCACGTCGCGAAACTCCTCACGTTTCTCCAGGAACTGGCGGATGGCGGTGATCTCCCGCAGGACACCGGGCAGCAGCGGGGACCCCTCTGCCCCAGAGGCTGCTGCGGGACCCGCGCCCCCCGCCATCTCACACTCCCGGGGGTCCTCACAGCTGTACTGGTTCAGCTTGGCTGCAAGAGAGAGGCAAGTGTGAAAAACCTCTTTAGACAGGGAGTCGGGATTTCTGCAGGTGACCTGGGCCACCAGATCACCAGGCAAATGGGGGCTGTATGGACACAGATGGCGATGTGGGGCCTGCTCCCTTCGGTTCCTGTGGGACCTCTCTGCAGCCCTTACCTGTGCTGTCATTCTCTGTCTGCCTGGAGATGTCTGAGCTCTGTGTCCTGCTTTGGCTAAATGTGTCCCTGTCCCGGATGCAGAGCAGGACAGTGGCTCGTTCCAGCAGCAGGCGCTTCACCCACTCGGGGACGTGGGGCTGCAGATCTTGCCTGTGCACCAGGCGCACGATCAGGATGGTCTCCGTCAGGCTGATGACGAGCAGCGCCATGCACACCACGAAGTAGATGCCTGCGGAGATGTCAGTGAGGTGAGTGTCCTGCTCAGAGCACGGTCCTGAGCGAGTCCTCCCTGCCCCCCTTTCTGGGGGACCTCTGGTCTCCTGCTGCTCCAGGCCCAGCACCACCACAGCGGTGGGCTTGGCAGGTAGCACCACCCTACCTATCAAGGGGGTGCCGACTGCCGTAGCTGGCAGCGTGTCGGATACGATGATGAGGAAAACCGAGTAGCCCAGCAGGAGGGTGATCTTGAAAGAGACCCTCTCGCCACTGTTGGGAGGGAGGTAGAAGCCCACGATGTCCATAACCATCAGGAAGATGCTGGGGAGCAGCAGGCTGACGGTGTAGAACAGGGGGCGTCTCCGGATGACTACCTGTGGGAGAGGGAGACAGGAAAGGCTCTGTGAGGGGTTGAAAGGAGGGCTTGGGCTAGTGTGGCTCTCCGGCACGGCAGGTGAGGGTGGTGGGATGCACTAAGGTGAGGCGGAGGAGGAGGGGTCAGCACTGGGAGCCGGGCAGGAGCACCGTGGAAGGGAGAAGCTGGGTGATGGAGCAACAGGGCCTTTCTCTAGTGTCCCATTGCCAAGCTCGGTGGCCAAAGAACCTTACGTAGAACTTCATCTCGGCGTAGCTGTCGCTGCTCTTGACGCTGAACTCCTGGAAGCTGCTGAGGACGTAGAGCAGCTCCCACTCGCCCTGGTTCATGAAGACGCTCCGGTCGAACTTGACCAGCTCCGGCTGCCGCCACAGCGAGAGATTGATGTCGCGGACTGGGGGACAGAGGGGAGGTGAGGAGCGGGGGTGTCGGTCCCGGAGCCGCGGGGCCGGGAGCCCGCCCTCCCCGCACGCATCCCCGATCCGCTGGGGCCACCTAGAGGGACCAGCCGCCTTCTGCACCGCGCCCCGGCCCCGCGGAGGCCCTGCCCGTCCCCCCGAGCCCCCCCGGCCACGGGGGTCCCGGCACTCACTGTGGTGCAGCCAGCTGGTGAAGGTGAGCGAGCAGTTCTGGACGTCGAAGGGGAAGTTGTAGATGTCCAGGCTGCAGGCTGTCATCACCTGGATGGGCTTGAGGTTCTGCACCTCCCCGTGGTGGCTAACGTAGACATAGGGGACGTGGGGGGACTTTCCGACATCCACGCTGGGGGGCACAAGGGGCAGAGATGTGGGCTGGGGACCCCCTTTGGTGGCGGCTCCTCCTGCCGAGCAGTGTTTGGGAGGGCAATCGCCCAGGAGCCAGGGGTTCACTCCCTGAGCTGCTTTTTTGGCAGTGCCCATTGGGCCTGGCTGCCCTCTCCCAGCCCCAGCAGCGTTCGTGTCCTTGCCCCAGGGGCTCTCCGGAGCCTGTTGGGAACACTTTAAATCCCCATGGAGCGGGACGGACGCCGGCCGGCTGTGCGGGAAGGGCCGGCAGCTCTGCAGCTGCCCTGGCATTGTGCTGCCTTCACAAAGCCTTTCTCCAGCTCCCTGCATCCCACCCCCGGCACGGCGCGGGTAATTACGGAGGGCTGCGGTTCGCCAGCATTGGAAATGGACCAACTGCCGAGCCGTTCCCCATCTGCAGCTCGCCCGGTGCGGGGAGGCTGCCAGCTCTGTGCCGGGAATACAAAGCACGGGGCGGCGCGTGCCCGCGGTGGGCGAGGGGGGCCCGCGGGTCCTGTCGCACTCACAACTCATTGATGAGGATGTCGGGCACCCAGATGCTCTCCACGGGGAGGGAGATCTGCGTCAGGTTGTCAAACCGCGCCGGGTCCCAGCGGAGGAACTCGTCCGTCCAGTGCTGGGGGGACAAGGGAGAGGGGGCTTGGAGGGCAAGGTCCCTCCCACTGCACCACGCGAGCACCCTGCCGTGGAGACCAGCCCTCGGTGCCACCCTTGGGAGCGAGGAAAGGCTCGTCCTGCAGCTCTCACACCACCCAGCGGTGCAAAGCCCGGAGCAGGAGAGCTGCACCTTGACTTTCATGCCCTACGGAGCTCTGTCCGTCCCCTGGGATGGGCTCGGTCTTGCTGCAATCCCACAGGAAAACCTGTCTTGGCATGGGTGCTCAGCCCCAGTGAGGGCATGCAGTCCCATCTGCTCACCTGTCTGTACCAGATGTAGGTGGTCAGCACCTGGTTCTTCTCATCCTGCAGGAAGAAGAGGACATGGTGTCGGCACAGGGGGTTATTGGCCTCTGGAAGACGGGCAGAGCACACCAGGAGGCGGTGGCCATCAGGTACCCTCCCCCTTGCTGTGGACAAGCTGCCCCCCACCTCAGGCAGGGAGCGAGGACTCACCACGCTGAGGATGGCGTAGACCATGAGGTCGATGGCCACGTTGGTGGTGGTTCTCCAGTCCCGCACGGGCCGGGTGTCCTTCTGGTAGTGAACCAGCAGGGAGTGGGACAGGCGACGCAAGGCGGGCTCTGGTGTCTGGCCCCCACGCCAGGAACCTGCCAGCAGAGGGATGGGATGGGATGGGATGGGGAGATGGGTGGGAATGATGGATGGGATGGATGGAGGGATGGAGGGATGGAGGGCTGCTCGCACCAAGGCAGTGTCTGCAGTCACCCCGGGGGTGCTGTGAGCCGTGGGACGCTGCTCGCTTACCAGTTGGGGTTTCCCACCAAAGCTAAACCAGAGCATCCCGATGGGAAACAAGCTGCCAGGCAGAGCCATCACCTGATCTTTCATTCACATCCTCTGCTGTGCAGGTGACGGGGCTGTGACCTTCCCCCAGCCCTGGAGGACAGGGCTGCCATCTCCTGCCTCTCCCGGACAGCGGGGGACCACAGGGGACTCCCCACCCCCAGGTAAGTTCCTGCTGCTTGCTCCTTCAATGGAGGTGCAGGTGGAGGCTGGAGAGGAACCGGGGTGCCACCTTCATTTCTGGGCACTGGTTGCCTGTGGACACAACCCCTCGTCCGGCGCCGGCAGCGTTAATTGAGGAGCGCGTTTCTCCTGGCCCCCGAGCCCTCGCTGCCCGCGCTCCTGCTCTGCAGCCCAGCCCCGGAGCCCCATTCCCACCTAATGAAAGGGACTAATTGGAATAGATCTGCGGGATCTTGGGAAAAGCTGCCGAGAAGGGAACTTTAATCGGTCTTTTAAGCTTAAAAAAAAAAAAAAAAAAAGGAAAACCCAGCATCCTCAGCCCCTCCGAGCCTGCCCGCGGTCGGTAATGCTGGGGAGCCAGCCGGGCGCACGGCCCTCGCCCACGGAGGCAGCGAGGGGGGGTGAGAGGCAGCAATTAGGGTGAGGGGAGGAAAACAGGCGCTGCCGGCATCGCACTGCGGCCCAGCGGCCTTCGCTGTGGCAGCTGGTGGCAGCTGGCTCACTCCTGTGCTCTTCCTCACACCCTCTCCTCTTCCTCCTCACACCTTCTGCTCCTCCTCCTCACACCCTCACTGCTCCAGGTTGGGGTGCTGGGGCTTTGCAGAGGGAGGACGGGGCTGCCCCATCAGCTCCATGCACTTGCCACAGCCACCAAACCCACGCCGGCAGCTCGCCTGGCACACACGGGCACAGCCCTGGCACACGGGCGTGCGTCTGCACGGACCCTCCCACCCCCCTACCTCCAGCACCCTGAGGACAAGGGCAGCATCACGCCCGCGTTGTGGGAGAAGGGGTTGGAGTTGGGAAGGACGCCCCGAGGAGAGGGGCTGGATCTGCCCAGAGACCCCAGTTACAGACCCGCTGAGAGAGCTCCCAGCTGCGCTGGTGTGAAACAGCACGGCAAATTTTCTCCCATTTCCCAGGAAGCTTAAACGGGAGAAAACAATGCCAATGGCTCGTGGAGGCTTTGGCAGTGGGTTTGCGCCATGCGGCGCTGGGATGAGAAACCACGGGCACCGCATCGCTCCTGCGCGCTGCCGGCCCCGCTCTGCACTGTGAGGGGCCAAACCCTCTACTAGAGAAACCCCTTTATGGGGTGGGGGGCTCAGGCAGTGGATTCCAGAGGGATCCAGGCAGGACATCACCCTGTTTCTCTCTGTCCTCAGGGCTGGGACCATTTCCAGAGCCGCTGGAAGCCCCGTGTGGATGAGCCTGTGACACCGAGGCAGGTTTCAAACACCCTGTGACCTTGCTGGGGGTGTTCAGCTGGAGCCCATCCTCGGGCTTTCTCCCAGGTACGTTGATTTTCAGTAGCATTTAAGGTCTTTCTACAAAGCAGCGCTTCCATTCCCCACCTTTTCAGAAGGATGCAGCACCGTGCCTGTGGCACCGGGGCACCCTGCCCCCCCAGCAGCCCCCCAGCCCTGCCCACGGGCCCCTCTCCTTACCTTGTCTCTGCGGCGCCCAGGCGAGGGGCAGCAGGGCCAGCAGAGCCCCCAGGGCGATGGGCACCATGGCTCTGCCGGCTCCTGGCCACCGCTCCGCCGAGGAGTGAGCCCCGGCAGGGAGGCAGCAGCTCTCCTGGCTCGCCTTCCCCCGCCGCCCGTCCCTCGGGGTTTTGAGAACGCCCAATTAATCTTGCCATCAGCCTCTGCCTCTGCATCAAGTTTCAGGCTGGGAGGATGCGAGAGGAGCCCCCCAGCCAACCCCCAGCCCACCATCCCCCCCGGGGCTGCCCCGGACCAGGCGCCTGAGGTGGAAAAGCGGGGTTTGGGGGTGTGAGCATCGTGCCTGTGTGCAGCAGGAGAGGGGGGCACGGTGGGGGGAGAGGATGCTGCGGGTGCCAGGAGCTCCTTGGTGGGGGGAGCCCCCTGAGATGGGGTGGGCTGTCCTGGGATGTGACAGTCCCAGTGCAGGGTGGTTTTCCATCAGCAGGAGTGGGGGGCAACAGGGGTACCGGGCTTCCCTTCCCAACCTGTGGCGGGGGGGTCAGTCCCAACGGAGATGGACACGCTGCCCCCAGCACCCCAAGCTTTTCTGAGCCTCTCCAGCCTGCACCAGGAGCAGGGGCTGTTTCCATTGCAGCCCTTAGTGTTTGCACCCAAATTTCAGCAGATAAAGGCACCACTAGATGTGGTGTTGGGGGATATGGTGTAGGGGAGAACTTTAGAATAGGGTGGATGGCTGGACCCGATGATCCCGAGGGTCTCTTCCAGCCTAGATAATTCTGTGATTCTGTGATTCTCACCCCTTTCTGTCCCCCCCAATACTCAGTGCCCTTGGGCAAAGGTTGATCTGGTACAATTGAGAGCAAAAGTGTGCCCAGTGCCAGCAGGGCAGCGTCCCCCCCTCCGTCAGAGCGTGGTGTCCTTGGGGCAGCGTCCCCCTGCCCAGTGGGGACCCTCACACACACCCCCTCCCCTATAATCTCATAGATTCATGTACAAATCTCTGCATTTCTCTCGTAGGTGCCCATGGCCCTGGGAAGCTGCTGGGGAGGCAGTGGGCAGAGACCGGCGCCGGCGGCGCAGAGCAAATCGCATCAGATGGCAGCGTGGAGTCACTTAAACGAGATAAGAATTAGTGCGCGGCCCTGATGAACTCCCCCTCGGCTGCCGGCAGCGGTGGCGGGGAGAGAGACGGAGCAGAGACGGGGATAATTTGATTTCTCGGCTCCGCTAGTGGCTGGCGAGTCACCTCCCGGGGCACGCAGGCAGCTCCCAGCTCTTTCCCCTTATTGGATCCGGGTAATGGGAGTCACGGGCAGCACCGGGGACCCTGCCCCGCTTCCCCCCCATTCCCCCCCAGCCACGGGGGCCGGTACTGCTCCGGCCGAGACGCTGTTGCAGCATCGTTAGCTCTGGGTCTTCTCCCTTGGGTTCTACATCTTCGTCTTAAAGAGATTTTAATGTAGTTCCTCTCAGCCCTCCTGTTATCGGATATCTAATTAGCATGATCTATTATAGCCTCCTGTTACGCGCCCGCGCGGGGGGCTCTTGCGGGACGCCTTGTGGGGCAGCTGATATCAATCGGCAGCGCCCGGATCAGATTTACTTCCCCAAATGGCGTAATGGGATTTTATTAGCCCCATGATCTGCTGTGCGGTAATTGCTTTGCTGGGAATGGAAGCGCCTGGCATCGGGGGGCTTCCTGGGCCTCAGCCCCGTGTCCTGCCCCGGGCTCTGCCGTGGCAGCAGCAGTGTCTCTGCGCTGGGATGGGGAGATGGAGACCTTCCCCGAGGCCAGGAGCAGCCCTGGGGGAGCCACATGTCCCCTCGTGCCGGGGTCATCGCAGGCAGCGACGCCCAGCCCCAGTTTGTGCGTGTCCTGGTAGCTCCTGGAGCAATTTTTCCAGCTTTTCATCTTGACTGAGGGCTTTTTCCTTGGGCAGCTGCGCTGGGAGCGGGAACTTGGGCTGGGTGCGTGTGGTGAACTTCAGCTGGTGCTCAGCCAGGGGCAACGGTGCTCTCAGAGGCTGGGGAGGGTGCAGGAGCATGGGCATGAGGTCCCTGTGATGTGATGTGGTGAGTGATGCTCAGTGTCCCCCCACCCGTGATGGCAGGAGCGATGCTCAGCGTCCCCCTCAAATGTGGGGACCAGGGATGCTCAGCGTCCCCCATGGCCCCAACCTGCCCCTAAGAGAAGGTGACTGACCCCCGTGCGGTTGTCTTTCTCGGGGACATGCTGGGGGCTGCGGGGGCTTTGCAGGACGGGGAGTGGGGAGGGAGGTCTCAGCTGTGCCGGGTGCCCATGGGGAGCCGTCAGGGGAGGGGGGCGGCCGGGACTCGTCGTTCCCCGCGCGTCGGGAGCGTCAGAAGCAATCAAGCATCGCGCGGGAGCCCTGGCAGCGCGGCTGCCGGCCCCATCAGGCGCCCGAGGCCGCCCATTACGGAGCCTCGCGCTGCCCCGAATTGCATGTCTGCTGTGATTTAACGCTGCAAGACATGCAGTAAACACCGTGCCGGCGGGGCCGCCGGTGCTGGCAGCAGCCCCCCAGGCTGGCAGGGTGTGGGACCCTCGGTGGGGACAGCAGAGTGAGCCACCCTCCTGCGGGCAGTGGTCCGCGGGGATGCTCAGGGTCACTGCATCCCTGGGTGGTGCGAGGGTCTGGCCCTCAGGGTCCCTGGGGCCAAGGGGGGGGGTCTCCATGACCGAAGGAGGGACCAGAGTGGGTGCCTGATGCTGCACCCTCGTCTCATATCATTGCTGCCATGGGTCAGTGTGGGTCCTGGTGGCTTCACAGGTTACCGAGCCCACCCGAATCCCCCCAGCAAAACAGCATCCTGACGCTTTTAAATCCCCTGGTGGAGGGAAGGGAGTGCTTTCCTCACAGCCCCCTCCTCCGTTTGACACCCTTCAGGTGTCAGCCATGTTCTGCTGCGCTCCCTTGGCCATTAAAGCCAGGAGTTAATGAGCAGAGGGAGGGCTCTGCAGCCCGGTGCTGTTAGTGGAGGAGGCGCAGATCGTCCCAAGTGGCTCCAGCAGCTGCACATCGTAGGCACCTTCCCACCTGGGGCCAGGCAGAGTCACCTTCCTGGGAGCAGACCCAGCCAGGGTTTATTCCTGTAAGTCCCTCTTTTTCCTTTTTCTCTGTATTTCTCAAAGGAGGGGGGGTGGGTTCCAGCGTCAAGCTCCGTCTCAGCAGAGACCACGTCCCAGAGGCAGGTTTGTGGCAGGGACCGCGCACCCCCCAGCTGCCTTTCCATAAAACTCTGGAGCTGCCTTCCTCCCTGTCCTCCCCGGCCCTTCTGCCTCCGTGCTGGGTTTTAAGGAGCATTTCCAATCAGAAACCACAGCCCTTCCCCACCTGGGTTTTAATAAAACCACGCTGGCCGTCACAGTGGGGTATTTTTCCCTTCATTTTCCAAAGAAAATG
Source organism: Calidris pugnax (assembly GCF_001431845.1). Classification (NCBI taxonomy): domain Eukaryota; kingdom Metazoa; phylum Chordata; class Aves; order Charadriiformes; family Scolopacidae; genus Calidris; species Calidris pugnax. The sequence continues at coordinate 324,735 of NW_015090916.1, read as the reverse complement.
AGAAAGATTTCAAGCAAATTGGAAAGGTTAATTTGGGCTGAGAAGGCCGTTAGTTTTTGATGTGAAGCACCTGGAGGAGTCTTGCAGGGAAGCCGCCTCCTTCTTGTTTCTGTTGGAGCCCAAAGCGCAGCTGGGGGGGCACAGCCAGGTCCCATCCTGAAGTCCAAGTCCTAGTCCCAAGACCTAGTGAGTCCAGGGATGCTTTGGAAAATGAACCCATCCTGGTTCCATGAGGGAAACATGGACGGGGAGGGGTGTGTGTGTGTGTGCTCTGCGGGTGGTGGGGCAAGAGGCTGGTCCAGGGGATGTTCCTGGTCCAGGAGATGCTCTTGGTCCAGGGTTGCTGTTGGTCCAGGAGATGCTCTTGGTCTAAGGATGCTGTCAGCCCAAGGATGCTGTGGATCCAGAGGATGCTCCCGGTCCAGGGAGGGAAGGCAGGGACAGATGCGGAGCAAGGCAGCAGTGCTGCTGGAAAGGTCGGCCACTGTCACACAACTCATAGGGAGGGGACGGTGCCCAGGGCCAGGCTGGGAGCACAGGGAGCTGGCTGTCTGCAGGGCGCTGCGTGGGGTGCCAGGGGGAGGGTGAGCATCTCCAGGCTGCCCCTGGGCATCACCTCCTGCCTGCCCCATGGTGGGAATCTCAGGGGGAAGGAGGAATTTGTGGGTGCTGAGCTGGAGCTGGAGCCGAGCAGGGGAGCTGGAAGGCAGGGTTTGTGTCAAAGGGGAGATGAAAACCCTCCCCTGTTTCTGTTTCGGAACAGGATCGAGATCCTCAGGAGGACACCATGAAGGCACTGCCCTTGGCAAGATCATGGTCGTGGGTGACACCACCCAGGGCCGGGGTGTGACCGAGGGACAGCGAAATCCCCCTCATCCCAGCGCCGAGGCTGGAACCCTGGGTGAGAAATCCCTCCTGAATCTGGGTGAGAAATTCCTCCTTCCCAGGCCCATCTCCCACCTCCAGTGCCGGTGTTCGGTACCTGCTGGAATTCCCTGCCACCCCCTACTCTCACACCTTCTGCCAGGGGCTTATTTCAGATTTTTTGAAGCCCCTACAGTGCAAATCGCTTCCTTTTGCGTGGAAAGGTCTCGGGAGGTGGAAGTGGTGGGGTAAGGGCAGATCTTCAGCTCGCTCTTCTTCTGAGGGCGCAGGATCCCCCCGGGACTGACATCCCTTCCCTCTCGCTGTCACCAGCCTCCGGGAACGGGCAGTTTCTCACGGTGCATTTAGATTGTGCTGGGTTTTTTATTGCATATCAGGGAATTTGGATAACGCCACCGGCTCACTCCCTGTTACTTTATCAGCTCTGCTGCCGCCTCCTCTTCCTCCTCCTCCTCCTCCTCCTCCTCCCACCTCCCCATTCCCGAGCTGGGGCACCTGTGGGAAGGTGGGAGCTGAGATGTTCCCAGGAAGGAGCGCGGTGGAATTCCCACCCCTCTCCCCAAACACGTGGGGGATGCTCTGGGGGGAAACCCACACAAGGAGATGCCTCCCCTGCCCCTGCCAGGAATGGGCACTTTGGGCTGGGAATTAGCAAACAGGACTGTATCTTCAGCAAAGCCTTTGATACAGTCTCCCACAGTATCCTCCTGGAGAAACTGTCTGCCCATGGCTTGGATGGGAATACCCTCTGCTGGGTTAAAAACTGGCTGGAGGGACGGACCCAGAGAGTGGTGGTGAATGGAGCTAAATCCAGCTGGCGTCCAGTCACGAGTGGTGTCCCACAGGGCTCAGTACTGGGGCCACTTCTCTTTAACATCTTTATCAATGATCTGGACGAGGGGATCGAGTGCACCCTCAGTAAGTTCGCAGACGACACCAAGCTGGGTGGCAGTGTTGATCTGCTGGAGGGTAGAGAGGCTCTGCAGAGAGATCTCGACAGGCTGGATCGATGGGCCGAGACCAACGGGATGAGGTTTAACAAGGCCAAGTGCCGGGTCCTGCACTTCGGTCACAACAACCCCAAGCAGCGCTACAGGCTGGGGGCAGAGTGGCTGGAGAGCTGCCTGGCAGAAAAGGACCTGGGGGTGTTGGTCGACTGTCGGCTGAACATGAGCCAGCAGTGTGCCCAGGTGGCCAAGAAGGCCAACAGCATCCTGGCCTGTATCAAGAACAGTGTGGCGAGTAGAGCCCGAGAGGTGATCGTCCCCCTGTACTCGGCACTGGTGAGGCCCCACCTCGAGTACTGTGTCCAATTTTGGGCCCCCTACCACAAGAGGGACATTGAGGTGCTGGAGCGGGTCCAGAGAAGGGCAACGAAGCTGGTGAGGGGTCTGGAGCACAAGTCTTACGAGGAGAGGCTGAGGGAACTGGGGTTGTTCAGTCTGGGGAAGAGGAGACTGAGGGGAGACCTTATCGCTCTGTACAAGTACCTGAAAGGAGGCTGTAGAGAGACGGGGGTCGGTCTCTTCTCCCAAGTTACAGATGATAGGACAAGGGGTAACGGCTTCAAGTTGCGCCAGGGGAAGTTCAGGTTGGATATTAGGAAACATTTCTTTACTGAAAGGGTTATCCAGCATTGGAATGGGCTGCCCAGGGAGGTGGTGGAGTCACCATCCCTGGAGGTATTTAAGAAACGTGTAGACATGGTTCTTCAGGGCATGCTCTAGTGCCCAAGA
>NW_015090916.1:320608-321881 GCF_001431845.1 Calidris pugnax | reverse complement strand
TTTTTTTTGTTTTGTTTTGTTTTGTTTTTTTGTGGTTGGACTCGATGATCTCTGAGGTCCCTTCCAACCACTACAATTCTGTGGATGGGGGGTGGCAGTGGCATCATCCAACCCTTCCCCCCCCTCCCTCCCACAGCGCTCGGGGACCCCAAGGCCACCATCGAGGCCACCATCGGTGCCCTGGGGGGGATAAAGGCACCTCAGCCATCGTGAGTGACACACATTTGGTGACATGGAAGGACATTTTTCTCGCCGCCCCCATGGGCAGGTGGGGCTGAGCCACGCTGTCCCATCCCCACCACGGGGTCCCGCTCTCCAATGACATCGGAGTCCCCCCGCAGCTCCCACCGCCCCGGCCCCTGTTTGGGGCATCTCCACTTGTGGCCGGGGTGTGTTTTCTGGAGGGAAAGGTGAGATCTGGGCTGTGTCTGCAGGAGGGAGCCAAGGGAAGGGCGCTCGCTGTCCTTTGCCTCAGCGCACCCAGAAAATGCCCAATTTCTGCCAATTTGTCCCAGAGCCCAGGGGCTGGGCCAGGCAGTGAGCAGGGGCTGGTCCCCTCTGTTCTTATGAACCATTTCCTCATGGTTTTACCCCAGGATGTGCAGGCCCCAGCTTTGGGGTTTGGTGGCTGCTGGGGTTGGAGTCATTAAAATAACTATATATTAGCAGTTCTGCACAGAAAAGGGGGCTGGGAGGGTCTCCACAAAGCCAGGGCACCCAGCATTGGAACAGGCACCCGTTTATACATCATAAATTAGTGTAATTAACACAGTCACTGTTTATCAATGTTTTAGTGGTGCTCATAACTCGTCCTCTTGGTGTGGAACGTCCTCGTCTTCGTCAACGAAAGGTACGATGTCGCTTAATTGTACGGCCCAGCGCAAGGGGTGGGGGTCTCCAGGCAGAGGGGGGCACCCTCACTTTGGGAGGAGGGGATTATTTATTATAATTATTATTATATTATATTATATATTCTATATCTCATGTTGTAATTAGTCACATTCCCCTCAGGGACACGTTTCAGGGTCCAGCAGGTTTCCTGGGCACCCACCCCCTGCGGTTCCCGTGCTCGGTTTTGGGTCCAGTTGCTCCCTCTGCCCCATTCTCATCAGGACTCATTAACCCAAATTATTTCCAGTTCCTTCACAGAGGTTTCCCTGTCGGGGTGGGGCGGCCTGGACCCAAAACGGGGTTGTAAAATGTCCTTTTTTATTATTTTTTTAATAATTCTATATTTTGTTGAATTTTTCAATCTATAAAGAGGGGTGCTGGG
>NW_015090916.1:318776-320075 GCF_001431845.1 Calidris pugnax | reverse complement strand
GGCCACCATGGGGTCCCAGGAAGGGGAGAGGTGGCCACTGTGGGGTGCAGCTGGGCTCAGGGACCAGCATCCTGGCAAGAGATGGCCAGGGCTGAAACCAGTGATGGTGCCCCTGTGCCCAGGAGCCCCCCATTGTCCCCGTGCCCCCCCGTTGTCCCTGGCCGCACTCAGCCCATGTCCCGGGGCAGGGATGACGTGCCAAGCCCGCACCTCCTACACGGAGGACGAGATCCTGTGGGGGTACCGCTTTGAGCCCTGCATGTCCCTGGAGAAGGGGGCCTTCCACGTGGACTACAGCCGCTTCGAGATGACCTTCGAGGTGCAGACGCCGGCGGCCAGCGCCAAGGAGCTGCAGGAGCGGCAGGAGCCGCAGCCGCCTGCGCTCGGCCTCTGCTGGGACCAGCTCCCGCCCCCGCGGCCACCGGGCACAGGGCAGCGCCGGGAGGAGCCGCTGGAGCTGGGGGACACGGACTGACCCCCCCCGGGGTCCCACAGTGCCATAGCCCACCCCCCCCGGCTGTGGCCACGGGACGTCACCCCACGGGGTTGGTTGCTGCACCCTAAGGGGGACGCGGGGCGGGGGGGTGATGTCTCTCCATTAAAAATCCCACAAAACAATCACCGAGTGGTTTGTGTCGTCTTTGTGCAGCGCCGGGTACGGACCCCCTGGGGCTGCCCTTGGGCAACCAACATGGGCACAGGGACCTGCTGGAGAGGGCATGGAGGGGGGACCCTGAGATGGGGGGAGGGCTGGAGCCCCTCTGCTGTGGGGATAAACTGAGAGAGTTGGGGGGTTCAGCCTGGAGAAGAGAAGGCTCCGGGGAGACCTTGGAGCCCCTTCCAGGCCCTAGACAGGCTCCGGGAGAGATGGGGAGGGACTCTGGATCAGGGAGGGGAGCCCTAGGAGGAGGGGGAAGGGTTTTAAGCTGAAAAATGGGGAGATTTAAGTTAGATTTAGGAAGAACTTGTCTGCTGTGAGAGTGAGGAGGAGGGGGAAGGGTTTTAAGCTGAAAAATGGGGAGATTTAAGTTAGATTTAGGAAGAACTTGTCTGCTGTGAGAGTGAGGAGAGCCTGGCCCAGGTTGCCCCGAGAAGCTGTGGCTGCCCCATCCCTGGAGGGGTTCAAGGGGAGGTTGGAGGGGGCTTTGAGCAACCTGCTCTGGTGGGAGGTGTCCCTGCCCGGGGCAGGGGGTGGCACTGGGGGGTCCCGGCCGGCGGGAAGCGACTCTGCCCCATTCCTGCCCCCCAGGCCCGACCCCAGCCCCGCACATAGACCCCACTCATCGAGGCCGCCGCCGC
>NW_015090916.1:293574-318766 GCF_001431845.1 Calidris pugnax | reverse complement strand
ATGGGGTTTGGAGCAACCTGGGGCTGGTGGAAGGTGTTTCCCATCCCTGGAGATGGTTCAAGGCCAGGTTCCCCGCCCCGTCCCGCTGACTGACACTGAAGCCCCGCCTCCCCCTCCGGGGCACGACGGGAAATGTAGTTTTATTGACCCCCAGCCCCACGCCATGTCCTGCGGCCCCCCACACCTACTCGCCAGCCCCACACATCTCCAGGCCCCCCCACACTTACTCCCCAGAGCCATAGGAGGAGGGGGAAGGGTTTTAAGCTGAAAAATGGGGAGATTTAAGTTAGATTTAGGAAGAACTTGTTTGCTGTGAGGGTGGGGAGAGCCTGGCCCAGGGTTGCTCAGAGAAGCTGTGGCTGCCCCATCCCTGGAGGGGTTCAAGGGCAGGTTGGAGGGGGCTTGGAGCAACCTGGGCTGGTGGGAGGTGTCCCTGCCCGTGGAACCAGGTCATTAGATGGTCCCTTCCACCCCAAACCATTCTATGACTCTAAGTTACAAATTCAAGGAGGGGTTGGATGGGGCTTGGAGCAACCTGGGCTGGTGGAAGGTGTCTCCCATCCCTGAAGGGGTTCAAGGCCAGGTTGGATGGGGTTTGGAGCAACCTGGGGCTGGTGGAAGGTGTTTCCCATCCCTGGAGATGGTTCAAGGCCAGGTTGGATGGGGTTTGGAGCAACCTGGGGCCGGTGGGAGGTGTCTCCCATCCCTGAAGGGGTTCAAGGCCAGGTTGGAGGGGGTTTGGAGCAACCTGGGCTGGTGGGAGGTGTCCCTGCCCAGGGCAGGGGGGTTGGGACTCGATGATCTTTAAGATCCCTTCCCATCTCACCTAAATTCTGTGATCCTCCATGGGGAAGGGGATCCCCCTGTGATAACTCAGGATGGTTTCTTACAAGGTCTCCTCTAGGAATGCACATCCTCCTTTCCCTAAACCAGTGCCTCTGGTACCCCCTTAACAAAAACTGTTGCTCTTAAACCCCTGGGCTCTGCATAAATCCTCTCTATAAGGACCCAGGGATACTCCACCATGCTAGGTGCCCAGGAAGCTGCAGCCCAGCCCGATGTAGACAGGGGTCTCTGTGGCACCTCTGCCCCCTCAGGACACAAGAGATGCTCCTGAGAGGCTGGTGTTCGGGTACTGACCTTTTTATTGTGCATTTAGAGGCTGCACTTGTGTGGCCGTTCCCTGCTCGCACGGGGACGGTGTCAGGACCGTGCAGCGCTGATGGAGGAAGAGCTCGGTGGCCGCTGCTTCACCTCCCGATGGAGATGGGCTCGGAAAAGCCTGGGTCGGGAACGCAGGCATTGTTCCCGCTGCCGCCTCCGGCCTTTTAGCCCTCTTCATATCCATTTTCCTGCTGCGGTAGAAAGGGCAGCCCAGGTGCGGAGGCTGAAGGCCATGGCTCTGCCTCCCCCTTCTGTGCTGCCACCTTCCTCCTCCTCACTCTGTTATTTCTGGAGCCCCCTTGCCCCCCCCCCCGTCCCTGCCTGCAGCTTCTCGTCAAAACAAACCGCTTCTGAGCGTGGTGCGTCGCGTTGGAGCGAGGAAAATGGCAAAACCTCTCGCTTTCCCCCCTCCCTGGCCACCCTGTCGTCGTTTTTCTCCATAGAGGTCTCCTTCCTCTTGGCCTCTCGGTTTTGTGTGCCTCTCCTGTTGCTGTAATTTAATACTAACAGCATTTAGGTTGGGGTGGTTATTTTTCCGGCAGGTAGGACTTTGGGCTGGTTTGTTTTCTCAAGCGCACTGTGTATTAATAGCGGCGGCACGCTGGTGTTAATTACCGCCTCCGGAGCTCGTTTTCGAGCCCCGCGGCGCGTAACCTCAGACGGCCGTCAGCCAGACGAGTTGGAGCGACAAACCCACGCGTTCTCCCCAAAAACTTCACCAATGCGTTGCGGGGAGTGTGGTTCCCGGTGGTTGGTGTGGGCTGGTAGTTGGCCACAAGCCTCACCAGACTGGTTGCCCAGGGTTAGCTCTCTGCTGTCAATTCACACCTTTCTTCCCAAAGGCAGGATAAAACTGTGCTGGAGATGGTTAGGATATTACGGGGTGACGTGAAGCGGCAGATCAGTAATTAGCTTTTATGGTTCCGTCGGCTTTTGGGGGAGGCCTCCTTTGGGTGAAGCAGAAAGAAGCCTGCCCTGTCCTGCCTCGGAGCTCGTTATTGTGGTGCCGTTTATGAGCGCGGGGGGTGGTTTATTTCTCCAATGGAAAAGTCTGCCCCGCGGCGCTGGGAGGGGTGAGCCACGGGCACGGCACCACCGGCAGCAGAATTAGCAGCGTGAGAGAAGAGGTTTGTCTTTGTGAGATCTGTCCATCCTCAGCCTCCCTCCTGTGCCCCCGCGGCCCCGTTCCTCCCCGTGCCGGGGGCTGCCCGTGCCTCTCAACTTTTCCCGGGGCTGGAAGAACCTGTGGGATAGGCTGGGAGGGGGGTGTGAGCACACACGCACACGCTTTTTCTTGTAAAAGTTGAGAAAAGCAGTATTTTAGGTGGGACCGTCATGAATAACCTGTCGGGGGAGTTCCCACTGGAAAATAATGTAGGATTTTTTTGGTTTTCACCGTGGATCCGGGTGCGTGCTGTCTCTGCGGGGAGTAGCATCCACCAGCAGCGTGGCTGGATGGCTCAGGAACGCTGCTGAGTTCCTCCTCTCTGGGTGGAACTTGTGCTCCAGTGGCACAAAAGCACCTGATTTTTTTTCCCTGTGATGAGAGTAAGTAGAAACTCAAATTTTATGTGTCTGGTGGCCACTTGTCTGGAGATGCCCATGGCTTGGTCAGCACAGAGCCGGCTCCTGCGGTGAGCCAAGGCTGCAGAGGTCGGTGGTCTGGTACAGAAAACTTCTGCAATCCATTTTTTTAAATGGTTGGAGCAGCCAAAGAGCAGGTCGTGGATCGTGGCTTGGAGCGAGGATCTCACCAAAGCTGGAGCTGCTGGCGTGTGGGGGCAGGAGAGGCACCAGCCGCCCCCCGGGCCCTTATCCTGACACCTCATTGTCAGGGAGAAATGACACGCACAAATGGCATGTGCGGCCGGCCCGAAATAGCTGCTGGCCCATGCCCGGGGAGCTGCCGCCTCCTTATATGTCTCGCTGCACATGCCATGGCCGTGGGGGGACGGGGTGCCCCTGCCCCCCCAGGTGCGCAGCATCCCGCGGCAGGGATCGCCTTTCCCACGGGCCCCGGGACGTCCTCCCCGGGAGACAACAGGCTGGGCCTTACTCTCTGGATTTAGGGGGAGAAAAACCCCAGTGTGATGTTCGAGCTGATGCTGCCGTCGGGGAAGCGGGGTTTCCTGTCAGTCTGGCCATAAAAAGGGAGGAAAGCAGCGAACCCGCGGTGAGCCCTCGGCAAGGCTGGGGGAACGGCGCCGTGTCGGCCCCGCTCCCCCCCTCACCTCATCTCTCTCTGTTCCCAGGACTGCCAGATGCTGCTAAACCAGCTGAAGGAGATCACGGGCATCCAGGATTCGGCGTTCCTTCAGGCAGCTCTCAAGGTCTGTGCCTGTTGTGGTTGTTGGGTGGGAATTTCTCCCCAGGCCCAGGCGGGTTCAGGCTCTCAGGGAAGGCGATGCGCGGGTCGCGTGTTCGCTGGCAGCTCTGCGGGCTGATAAGGAGCCCGTCCTCGTTAAAACGGCCCGTGCGTGGCCTGTGGAAGCGACAGAGTGTGAGGTGGGGGATGAGGTGGTTCCTGGGGGAGCCGGAGGGTAAATCCCTCCCCAGGTGTGTGCCCCGGCCTGTGTTTCCCTCAGGAGGCAGACAGGGCACTGCAGGAAAATAGACAAGAGGCTCATTTAAGGAAATTCTTAGATGTTTCATCCAGAAATAACATAGAGAAGAGGTCAGACTAAGTGTAAAGGCGCTCAGGCCTTGGGGACGGTCTGAGGAAAAGCCTCACTGGGTAAAAGACAAACGTCTTGAAATCCCCAGAGCGTTTGGTTCCTGCGAGTCTCTCCCAGGGCCAGAGCCCCTTCCTGTCGCGCGTCAGGCCTCCTGCGATCGCTCCATCTCCTGGGGGGAAACAAAGTCAGTTAACGGGGTCTGGATTGTCCCCCTAACAATGCCAAAGTGACAGAGACACCCTACCCTTTGTTATTTTCCTTTCTCCCTCCTGCTTGTCACCAGCAGGTTGCTCTCAGCCGTGGCTGGGGACAGCAGGGCTGATGGCCACAGGTGCATTAAATGTCATGAAAATGTAGATGAATTAACACTAGCCCCGTGGATTCTGCCCTCTCCTTCTGCCAGGCTGCCAATGGGGACCTGATGGAGGCTGTCACCTTCCTGACGGAGGAGCGCGCGGAGGGGCCGGCGGGGGACGTGGCGGCGGAGCCAGCTCCGTGGGAAGGGAGCGCTGCGGGCAAACAGTCCCCTCCCGGTGAGTCCCACGGCTCCTGCTTCACCCAGAGCTCACCACAGGGCAGCTGGGGAGTGAAACCTTCCCGGGAAAGCGGCTCAGTAGTGGTTTACTAGTGTTTGTGGAGCAGACATCAGTTACAAAGCTGTTGCTGGTTTAAACACTTGCTCTTGAGTAAGACAGAAATCCCAGGAAGCTCCTGAGGCAGAACCTCAGTTTGGCACGTTTAGGTGTAAAAAGTGTCATGGCAGTCTGCGGGAGCTGAGAATAGTTTCTTTAAACATTTTTGCTAACGACACATCCGTTAACTGGAGCATTCCCAAGTGACACTATCACCAGACAGTGATAAAGGCAAAAGTCTGAGCTGGGAGCTTGGAAGCATCACCCGGAGCCGTGGGGCTGCCCTTGTGCTGCTGCGTGAGGCTTCCACCTCCTCCAGAATGGCTGCTTTTCCTCTCTCTCTCCTCTTCCCCAGAGCCTGGGGTGGCTCAGAGCCGGGCGAAGGCAGGCCGGTCTGTGACTGTGCCGGTTTTACTGAAACCCTTTATTTCTAAAAACAACGTCAGTTCTCAACACTGATGTCAAGGCAAATACCAGCAGCCCCTGATGTTCCCCTTGATTATTCACAGAGGTTTGGAGCATTCCCTTGGGCTCTGCTTTTGCTGTGAGGAAACCCGTCCGGTTCAGGGCTGTGGGGTCTGTCCTGTCCTCCCTCAATGGCTCTTTGGGTTCCCTGGCACCATCCGAGCCAAGGGATTTGTATTTAAAGCTTGAGCTGGAAAATCAGGTTCTTATAAATCCAAAAATCCTATTTGCGAAGTGTAAAAAAAAGAAGTTTGCCTGCTCCTGGGGGAAAACTGACGAGGGTGCTGCCTCCGCTTCTAGCCCGCACCCCCGGCCACGGGGACGAGCTCCGCGCCGGAGACACCTTCAGAGCACGGGAATCGCCCCAACCTCCGGCTGCGGAAAGAGAGGCTGCAGAAAGGTCAGTGGGTCCTCAAATTGGTATTGTAAGTGGATTATTAAGCTGATAACTGCAAAAGAGCTATAAACCCTCGCGGGGAGCTGGCATTTCACGGCCTGGGCACATCTCTCGGCACAGGCCGCTGGAAGCGCATTCCCCCGAGAGCAAGAATCGCCCCAAGAGGAAGCGCTGCGAGGTGTGGGGAGAGAAGCCCAAGGGCAGCGACTGGAGGCGGGTGGGCGACTGGCCCGTGGGCATGAAGAACATCGGCAACACCTGCTGGTTCAGCGCCGTCATCCAGGTGAGGCCACGGGGGAGCTGCTGGGGTGGCTGCTCCCGGAGGCACGGCCTTTGTTCGGTAGATCCAAACACGCAGCGGCTCTGTCCCGTGGGCACCAGCTGCAGGGGGTGAATGAGACCCTGCCCAAAGGAGGCTCCTGGTTGTATTTGGTGTGATTGGGATTTATTCTGGGCGAGCACAGAAAGGGCCAAAGAGCGGTTAAATGGATTTTGTGTAAAAATAGACACCGACACGTCCCCTCCGGTGCAGCGACATCCCAGCGCTGAGGGAGCGACAGCAGCTCCACCAGCAGCTCCACCAGCAGCTCCCCAGCAAAGGGAGCTGATAATTTAATTTTGCTGCAGTTATTGTTGGCTCCGTAATGCCCGGTGTATCATGTTCCAGTGGATGGAGCACACTGAGTGAGTAAGCAGCTGGGCAGTGGGTATTATTAGCCATCACCTAAACAAGGAGAGACGACAGTAAGCGGAGCTGAGCAGATTTGTCTCTTTTCACCCATTTCACACCAGCCAAGGGACTTTCATCGTGTGTCTCCAGTTGGGAGAGGGAGTAAGAAACCTTCAGACGGGCTCCTTTCCCACTGTGACTTTTCCCTGGGTGCTTTTTCTGAGCTTGCTGATGCAGAATAGAACACTCTTGCCTAAAATGGGGGTATTTAGCCTGGAAATGGTGGGAGGAGGTTACGGTGGTGGTGGTACTAATGTGCTGACCCAGCACCTCCACCGCTCCCTCTATAAACCCCTGTTCAGTGGCACGAGGGCCAGCAAGGGATGAGGAGTAGAAGAGTGACAGCGGGGCATCGAGCCCTTGCAGACACCCACTGCTCTTCCCTCTCCTTCCCTCCCAGTCGCTGTTTCAGTTGCCGGAATTTCGGAGGCTGGTCCTTGGGTACTCCCTGCCGCAGAACGTGCTGGAGAGCTGCCGCAGCCGCACTGTAAGTTCCCATCGGGTAAAACCCTCCCCTTTCCCTCTCTCCTGGCAAACTCTTGGGCTCTTCCTCCAAGCACATTTAGTTTGGGGCCGCCCGAGAGCCCAGGGCCTGTGGTAGGGGCTTCCCAGTTGTCAGGCTGCGGTAAAGATCGATTTGGGAAATATTTTTCAAAGACAGAATCGCTGTAGGAAAAGATCGGGTGCTTCCTGTAAAGCTTTTCTCTAGAGCTTCTGACTGTGGGGCAGGGGGACATTTGTCCCATAAAAGTTCTTTGGTGGCAGAGCTGGTTTTTGAGCCAGCCTGAAGGTCCTGGAGCCCCAGCACCCTCTGAGAGCAGTCAGCAGAGGGGAGTTAGAAAATATCTAAAGAAAAAGGCATTGGTGGTTACATCATTCCAGCTTATGGCCACCGCCACTTAAGAGACTTTGCTTTATGTGCTTTCGTGTGTGCTCTCGCTACTCTGGCAAGGCTCAAGTGCAGAATAAACTCATAAATTCACTGGCTTTTGCCTTCTGTTTTAGCAGCTCTTACTTATGGCACTCTTTTCCCTAAAGATTTTGTTTCGGCTATATTTTTTCTCCAGTGCATCTGTGGGGAGACCAGATTGATCCCCAGGAACGGCACCGCCCGTGTGTCTGCCTGTGTCCCTTCTGATGTCCCCTTCTCAGGGCCCTGCACGGGGTGTGCTGTGGTGCTTTGGGTTAAGATTCCGTTTCGTGGAGTTGCAGGAGGGGTTTGGCGTTTCTCCTCTTTGCCCTGCAGGGAAAAAGAAACATCGCCTTCATGCAGGAGCTGCAGTGCCTGTTCGCCCTGATGCTGGGCACGCACCGAAAGTTTGTAGACCCCACTGCAGCGCTGGAGCTGCTGCGGGACGCCTTCCGCTCTGCCGAGGAGCAGCAGGTAAAACCCCTCACAAAGCCCTTGGCTTCCTTCAGAGCAGCCTCCAGCCAACAATCCTGTTCCACTCCCTCCTGCTGTTCCCTCCAGAGCCTCTTCCTGCGGTTGGCAGCCGCCAAGCAGCCGGCCCAGGCTCGTTTAGGCGGGATGCATGCGCTCGCTAATTAACCAGCAGCGCAGCAGGGCTCTGCCAGCACCAGCTGGGTGGTTGGGTCGCGATGGCAGCGATTTCCTCTGCTCTGGTTTTGAGACGAGCAGGGTCTTGTTATCACTCTAAACCAGCCCAGCCCTTGGGTTTCCTGCTCCTCTTGGCGGGTGCGGTGGCACCAGTTGGGGTGTTCCTGGAGCTTTGGGATCCAGCAGAGGGTGAAAACGCTGCTCAGGGCGAGCTCTGACCCTCCCCTTGTCCCTCTCTTGTAGCAAGACGTGAGCGAGTTCACACACAAGCTGCTGGACTGGCTGGAGGACGCCTTCCAGCTCGCTGTCAACGTCAAGTGAGTGGCTGCTCATCTCAGGAGTGGGACCCCACGCTGGGGAGAAACGGGTTTAAATGCAGGGCCTTAATAAATGAGAGGCCTTTACATGAAAGCGTTGAGTAAATGAGAGGGAAGAGTTATTATTTTACTAAGGATGCTCCTTAAGCTCAAAATACACCTCTGAGGTGTTGTGTCTGAATTTCCTGCACGTAAGCACAGGGCTGTTCAGTGCCCATGACCTGGAGAGTAAATAGGCGCTTTAGGGGAGCTCAGAGCACCACTGCAGAGCAAAGATCGGGGTGTTTGGAACTGTTTTTCAAAAGGTAGTGCCTTAACTTTTTTTTTGTTGTTCCTCCTTCCTGTGAGTGTTCTAAAGTGCTTTTGAGTGTGAAAACAGCTGAGAGGCTCCCTGCCCCTCTTGTGCTTAGATTGTAAACCTCAGTTTTGGCTGTAGGCAATTCCCAGGTAAAGGCTTAGGTTCTGACCGGGGCTTTTCTGAATGAGCCTGTGCTTTCCTTTCAGAAGCCCTGGGGACAAATCTGAGAACCCGATGGTACAGCTCTTCTACGGGACCTTCCTGACGGAGGGCGTCCACGAGGGTGAGTGAGGCTTTGGCAGGGTCACTCCTGGAGTGTTTGGGTTTATCGCTGCGATGGCACAGGCTTTTGTGCACGTTCCTAATGAAACTGCCCAGTTTTTTAAACTTGCAAACAGTTAGTAACATTTATAAAGTGTGTCTTGTGAGAGCATGAAATCCTCACCGGCGCTCCCTGGCAGACGTGCATACAGCGACACGTGGGTCCGTTCTGGCCTCTGAAGCGGTGCTGACAGCGAACGCCTCTTCTCTCCAGTGAGCTCATGGCTTTTGTATCATCTCCACCATCCAGGCAAGACCTTTTCCAAGCTGGAAACCTTTGGTCAGTACCCACTTCAGGTCAACGGTTACCATAACCTGAGCGAGTGCCTGGAGGGAGCCATGGTGGAGGGGGAGATGGATGGGGCGCAGGCGGTCACCTACGGACAGGAGGTGAGTTTTACTGGTTTTCATTGAGTTTTTGGTTACCTGCTGCCAAAAAATGCAACACACACAGTGAGGGGTGTCTCAGTGTATTCTGGTAACGTTAAATGGCAATTGTAAATGTTCCCTAAGAATTAAATACATGATATTTTCCGGAATCTCACGTAAATGTGTGTGACGCGGCGAGACGCCGAGTCCTCGCATGTTTGTAAAGATATGCTTCCTGAATAACCAGCTCGAGGAGCTGCCTTTAAATTGAAAAGGCCAACGTCTGCTTCTGACGCACGTGTGATCAAGTCTCTCTCTTTCTGTTGAAGCCGACCGGTCCCTGAGCAGGGGAGAACCTCTGCCTCCCTATTTTCGGAGGGTATCAGTACAGTGCATAACTCTCTGGTATGCCATTTGCGATTTGTCTCTCTCCCTCTTACGCTCTGTGTTTTCCTTTCTCCTCATTTCCATTCTTCTCACCATGCTGATTTATTTTTTATTTTTGATTTTTTTTTTTTTGTTTAAATCTCGTGAATCACAAATCAATCATAAATCCTTAGTTGCAGCACAGGAGAAAGTGAAGGTGTCCCATTGTGTTCAGCATCCTACAGGGTGGGAAATAGCACTTTGGAATGTGTCTGGTGTAGAGAGGGCAGGGAGAGGTACTTCAGCTCTGTGAGAACGTCTGGAAAATGTGCTGCTGGGGGTCAGACTGGCAGAGGAGAGGGCCCTGTCCCCTCTGGACTCAAAGGCTTATTGCTGGTATTCCTGGTGTGTTTCCAACCGCTGCGGGTGACACTGGTGTCCGCAGAGACTATGGATCATAGGGAGCTCATTGGGCAGGTTCATCTCAATCCCAGCTTTCCAGTTCCTCCACATTCTCTTCCAAAAAATAAGGGATACTGGACTGGTGGAGGTGTTTGAATCCTTCCGTGTCTGTATGGACAGAAGGAAGAGGCTCTGGTGGGATTTCTAAGAAATCTGCATCTGGATTTCACTTCCCGGGAGGTGGTGGCTGGAGGGAAAAGGGGCCGGAGGGAAGAAGGTGGATTTTCTCTTTTGAGAGCCTGGAGAGTGGCCGGGGCGCAGAGCAGCAGCGGGTTAACGAGAACTCGCATTTCTCTGAGATAATGGGAGTGTGAATCCTTCCTGCTCTGCGTTTGTGTTCCCTTGTTCCAGAGATGGGGCTGCTTCGCAAAGCGCGCCGCTACCTGCCTGCTTCCTTCCAAAGATTTTACAAAAATAATGAAAAAAAAAGAAATACGCCTTCATTGGAAATATTGTAGATGTAAATATTGTAGATGTAGATGCTGTTTCAGTCTGGCATGGGGCAGGTTTATCGTGGCAGGGACATCTTAATGGCTCCTGCGGAGGAAAAGGAGCCTGATGACCTGCTGCTGGTCTGCAGGGAACATTGGCTGAAGAGGGGCAGGGATCCTGGGCAGCAGGTGCTGGAGCCTTTTGGGATCCCAGGGAGAAAGAGGGGGTGTAAATCCAAGCCAGGGTTTTTCTTTCGGCTCCTGGAAAGTGTGTGTGAAACGCACAGAGAGTGGGTTCCTTCTTGGAGTCTCCTGAATGGAGCAGTTTGTGAATGGAGCGAGGGAGGGTGAGGAATCAGGCACCGCTCGAGGGCTTCTGTGCTGTCCTTCATCACTGCCTGTGTCCACGCTGGAAAAGGGCTCTCTGGGTGTGCCAGGCAAGGAAAAGGAGCTTTCTGAGCTGCGATGAGGCTTTTTCAGGGTAAAAATGTACAAGGGAGGCGGAAACTTTAATCTCATAAAATCTGGCTTTCTGACTAGTGACTCCATAAAGAAATTACAGACTAAATCAGTGTTTACAGGCAGACATTTAGGATCAGTCTCAAATCATTTGGGATCGGTGGGAAATGTGCCATTGTGCAGCCACCTTAAAGCAGGTCCCTGCGGGGGCGTTTCTGGTTCCGTCCCAGCGCTGGTTCACCAAACTCCCACCCGTCCTCACCTTCGAGCTCTCCCGCTTCGAGTTCAACCAGTCCCTGGGGCAGCCCGAGAAAATCCACACCCGGCTGGAGTTCCCCCAGACAATCTACATGGACAGGTGAGTTCTCCTCTACGGCACATCCACAGCCACTGCTTCACTGTAATTAAATTAAGAAGGTTGTGTGGACGAGCCAGGAAAGGTTCTGAAACACTGCGGACAGATTGGGGATGCAAGAAGTAACACGTCTCTGGGGGACACTCTGGGTTTCTCTGTCCAGGTACCTCTACTGCAGGAAGGAGCTCGTTCAGAGGAAGAGGGAGGAGATGAAGAGACTGAAGGAGGAGATGGTGGTTCTGCAGCAGAAGCTGGAAAGGTCAGTGGCCCATGACATCTATCTGTGTGCCCCACAGGAGCTGCAAACCATCTGTCTCCAGGAGCTTCCCTGTGGGAGAGACAGAGCCGGGTTTGTGTGGGGTGAGGAAATGGGCTTCCAAAACCCAGCGCCTGGGTGTGACGGCTTCTGGACAGTACTGATTCCCTGACAGGAGTAAACTCTTCAGTTATTACCATTGTCACCATGGGCTGTGATGGCAGTTTGAGGAAGCCCAGTAATACATTAAAAAAGGCATGATGTTCCTTTCTTACATTGGATGTCCCCTCCAGCCTGGCATTTGGGTTGTTAACTGGAGAGGGCAGGAGGTCGATGGCAGAGATCTGGGGTGTGCACAGCCAGGAGGTTGGATTTCCCACTGGTTTTCCCCAGCTGGGATGGAGTTCAGTGTCTCCAGGGTTGTTGCTGTGACAGGAGCGGGACTGAGTTCTGGTGGCCTTGGGGCTCTCAGGGTGTTCCGTCAGCGCGTCCCTTTGCGTCCCCTGGGTTTTCCCTTCCTCCCTTCCCTGCTGAGCCCGGCTCCATCCCTGCCTGGAAGTCCCAAACGGTCTTGTTCCTCCCCCTGAGCACCACCTTGCCCGTTCCTGCAGGTACCTGAAGTTCGGCTCGGGGCCAGCGCGCTTCCCGCTGCCCGAGATGCTGCGCTACGTCCTGGAGTTCATCACCACGAAGCCGTCGGTCACCGTCCCTCCTGCGCCGGGCCCTGGGACAGCACTCCCCCAGCCCCACGCCGAGCCCCCTCCTCCGGACAGGTCAGTGAGCAGAAACACAGGCCACTCACAGGAGAAGGCTTTGCTTCCAGCTGAACGCTGGGGTTTGCATCCTGACAGCGATGCTGTGCCGAGCCATGCCCGTGAGAGGAGTCAGTCCCTGCTCCGCTCATAATTGGACTCCATTTGTGGATCTGCCCTGTTCCTTCTCCTTTTCCAAACACATCACCATATTCCTTGTCTGAGCATCAGCTCTGAGTTCAGCTGTGTGCTCTTTTTGGGGAGGCTACTCCTTTTTTGGCTTCATCGCCCAGTAAGTTACTGCGGCAGTGGATTATTACAAGCCTGGCCAGCATGGCTGGTTTGCACTCTGAATTAAGCCAAGTAAATACTTGAGTTTCTTAGTAGTAAGGGAAGGAATTTTGACACTTGCTCCTTGTGGCTCTGTGCTCACAGGATTCTGCAAGAATTTCAGCTTCTATTTGTCCAATATTTTAATTTGCTCTGTTAAGGTCGAGTTTCAGTTTAATCGTTTAATTGTTCCTTTCAGTTTAATTGTTCTCTGTACATTTTGTACCCTCCCGGAAGGGAAATCCCTCTCTGGCTCTGGAGCAGCTTCTCTTTGGTTTATTTCATATTCTTTACCAAAAGAAAGAAAGATTGAAAAGCCTGTCCATCTCTTGGGTTCTGCTCCGCAGTGTCCTGGAGAGGCCGGACACTGGGCCTGAGGAGGGAGCGTTGCTGCCGGCCGGTCCCTCTCGGCAGCAGGGATGGAGCGCGGCCCCCCAGCCCCCGGAGCCCCCGGAGCCTCCCGCTCCTCGCCTGGTGTCGGAGGAGGAGCTGCGGCTGGTGCAGGGCTGTCTGCAGCGCTGGAGGGCAGAGATCGAGCAGGACGTGCAAGGTTGGCCCCGCTGTCTCCGCTCCGGGTTTCTTGTTGAACCCAAGTCCCTCCCGATCCCCTGGTGTGTCCCCAACTGTCACACCCCGACCTGCCGCTGCTCTGGTGCAGCTCAGCCCCGTGCTGAGTGTATTCGGGGAAGTGTGGCTGGAGCTGCCTGGAGGAAAGAGACCTGGGGGTTCTAGTTGACAATGGCTGAACATGAGCCGGCAGTGTGCCCAGGGGGGCAAGAAAGCCAGTGGCATTCTGGCTTGTATCAAAAATAGTGTGACCAGCAGAAGTAGGAGGTGATTGTGCCCCTGTACTCAGCACTGGGGAGGCCACACCTCGAGTGTTGTGTCCAGTTTTGGGCACCTCAATCCAAGAGAGATATCGAGGTGCTGGAGCGAGTGCAGAGGAGGGCAACGAAACTGGTGAGGGGGCTGGAAAACAAATCGTATGAGGAGCGGCTGAGGGAGTTGGGGCTGTTTAGTATGAGGAAGAGGAGGCTGAGGGGAGACCTCATCACTCTCTACAACTTCGTGAAAGGACACTGTAGAGAGGTTGGTGCTGGTCTCTTCTCACAGGTAATTAGTGACAGAACGAGAGGGAACGGCTTCAAGCTCCAACAGGGTAGGTTTAGATTGAACATTAGGAAAGAATTTTTCACTGAAAGAGTGATAGGGCATTGGAACAGGCTGCCCAGGGAGGGGGTGGAGTCCCCATCCCTGGCTGTGTTTAAGGGCCGTTTAGATGCAGTGCTGAGGGACATGGTGTAGGGGAGGACTTTGTAGAGTAGGGTAGATGGTTGGACTCGATGATCCCAAGGGTCTCTTCCAACCTCAATGACTCTATGATTCTATTGGGTGGTTACTGCGAGGCGTCACGCTCTGCAGGGAGAGGGGTGGCAGAGCCTGGGGAATCCTCACTGTTGTCTCCGTATTTCTCTCCTGGGCACAGATCTGAAGGAGTCCATTGCCAGAGTCCAGCTCTCCATGGAGCACATGTACTGCGACCCCCTTCTGCAGCAGGTGAGAGACACCACCTCAGTGGGTAAATGCTGATATTCTCCTGTGTTAGTCGCTGCTGAAGTTGTCCATCTTCATAGAATCATAGAATGGTTTGGCTTGGAAGGGACCTTAAAGATCATCCAGTTCCAAGACTTTATATACTTTATTGTATGTAAAAAATATCCCAATATTATGATGAAGCAGAGAAAGGATTCTTTATGAAGATCTTGTTGCTTTTCCCCTAAAAGTCAGTTCTCACTTAGTAGAAAGCTTCCCATGTGAGTCCAGAGTCTTGTCCTGGGCTACGGCTGTGAGTGCATCCATACAGGGTTCGGAAGAGTTAATTGACTGAGCTCCTGTCTGATCGTGGGGTGCAGGTTCCCTACCGCCTGCACGCCGTCCTGGTGCACGAGGGGCAGGCCAACGCCGGGCACTACTGGGCCTTCGTTTACCACCAGCCTCGGAAGAGCTGGCTCAAGTACAACGACATCTCGGTGACGGAGTCGTCCTGGGAGGAGCTGGAGAGGGATTCCTTCGGCGGCCTGAGGAACGCCAGCGCCTACTGCCTGATGTACATCAGCGACTCCGTGTCCCGCTCCCTCCCAGGTACCGCGGCCCCAACTGCCGCTTCTGAGACCTCTCTGTGCCTTCCTGTCCCTCCTGGGCCTTACATTCCTGGGCTGCTCTTTGGCTCAGTTCTCCTCTGACGATGCAGAGGACTTCACCCCCAGACAAGGGAAATGATGAATTCATTTCTCAGTCCTCAGTAGGGCTGAAAACTGGTAAAAGAGCTGTTCTGGTGAGAAGAGGAGCAGAAGGGGGTGTTATTCCCCAGTGTAAATGCTGCAGCTGCCCCTTTGTCCCTTCTAACACCCCTCTCTTGCTGGGGGCTGCATGCAGAGTTCACAGGTTCCTTCCTGAGGGTGCATGGGACACCTCCTGCTTTATTTCTCCTGGTTTTATCCCAGCACCTCGGTTTTCGACCCCAAATGCAGCCCTGGCTTCGCGCGGCCTTTCCTGGCGCACGAGTCGCTGGTAGCGGCAGCTCAGGCCGTTTGCGGAGCCGATGTATAAATAGTCCTGGGCAGAAATTATCCTGCACGTGGCACTCTCCATGGCAGCAGCTGTAGAAGAACCTCATCATTTCACGCGTGGTTCATTCTGCTGTAATAAATAGCAAGGAACAATGGAGAGCCGTCGTTGTGTTCAGGGCTGAATCTGGCTGGTGAGGATCTGGGGGTTGGTCTTTGTCCGTCTTTCTATGACAGTTCCATTTCTGAAAGGAACCCATCATTTTTCCCCCATTTAATGCGTTTTTTGTTGTTTTTTAAAGAGGATCTGCTTTCACAAGGGGTGTGTAAGAAATATCTGGTGGGGAGAATTGCTGTTTGCTTTCGATAAATGTTAAGCCCTGTCTAAGGCTGGTGCTGCTGGGGGTCTGTGTGGTTTTACAGCTGGATATTGAAGCAGGTCTAAGAAGCACTGAGAAATAGGGGTGGGATGCCTGTGGAATCCCTGTGGCTCCCTCCCTGGCACCCTGTGCTGTGGATACGGTGCCTGGGGCTGACTCTGCATTTCCCAGCTCTTGGCCCAGGAAACGGGTGTGTTTCTCACCTCCTGCACCGACAGGCTCCGTTTCTGCAATTTCTCTCTCACAGATGCCATCCAGTGGCAGAACAAAACTGGGGTTTGTTCAGGATAACTCTAGATTTGTCTTTCTTTTTGCACTTTTGCTTAGGAACCACCTTAAATTACCAAGCCAGTAGAAAGCTGGTTTTTTTCCCCATTTATCCCTTGGGCACTTTGCCTGTGGTGTCAGTGCTCCCTGACCCCATCCCCATCTCTTGCAGGTGGGGAGGAGGGGGCGGCGGAGGCCCAGGAGGAGCTGGAGGCCCTGTCCCCGGAGCTGAGGCACTACCTGCAGGAGGACAACTGGCGCCTGGAGCAGGAGGCGGAGGAGTGGGAGGAGGAGCAGTCCTGCAAGATGCCCCAGATGGAGCCCTCGCCCGCGTCCGAGTCGCAGGAGCTCTCTTCTGAGTCGGGACCAGGTGATGCCGCGTCTGACCTCCCAAACCACGACAGCCAGAGGGTCAGAGACACGGCTTTGCTGGGATCAGCTGTGGCTGCAGCTCGGGGGGGGGCTCTCCTGGCATGGAAGAGGCTCTTTTGCTGGTTTTCCATGGCCATCCTTCCCAGCTTCTCACCAGAAACGCTGCTTTCCACTCATTTAATCACAACGAGCTAATCTCATTTCACTTCTAGGCCTTTTTGGGTTTTTTTTATATAACTATGGCGTAGAAAACATTCAAGGTCTGTCCTTTGGAGCAGGGAAGTGTTCCTTGGCCATCCTTGATGGCATGTGCCACCCCCACAGGAAAGGGCACACACAGGCTGAGGGTGACAAGTCCTCGCCCCAGGGTGGATGCAGCAGCGGGTGAACACTGCACGGAGCAGCCACGGAATGTTCTAGAGCAAGAGAGGAGAGTAAATGTGACTGTTTTCTTACTAACACCCTCTCTGTCCCCAGACCAGCCCTCAACCTGCCAGCAGAGCCCGCGCTGCCTCTCCTCGGAGCATGCCAGGATGTCCCAGGAGCAGACAGCCCAGGCCATCGCCAACACGGCTGAAGCCTACAAGAAGAACGGCGTGGAGGCGGCGCTCTGCGAGGTGGGGCTCAGCCCGGGACACAAACCCTTCTCCTCCCTGTGTCATTCCTCTTGGCAGCCCTCTGCTTTTCCCATTTCCATGCCACTCTGCCTGGTGTAGCTCTGTCCCTTCTGCTCTCTGTGTTTTCCTGTGGTTTTTCTCACTCTGTTTCCTCTTTCTTTGCTTGGCCACAGCCCGAGCAGGCAGAGCCAGCGAAGGCTGAGGCCGAGCCCCCCCAGGACGCCCCCGAGACAGAGCCCCCTGCCCCGGCTCGCTCACGGCTCTCGGAGGTGGAGATCCCCAGCGTGGGGAAGATCCCCGTTAGGTCCGACGCAGACGGGTATAACGAGGAGGTAGTGATCCCGGCGCAGGGGTTAATTACTGCCCAGCACTAACCCAGCACCAAGCTTCTTGCACGTCGGGTGCTACAGTCTGGCAGGGAACGGCGCCCTGTAAAAGTGTGTTTCCCTGGTGTGGAGATGGAGAAATCCGGTCACTCCCCTTCTGACTGCCCTCAGAAGAGCAGCTCTGCAGAAGCGCTGGGCTGTTAGATCCTCACGTTGTTCCTTTCAGCCTTCTTTGTGGCACGGCTGTACCAGAATTGATCCTGGTGGTGTTAATTTATCGACAGGCGTCTCTGCTCCCCTCACCCAGTGTGGTGTCTCTCTGCAGCCATTAACACAAACAGCGTGAGGTGCTTTGGGGGGTCTCGCTCTAACCCCACTCACACGTGTAGTAAATGCTCTCATTTCTGTTGCCCGGGGATGTGGCTTTGCCTTCTCACCCCCTGAATTGTTGAGTTCGAGGCTCGGAGTGACCACCCTTGGGGCCTTTCGGTGCTAACCCCCTGCATGTGAGGTGTGTGTGCTGGAGGGAGTGAGAGGCAGCTTGTCCCGCCGCATATCCACACCACTCCCTTTACACCTCCGGTCTGTGTCCCTCTCCTCACCCTGCCTTCTCTTCTCTCCCTCTCTCCGGCTGTCTCCCTTGGTGGGCTGTCTTCTCCTGCCCTCCTGGAAGGTGATGCTGAGCCCAGCCATGCAAGGCGTCATCCTGGCCATTGCAAAAGCCCGGCAGACCTTTGATCGCGATGGGTCTGAGGCAGGGCTCGTTAAGGTATCTTGTTTGCTGGCTAATTCCCAGAGTAGGGGTGTCTGTTCTCAGGGCATGGGGAATCCATGCAGCATTGACCTGGAGGGAATGGGAAGGGAACGATCGGTGCAGTTTTTCTCCTGGTTAAAGACCTTTTCATCCACTTTTCTGTGACTGCTCTTCTGTTGTGACAACGTCTTTGGTTCTAAATGAGTTTCAGAGTTTGTAAGAAAGCGCTCCCTCCTCCCAGCAGAAACAGCAACCTCTTTTTTTACTTTTCACTATTTTTTTGGCTTATTCTTTGAGCATTGGCACTTCTCTCCATCTGGGTAATGAAACGTAGATTTTCTCTGCGTGCCTTTGAGAATCTCATCTCTGGGGCCTCAGTGCATCGT
This sequence comes from Calidris pugnax, assembly GCF_001431845.1. Lineage (NCBI taxonomy): Eukaryota > Metazoa > Chordata > Aves > Charadriiformes > Scolopacidae > Calidris > Calidris pugnax. The sequence goes on along the minus strand of NW_015090916.1, from coordinate 300,760 downwards.
CAGAAAATAAGCCAGCGCTCGTGAAATGTTTGTTTTGGTGCTGAACATGCTCACGGGGACCTCCTTCGTGAAACGTGTCCTCGAGAAGCCCCCCTCGGAGGGAGGGACTGGGCAGAGCGAGCACTGCCAAACCTGGAGGTGGGTGGGAGATTTTCCAGGCTTCCCTGCTCCATGGGACGGGCATCTCCTGTGGGAATCCGGTGGTGCCAGGACAGCTTCAGGCCAGGTGCGTGGCATTCCGGTGGCAGGGGGGTGACCGCCATGTCCCCTTGCAGGCGTTCCACGAGGAGTACTCCCGGCTCTACCTACTGGCCAAGGAGACCCCCAGCCCTCGCAACGACACCCGCCTGCAGCACGTCCTCATCTACCTGCTGCAGAACAACGCTCCCCAGCAGGTGGTGGAGCGCACCCTGCTCGAGCAGTTCGCCGACAGGAACCTCAGCTATGACGAGAGGTTGGTGCCGGCGGCTCCAGGAGGGGCTTTTCCCAGCCAGAGGCCGTGGTGCTGAGTCTCTCTCTCTTCCCATGTGGCAGGTCGATCAGCATCATGAAGGTGGCGCGAGCCAAGCTGAGGGAGATCGGCCCCGACGACGTGGACATGGAGGAGTACAAGGTGAGGGACCAGAGAGCCTTTCTCTGTGGTTGGTTTGTCACTGAGGAGGTGCAAAGCCTGCAGAGGGTACAGCCCCACAGGCCTTGGGGTGGGGAGGGGGTGCCAGACCCACAGGCTGGCAGGGGGTGATGCTGATGGCCCTGCTCTCTCCTCCCCGCAGCGCTGGCACGAGGACTACAGCCTGTTCCGCAAGGTCTCGGTGTACCTGCTGACGGGGCTGGAGCTCTACCAGAACGCAAAGTGAGTGCCTCCCTCTTCGCTGCGGGCTCAGGAGCGGCTGCGGCCGAGGAGCGGAGGGAACTTTGGCAGAACCTCTTCTTCCTGCCCTGTGACGGGCAGTTTGTGTTCAGGCTTGGACCTGAGGCCAGGAGGCTCGCTTTTCACTGGCCACCAGTCCCTTCTGGGACCCCCAGTCAGCCTTGGTTAAGGGTTTAAACGTTACACCGAGGGACTGGCTGTGGCTGCCTGATGGTTTCCGAGTATTTCCCCTCATTTTTCCCTCCATGACACAGGGTTTTGTGTCCTCACGTCCAGAGGTGGCTTTGCAGGAACAGTTTCCATCACTCTTTTTTTTCCCTCTGGACTCCTGTATTAATGTTAAACTGCCTCGAATTGGACACTGCTTTGTGTGAGCACACGCTTGGAGGGCTCCAGGCTCTTAACAATTGCAAAGGGGTCTTTTTTTTTTAGCCATCACTGGTTTAGAAAGTGTATATTGCATTAACAGTGGTGTGGAGAAGTGCCATTTTATGAAGGGTTTGTAGTTTGAAAAGTCATTTTCCCAGCCTGGAAAATAACCCGGCTTCCAAATTATCACTGGATGGAGCCAGGATTGAGCTGGGGGGCCATGACCCACCAAGTGCAGGGAGAGGAGAGGCTGGGCCAGAGGCGCTGGGGCTTCCCGTGGTGCCCCAGTCCCTGCACTCTTCTCCCTCCGGGGGTTTATAAATTAGAAGCCTTTTGCACTTGGGCCGAAAAGGAGCGTTAATTGCTCACTGTAGAGCGCCTGTTCGGTTCTGCCGTGGCAAGGAGGTGGGTTTTGCCCTCGGGCTTGATGTTGGCCACCACTTGGGCCATGTGGCGAGTGTCTGTGAGCTGCCCCTCTCGCAGGTACCGGGAGGCCCTCACCTACCTGCTCCACGCCTACCAGAGCAACGCCCGGCTCCTGCGCAAGGGGCCGCGCCGCGGCGTCAGCGAGCCCCTCATCGCCCTGTACCGCAGGAACTGCCTCCTGGTGGGTGCCGGGGCCCGGGGTGGGGGGACACAACGGGTCCCACTCGCTGCTTGGGTCGGTCTCTGTCCCTTCCCTTCCTCCCCCCTCCCTAATGTTTATTTCTAATATTAAGGGCTTTTTCTCTGAGCCAGAGATGGTGTCCTTTTCCACGGGGGGAGAAAAGAACAGCATAACATTGGATTTGTTCTCAGTTGACGCTGGGTGGTTGCTGCGGCCTCTGCAGTGGCCTCTGTGGGGCCCATTGCCCAGCTCCTGCCCCTCGCCACGCGCCAGCAGGGGCAGGGAAATGCAGGGAATAATAATTCCGTGAAGGAATGCGCCGTTCGGGGGGGGGAGTGGGCAAAGGCAGCGCTGGGTCTTGGCATCTTAAAACCAGCCTTAGAGATACCAGCTGTAGCTAATGAGACGTGTGTGTGTGAGTGTGTGTGTTTCCCAGCCTGTGACCCTCCCTGTCTCTGCCTCCCCTCCAGAAGCTGAACGAGGTGGCAGCGTCGCTCTTCATCAGCCGGGAGGAAGGTGGGGTGGCGGAGGGCATGGGCATCCTCAACGAGCTGGTCATCCCCTGCATGCACCTCATGAGCAGCTTCGAGATCTCCAGGGAGGACCTGGACGCGCTGGAGGCCACCAGGAGCCGCTGGTGCTCCTACCTGGGCCGGGAGGACATGGACGGTAGGGACGGCGGCTCTGCGGGGTGTGGGGCTGGGTAGGGCACGTTGGGGCGTTTCTGGTGGGAGAGGAGAAACGTATTTGGGTCACCCAGTGTCATAGAGAAGAATTTCATCATTTTCTGCACAGAAGCTGCTGAGGGAGGGTTCCTCCACCCGGGAATGGGAAAAGCTGCTCTCTAAGGGATGGGCAGCATTACCTGGAGGGGTCTGGTGGTGGTTTGTCCCACTGACGGAGGGTTCCCCATAGACAGCAGGCTCAGCCACTCTTCAGGAGAGGGAACAGGTTGGAAGGGGGAGCAGATTCAGGGGGTCTTGGCATTTGGCAGAGAGGTTTGTCCTTTTAGGGCTGAATTTCGGTTCAGTGGCTGTTGTTCTGTTTCCCTCTGGAGCCAGGAGTGGGGCTCCCATGTGACCCCTCTGGGTCGTTTTTGTGAAGAGGAATTGGTTTTGACCCCCGTGGCCTGTGTGTGAGGGGCTGGGGAACCGTTACGGGGGGCTGTCATTAGCAGAGGGGAACTTGTACAGGAAAATGAGCTAAAAGCACAGAGGTTTATTCTCAAAATACTGTGGTAAGGGATAGAAGTTGGGTAAATTTATGGATAAATTTACGTTTCCCATTCTGGGGCTCACAGCAATGGCGTTTGCTGACACAGAAAGTATTAAAGGAACAGGAGGAGGCAGCATGTGCTCCCAGACCCTGGGAGCTGCCTCGTGTCACCCCTTTCTGCTGCTCTGCCCCATTCCAGGGACGCGTTGATGTTGTCCCCTCCTGGAGACAGCCTTTGCCTGCCGAGCTCTGAGCTCTCCCAGGCTGTAAGGTCAGACAGGACAGGAGGAAACGGCCTCCTGTTGTGCCAGGGAGGGTTAGGATGGATATTGGGAAACATGTCTTCCCCAAAAGGGCTGTCAGGCATTGGAAGAGGCTGCCCAGGGCAGTGGTGGAGTCACCATCCCTGGAGGGACTGGAAAGTGGTGCTGAGGGACATGGCTTTGGTGGGTTTGTCGGTGCTGGGTTTATGGTTGGACTCGATCTGAAAGGTCCCTTCCAGCCCGGACAATTCTATGGTTCCCACAGGTGACAAAGGTGCTCTGTCTTCTTCAAGAGCAAAGTCAATATTTGAGTGTCACCTTGAGGACACATGGCTCTTTCTGCCCTGCCAACGGTCCAGTGCCTTGTACGGGAAGGTGGCTGTGTCCTGGTGGGACATGGCACTGTCCCCAGGGCAGGCGGGTGGCAGCAGGACACCCCTGTCCTGAGTCCTGGGTGGGTGGCAGGGCTCCAGGTCCAAGCGGGACCCATGTGGGACCCCGCCGGTGGGAGAGGGGCAGTTTTCAGCGCTGGAAGGTGATTCTCTGAAAGGTGTCACAGCTCCTGGGGCCTCTGCCGCCTGCAGTGGCGCTGACTGTCCCCCTCTCCCCCCACAGCCAAGCTGCAGATGAAGCTGGGCGAGCTGCTGCCCCGGCTCCTCGACTGCTCCACCGAGGTGGTCGTCCTCAAGGAGCCCCCCAAGATCCGCCCCAACTCCCCCTACGACCTCTGCAGCCGCTTCGCAGCCGTCATGGAGTCCATCCACGGGGCCTCGGCCGTCACCGTGAAATAGAGCAGGAACAGCCGCCGTGCCGTGGGGCCTGGCGTCCCCCCGGGGCCCCCCTAGCACCCCCCCGGGCCCCCCCGGCGGGCAGCGCTGGCCAGGGAGGGGTGACCCGTGTTCAGAGCCGTGTTTTTTGTAAATAGGAAGGGATAAAAAGCGGGATTGCACTTCTGGGAGGAAAGGCAGAGCGGGGACGGGGAGGACCCAGCCCAGGGCTCCAGTGGGACCAGGTCCCCAGCAGCACCAGCCACCGCGGGGTCCCCGGGGCCACCCCAGCGGGTTTGGGTGTTTTGGCAGCTTTTTAGAGACAGATCCCGGGTCTGTGCTGGCGGCAGAGCGAGAGCCGGCTCCTCTGGCTCCTCTGGCCTGAGGTCCTGCCCTGTGGCAGCTGGAGGGGGCACTGGGAGCACTGGGAGTGGGGTCAGGCTCGGAAGGAGGTGGTGGGCTGCGTGTTCAGGGGGCTCAGGCCAGTGTTTGCCTTCTGTGTTTTAACTGGCAGGAGAAAACACACAGGAGTCTTCCTCCGAGGAAGGCACAAGCAAATCCTGGGGGGTCGGCGTGGCCTGTTCAGGGGCATCCCCCCAAAGGATGTTCCTTTTGGGGGTCTGGAGCCAAACTCCCCCCTCCCAGGGGCTCCCCGTGCCGCGCCGGTGCTGGCTGCCAGGCCCAGAATCCGCTCTTTTTCAGTTGCTGGTGGTTTGGGTTTGAGTTGGTTTTTCTTGAATTGACTTTGTATAAAACCTGTGCCCCCTGGGGGTCCCCTCGGGGTCCCCTCAGCCCGTGTGGGCGCTGGAGCTGTGGCCGTTGTTCTAAACCCAATGTTGTGGGGGCGCGGGGGGGTCCTGTCCGTTGGGACTGAGCAGATGTCTCTAAAGTGCAATAAATGCCTCTGTTCTACGTTAGAATGAAAACCCTCCCGCTCTGCGTTTGTTTCCCTCTGGGGCTCCGACACCGAGAAAAGGTGGGAGAAAAGACAAAAGTGTAAAGTTGGGAGAATTCCTGCAGGTCGGGGACGCCCCGCGAGGGGCAGAGCAGGGTCCCCAGCCCAGCCGGGCGCTGCCGGGCAGGAATTCCACCTCTTGGGGCTCTGAGCGCAGCGGGGCTGGGGGGAGAGGCTGGGCCTGAGGAACCCTACCTGTTGGGGATCGATGCTGGGGGGTGTCTCTGTAGTCGAGGTTTTTGGGGTGAGGACTCTGTCCCAGAGCCTTTCCCGGGGGGAGGCTGCTCCGCGCTCATCCCGGGGGGTTCGGGAGTTCCCAAACAAGCGGCAGAGGAGAAACCTTCACGTTAAATTAGTGAAGAGGAGGGAAAACCACTCTCTTCCCGCAGCCAAAATCTATTAATTCGGGAATTGAAACGTTTAATTACGTCTTGAGCTGCTCCCATGCGATGTCAGGGCAGCCTGTTCCTGCCCCCGGCGTCGCTGGGGCCAGATACGGATTTCGCAGGGAGAGGGGACCCTGGGGCAGGGGCCGTTCCCAGCGCGACGCCCATGTTCCCAGGACTTGTTCCCCGTGTGAAATCCCTTGTTTTAGGGAATTTGCACAGTGTCTCGGGCTGGGAGTTGCCGCTGGGTCCCTCCGTTCTGGGGGTGTGCAGCTCCAAAAGCTCCCCCAAGAGATTCCTCCCTTCTCCCAGGGGTTTGAGGAGGAACCTGAAGCCGTTCCTGTCAGGGGTCCTCCTGCAGGTAAGGGGATGCTGCAGGGCTGGGAATGCTGCTTTTTCCATTTTTCCCCCCATTTTTGTGACAGGGGTGGCAGGAGGTGACCCCCAAGGGTCTCGCTCTGGAGAAGAGGCCCCAGACCCGGTGCCAGCATCACCGTTACTGGCCCATGGAGGACTTGGCATTTCCAGGCGGGTTTGTCCCCGCTCTTTTGTCCCCAGGAGGAGGATGTGGTTTGGGGAGGGAACCCTGGATTAGGAGAATCTGCGTCAGGTTTCGCCCACTCTTTGTGTTGCTGCCAGGAAGGAGAAATGCCCAGGGGCTGCTCGGAAAAATAAAGAGCAAAGGCTCCTCCCGGGCACGGGTCAGTGCCGGGGCCGGGGGGGCTGGATGGGGCTGGGAGGGAGGGGGGTCCTGGCTGGAAACCTTTGCTGGGCGCCTCATCCCTTTGCGGGGTGCGATGGGGGCTCGGAGGCAGAATGGACTCTCTTTGCTTCTGGGCTGGTCCCAGCTCTGGAGGGGCTTTGGGGATCGTGGCCGAGGGCACCCCCATCCTGGCCCCCGTTTTACCCCCTCCCTCAGGGAGGACCCAGCACCCGCCTCCCCCTGAGCCCCGGCATCAGGAACCCCAGGGAATCTCGGGTCCCCCCTGCCCCTTCGGCCGAGCAAAGGGCAGGTTTCCAAAGGGGCTGTGGGAGGAGGGTGGACTTTGCCTCCCCCGGGAATGCCGGAGTCGGCCGGGGGCTTCCTCAGGGCCGGTCACGCGCGGCAGCTGGGAGCCCGCAGGGATTAAACCCGCCGTGAACCCGCTCCTTCCCGGGGCAGGCTCCGGTCAGGACTCGGAGGGTTCATCCAGCCCCACGGTCCCGCTGCCGGGGGGGCTCTCTGCGTCGGGAGAGCGTGGAGGAGACGGTGAAGGGGACCCCCAAAGCTCCTGCCCCTGGGTGCGGGCGGAGGATGCGCTGGAGGAGCTTCCTCCCCGAAGGTCTGTGGGCTCCATCCTCTTCACCAGGAGCTGAGGGGGGTCAGGGCAGGGGATGTGGCCGCTGCCACCCCACCTTTGCGGGTCCCAGGCACTGCCGGGCTCCCCTTCTCCCTCCCCCCCCTTTTCCACCTTCCTCCTCTCTTGTCTTTTCCCCCCAAATCTTTTCCACACAGACCGAGGCCCCGACGGCTCCCGTCCCCTCGTCCCCTCGACGCCGCTCCCCGTCCCCAGCACGGACAGAGGCTGCCGACGCCGTCACCGTTTATTGGAGGTGCGTGGGAGCGACGGGGACACGCGAGGCAGGAGCTGGGGACAGCAGTGGACTCGGCGGCGGGGGGACCCGCGGGGGACGCCGGGGCGGCGCGGTTGGTGAGTGCCACCATTGCCGCCCGCAGAGCCCGGCGCTGCGCCGCCGCCTCCCAAGATGAGGA
>NW_015090916.1:292062-293495 GCF_001431845.1 Calidris pugnax | reverse complement strand
GGCGGGGGGGTCCCGTCGGGGCGGGCGCTGCAGGCGAGGAGGAGCCCGCCGGCGGCGAGGAAGGCTCCGGCGAACCAGCCCAGGAAGGTAGCCTCCCCGAACTCCCAGCGGGGCACGATGTCGGGGACGCTGTCGTCCCAGAAGTCGAGGACGGTGTTGTAGGCCACCCAGGAGACGGGCGCCAGGGTGGCCACCGCCGCCGCCCCCAGGGCCGCCCCCCCGGCCAGCAGCAGCCGGCGCTTGGCAGCGGGGGGGTGGCTGCAGGGGGTCCATGCCGGCAGCCCCGGGGCAGCCAGCAGGCAGCCCAGCAGCCCCAGGGCGTTGGAGAGGCACATCAGCAGGCGGGAGACGCGCAGGTCGGGGGGCAGCGCCAGGAAGGAGCCGTGAGGGCGGCACTCCAGCACCCCCTCCTCCTGCCCCACGCAGACCTGCCACAGCCCCATGCTCCACACCTCCAGCTCGTTCAGCTCCAGGTTCAGGCTCTTCCAGAGGGGCACCACGGTGGTGACGCAGGAGCAGACCCAGCCCAGCAGGGCCAGCAGCATCCCCCCGGCCTGCGCCGCCGCCCGCCAGCCCCCGGCCATCTTAGGGTCGCCCCCTGGGCCCTGCTGGGCCCCCCGCGCTCATGGACGTGGCGTCCACCCTCCGCCGGCCACGTCTGCGCCCGGGGCCACGGATCCGAGCCTCTTCCTCCCGCGCCGGGGTGTGGCCACCGCCCGCCCCAGCCCGTGTTGGTTTTTCCACCCGAAAAGCCGGGCAGGAGCAGCCGGGGGCGTCCCCCCCACCGCGGCCGGGCTCAGCCCAGGCATTTCAATCCTCCCGGCGCCGCCGGAGCCTTGGCAGGGCCGGAGCCAGTGCTGGCACGGAGGGGACCCCGGGTGGGATGCAGAGAGACGGCACCGGGCTCTTCTTGGCAGGGCCTGAGCCTTAATGACCCCTTTGGGTCATTACATCAAGGGGTGAGGGGACCTTGGGGATGGGGACGGGGAAAGGGGGTGTCCCTTGGGTCCTTGGGGCACCCACCGCCCCGATCCCACCGGCGTCTCGCCGGGGACACCGCTCTTGGTGCTGGACATGGGAAAGCTCTTCCCCGGGAGCAGCCGTTCTCCTCCTCCTGGAGAAGATGGAGACGGGGAGGAAGGATGAGCCCCACGGCGGGAACATCCCAACTTTGTCCCCACGCCTGTCCCCGAGTCCCCTCCATGGGGTCCCCTCCTCAGCATCTCCTCCGTGGGGTCCACCTTCCCAGTGTCCCCTCCCCGGCGTCCCCTCCGCAGGGTCCAGCTTGAGATTCATCTTCCCGGGGGGATTAGCCACTAATCTCTCCTTCATCTGCCGCCCTCCTCATCGACGGGGGGACCCGGGGAATCACTGACCCCTCCTGGCACCGGGGGTCCGGCCCTGCTCTGTGCCAGGGGGACCTGGGCGGGGGG
>NW_015090916.1:288757-290668 GCF_001431845.1 Calidris pugnax | reverse complement strand
ACAGCCCCCCCTCCCTGCCGCGGCCCCCCCCCCCCCCCAGCCGCTACGGCACCTTCCCCCAGAAGGTACGGCTCCCCCCACCCCACTTTGGGGGTCCCTCGGGTGGGGGGAGGGTGGCTGGTGGCCGCTCCTCACCCACCGGCTCCCTCCCACCCCGCAGCACGAGCCCCCGACCCCCCCGGGGGAGGAGAGGAGCCCCCCGATGCCAAACCACCCCTCCTCACCCAAGGGAGGTGGGGAGCCCTCCCCGGCCCCCCTGCACCGACCCGGTGACCCCCCCCACTGCCCACCGGCCACCCGCTGGCCCCCGCTCCCCGGCACCCGCAGCCGGACCCCTGAGGGACCCCCAGGGCGGCGGCGGCGGCTGCTGGAGGAGGAGGGTCCGGTGGCCCAGGGGGGCAAGCGGCAGCGGCAGCGCTACGTCACCAAGGTGGGCAAGTGCCAGGTGAACCTGGGCAACATCCAGGAGAAGAAGCGGTTCCTCTCGGACATCTTCACCACCATCGTGGACCTCAAGTACCGCTGGTTCCTCTTCGTCTTCATGATGTGCTACATCCTTACCTGGGTGGCCTTCGGCACCGTCTACTTCCTGGACGCCTGGGCGCGGGGGGACGTGGCGCACCGGGGGGACCCCTCCTGGAGGGCCTGCATCCAGAACGTGGACGGCTTCGTCTCGGCCCTGCTCTTCTCAGTGGAGAGCCAGCGCACCATCGGCTACGGCGCCCGCATGGTGACGGCTGACTGCGCCGAGGGCGTCATCCTCCTCATGGCCCAGTCCATCGTGGGCTCCATGATCGACGCCCAGCCTTGGCAGGGCCGGAGCCAGTGCTGGCACGGAGGGGACCCCGGGTGGGATGCAGAGAGACGGCACCGGGCTCTTCTTGGCAGGGCCTGAGCCTTAATGACCCCTTTGGGTCATTACATCAAGGGGTGAGGGGACCTTGGGGATGGGGACGGGGAAAGGGGGTGTCCCTTGGGTCCTTGGGGCACCCACCGCCCCGATCCCACCGGCGTCTCGCCGGGGACACCGCTCTTGGTGCTGGACATGGGAAAGCTCTTCCCCGGGAGCAGCCGTTCTCCTCCTCCTGGAGAAGATGGAGACGGGGAGGAAGGATGAGCCCCACGGCGGGAACATCCCAACTTTGTCCCCACGCCTGTCCCCGAGTCCCCTCCATGGGGTCCCCTCCTCAGCATCTCCTCCGTGGGGTCCACCTTCCCAGTGTCCCCTCCCCGGCGTCCCCTCCGCAGGGTCCAGCTTGAGATTCATCTTCCCGGGGGGATTAGCCACTAATCTCTCCTTCATCTGCCGCCCTCCTCATCGACGGGGGGACCCGGGGAATCACTGACCCCTCCTGGCACCGGGGGTCCGGCCCTGCTCTGTGCCAGGGGGACCTGGGCGGGGGGTCCTGGAGGAGGGGGACAGGGGGTGGAGGATGCTCAGGCGGGAGCAGGGCCGGGGAGAGGGGGGCCCTTTCCCAGCCCCTGCCGGGGGCAGACGGGGAGCGTCATCCCAGGGGGAATCCGCCGGGAACCCCCTCCTGCCCCCGCCCCCGGAAGGGCACCCATGATTAAATCAGCCCGAGGTAATTGTGCCTGGCATTGAGGCAGATTAACGAGCTGCCTTCTGCCGCGGGGGCAGGATCAGCTGCCACCGAGCACCCCAGCCTCTTCCATCCTCCCTCCTTCATCCCTCCTTCCTTCCTCCATCCATCCCTCCATCCCTCCTGCCCACCACCCCCCACAGGACCCCATCCCACCCTGGGGACGATGCCCGGGGGAACCAGGAGCCAAGGACGACGTTTGCCGGCCCCGTGGCCACTCCGCTGGGACATGAGGTGGGTCAGGGGCTCGGGGGGGGCATGGGAGGGTGGTCCCGGGGGCTGAAGCCCGCCCTGGCTGCACCCGGGGCAG
>NW_015090916.1:285608-287778 GCF_001431845.1 Calidris pugnax | reverse complement strand
CCCGCAGCACGAGCCCCCGACCCCCCCGGGGGAGGAGAGGAGCCCCCCGATGCCAAACCACCCCTCCTCACCCAAGGGAGGTGGGGAGCCCTCCCCGGCCCCCCTGCACCGACCCGGTGACCCCCCCCACTGCCCACCGGCCACCCGCTGGCCCCCGCTCCCCGGCACCCGCAGCCGGACCCCTGAGGGACCCCCAGGGCGGCGGCGGCGGCTGCTGGAGGAGGAGGGTCCGGTGGCCCAGGGGGGCAAGCGGCAGCGGCAGCGCTACGTCACCAAGGTGGGCAAGTGCCAGGTGAACCTGGGCAACATCCAGGAGAAGAAGCGGTTCCTCTCGGACATCTTCACCACCATCGTGGACCTCAAGTACCGCTGGTTCCTCTTCGTCTTCATGATGTGCTACATCCTTACCTGGGTGGCCTTCGGCACCGTCTACTTCCTGGACGCCTGGGCGCGGGGGGACGTGGCGCACCGGGGGGACCCCTCCTGGAGGGCCTGCATCCAGAACGTGGACGGCTTCGTCTCGGCCCTGCTCTTCTCAGTGGAGAGCCAGCGCACCATCGGCTACGGCGCCCGCATGGTGACGGCTGACTGCGCCGAGGGCGTCATCCTCCTCATGGCCCAGTCCATCGTGGGCTCCATGATCGACGCCCTCATGGTGGGCTGCATGTTCGTCAAGATCTCCCGCCCCAAGAAGCGGGCCCAGACCCTCATCTTCAGCAAGAACTGCGTCATCTCCCGGCGGGACGAGCAGCTCTGCCTGATGTTCCGGGTGGGGGACCTGCGGGACAGCCACATGGTGGACGCCAAGATCCGCGCCAAGCTCATCAAGTCGCGGCAGACGGCGGAGGGGGAGTTCATCCCGCTGGAGCAGTCGGAGCTCAACCTGGGCTACGACACGGGGGAGGACCGGCTCTTCCTGGTGGAGCCCCAGATCGTCTGCCACGTCATCGACCACCGCAGCCCCTTCTGGGACCTCTCGGCCGAGTCCCTGCGCCGTGAGCAGTTCGAGATCATCATCATCCTCGAGGGCATCGTGGAGGCCACAGGTGAGGGGGGGTCAGGGGGTGGGAGGGGACAGTTGGCCACGATGGGGTCCAAAGGAGGGGATGGGTGGCCACCATGGGGTCCCAGGAAGGGGAGAGGTGGCCACTGTGGGGTGCAGCTGGGCTCAGGGACCAGCATCCTGGCAAGAGATGGCCAGGGCTGAAACCAGTGATGGTGCCCCTGTGCCCAGGAGCCCCCCATTGTCCCCGTGCCCCCCCGTTGTCCCTGGCCGCACTCAGCCCATGTCCCGGGGCAGGGATGACGTGCCAAGCCCGCACCTCCTACACGGAGGACGAGATCCTGTGGGGGTACCGCTTTGAGCCCTGCATGTCCCTGGAGAAGGGGGCCTTCCACGTGGACTACAGCCGCTTCGAGATGACCTTCGAGGTGCAGACGCCGGCGGCCAGCGCCAAGGAGCTGCAGGAGCGGCAGGAGCCGCAGCCGCCTGCGCTCGGCCTCTGCTGGGACCAGCTCCCGCCCCCGCGGCCACCGGGCACAGGGCAGCGCCGGGAGGAGCCGCTGGAGCTGGGGGACACGGACTGACCCCCCCCGGGGTCCCACAGTGCCATAGCCCACCCCCCCCGGCTGTGGCCACGGGACGTCACCCCACGGGGTTGGTTGCTGCACCCTAAGGGGGACGCGGGGCGGGGGGGTGATGTCTCTCCATTAAAAATCCCACAAAACAATCACCGAGTGGTTTGTGTCGTCTTTGTGCAGCGCCGGGTACGGACCCCCTGGGGCTGCCCTTGGGCAACCAACATGGGCACAGGGACCTGCTGGAGAGGGCATGGAGGGGGGACCCTCTCAGCTCGTTACCGGGCTGGCAATTAGCGCCGGGTCTCAGGGGTGACATGGAGCCCACCGGAGGTTCCCCGTTGCCGGGGTTCCTGCGTTCCCCGGCCTCGTCAATGCAATTATGGCCACTAATGGGCTTAGCCATCTGCTGCCACTGTCCCATGCTGGGGGGGCAGCCCCTCCAGACCCCCTCCCCGTCCCCCTCGGGGGGCTCTAGTCCCTCTCCCCATCCTGGACAGGATGGAGAGAGGGGCCAGAGCCCCCCGAGGGGGACGGGGATTCCCTCTCCCCCAACGCCGACACGTGTGTCTTTGTAGGTGGGGGGTGTCCC
>NW_015090916.1:283431-285403 GCF_001431845.1 Calidris pugnax | reverse complement strand
GACACTGAAGCCCCGCCTCCCCCTCCGGGGCACGACGGGAAATGTAGTTTTATTGACCCCCAGCCCCACGCCATGTCCTGCGGCCCCCCACACCTACTCGCCAGCCCCACACATCTCCAGGCCCCCCCACACTTACTCCCCAGCCCCACACATCTCCAGGCCCCCCCCGCCATGACTCCCAACCCCACACATTAGACACTGTTCCCCGTAGGATTCCAGTGGAGACACCAGCGGCACTGGGCCCGGGCGAGCGTAGGGCCTGCTGGGTCAAGGCCTGGCTGGATGGACGGTCCAAAGGATGGAAGGTCCTCAAGGGAGTCCCATCCGGCCAGTGGCTGATCACAAGTGGTGCTTCCCCAGGGCTTGGCGTTGGGGCCATTTCTGTTTAACACCTTCATCAACCGTCTTGATAAGGACACAGAGTGCGTCATCACCGAGTTCGCAGACAACACCAAGTTAGGCGGGAGCGTTGGTCTGCACGAGGACAGAGAGGCCCCACAGAGAGGCTTAGACAGGCTGGATGGATGGACCAACATTAATGGGATGAGCTTCATAGAATCATAGAATTGTCCAGGCCGGAAAGGACCTCCAAAGGTCATCTAGTCTGACCCCCCCGCAGTCAGCAGGGACACCCCCAACTAGACCAGGTTGCCCAGGGCCTCGTCGAGCCTCTCCTTGAATATCTCCAGGGTAGGGGCCTCAACCACCTCCCTGGGCAACCTGTTCCAGTGCTCCACTACCCTCCCAGTGAAGAACCCTCTCCTCATCTCCAGTCTAAATCTGTTCCCCTCCAGCTTGAAGCCATTGCCCCTCGTCCTGTCACTGCAGGCCTTTCTAAACAGGCTCTCCCCAGCCTTCCTGTAGGCCCCTTCAGGTACTGGAAGGCTGCTATTAGGTCTCCCCGGAGCCTCCTCTTCTCCAGGCTGAACAACCCCAGCTCCCTCAGCCTGTCCTCGTAGCAGAGGTGCTCCATCCCCCTGATCATCCTTGTGGCCCTCCTCTGGACCCTCTCCATCAGGTCCATGTCCTTCTTATATTGAGGGCTCCAGACCTGCACACAATACTCCAGGTGAGGTCTCACCAGAGCAGAGTAAAGTAGCAGAATCCCCTCTCTGGACCTGCTGGCAACGCAGCTTTTGATGCAGCCCAGGATGCGATTGGCCTTCTGGGCTGCAGCTGCACACTGCCTGCTCATGTCCAGCTTCTCGTCCACCAGCACCCCCAAGTCCCTTTCCTCAGGGCTGCTTTCCAATACCTCACCCCCTAGTTTGTATTGGTGGCGAGGATTGTTCCGGCCCAGGTGCAGAACCTTGCATTTGCTCTTGTTGAACCTCATGAGGTTCACCTGGGCCCACCTCTCCAGCCTGTCCAGGTCATTTTGGATGACATCCTGTCCTTCTGGTGTATCGACAACATGTGGGGATAAACTGAGAGAGTTGGGGGGTTCAGCCTGGAGAAGAGAAGGCTCCGGGGAGACCTTGGAGCCCCTTCCAGGCCCTAGACAGGCTCCGGGAGAGATGGGGAGGGACTCTGGATCAGGGAGGGAGGCCCTAGGAGGAGGGGGAAGGGTTTTAAGCTGAAAAATGGGGAGATTTAAGTTAGATTTAGGAAGAACTTGTTTGCTGTGAGGGTGGGGAGAGCCTGGCCCAGGGTTGCTCAGAGAAGCTGTGGCTGCCCCATCCCTGGAGGGGTTCAAGGGCAGGTTGGAGGGGGCTTGGAGCAACCTGGTCTGGTGGGAGGTGTCCCTGCCCAGGGCAGGGGGCTTGGAATGGGATCATAGAACGGTTCAGGTTGGAAGGGACCATAAAGGTCTTCGAGTTCCAGGCCCCCAGTGGTCTTTAAGGTCCCTTCCAACCCAAACTATTCTATGATCATGCAGTGGCCCAGGTTGCCCCGAGAAGCTGTGGCTGCCCCATCCCTGGAGGGGTTCAAGGGCAGGTTGGAGGGGGCTTGGAGCAACCTGGGCTGGTGG
>NW_015090916.1:280397-282581 GCF_001431845.1 Calidris pugnax | reverse complement strand
CTTTTGATGCAGCCCAGGATGCGATTGGCCTTCTGGGCTGCAGCTGCACACTGCCTGCTCATGTCCAGCTTCTCCTCCACCAGCACCCCCAAGTCCCTTTCCTCAGGGCTGCTTTCCAATACCTCACCCCCTAGTTTGTATTGGTGGCGAGGATTGTTCCGGCCCAGGTGCAGAACCTTGCATTTGCTCTTGTTGAACCTCATGAGGTTCACCTGGGCCCACCTCTCCAGCCTGTCCAGGTCATTTTGGATGACATCCTGTCCTTCTGGTGTATCGACAACACTTCAACAAGGCCAAGTGCCAGGTCCTGCCTTTGAGCCACACCAACTCCATGTAGTGCTACAGGCTCGGGGGAGTGTGGCTGAAGCTGCCTGGTGGAAAGGGACCTGGGGGTTCTCGGTGACAAGCGGCTGAACATGAGCCGGCTGTGTGCCCAGGGGACCAAGAAAGCCAATGGCATCCTGGCTTGGATTAGAAATAGTGTGACCAGCAGAAGTAGGGAGGTGACTGTCCCCCTGTACTCAGCACTGGGGAGGTCACTCCTGGAGTGTTGTGTCCAGTTTTGGGCACCTCAATACAAGAGAGATCTGGAGGTGCTGGAGTGGGTGCAGAGGAGGGCAACGAAGCTGGGGAAGGACCTGGAGAATAAATCTAACGAAGAGCGATTGAAAGAGCTGTGACTGTTTAGTTTGAGGAAGAGGAGGCTGAGGGGAGACCTCATCACTCGCTACAATTATTTGAGGGGACATTGTAGAGTGGTCGGTGCTGGTCTCTTCTCCCAGGTAATTAGTGATAGAATGAGAGGGAATAGCTTCAAGCTCCAACAGGGTAGGGTTAGACTGGACATTAGGGAACAATTCTTCACAGAGTGGTCAGAGACTGGACCAGGCTGCCGAGGGAGGGGCTTGAATCCCTGAGTATGTCTGAGTCATTTAGATGTGGGGTTGGGGGTGTGGGGTGAGGGAGAACTCTGCAGAGTGGGGCCGATGGTTGGACACCAGAATCCCAAGGGCCATTTCCAACCTCAGTGATTCTTCAATTCTATGATTTTCCAGACACCGAATGTTGTAACATTGGTCACAATAGGTACATAATGAAATCTGCTTTTGCCTCAAGATCAGTTTTACACAAAGGTATAAAAAAAAAAAAAAAAACAAAAAAAAAAAAAACCAAAAAAAAACAAACCGCGTTTTTAGTGCCATCACGCAATTGCAAACAGGTGTTCGGGAATGCAAATGAGCTATGAAAATATTTGCATATTGATCATAAATTAACATACAAATTGGATATTTACATATTAATGAACTCATTTGCATGTCATTAATATTCATGCACGCTCCTCCCACTCCCGGTGCTGGCCGGGACACCCCCGGGAGCGCTGCGGTCCCGGTGCCGGGTTCCCGGTGCCACCCCCCCTCCGTGTCCCCGCGCTGAAGAGCGGCGGTTCCGGCGCACGGCGGTGACGCGATTCCGGTGACGCAGTTCCGGTGGCGCCGCGGGGCGGCGGGCGGAGGCGCGCGGCGGGGCCGGTCCCGGAGCCCCCTCCACAGCCCATGGCGTGGTGCTGAGGGCCATGACCGACCAGGAGAACAACAACAGCATCTCCGGCAACCCCTTCGCCGCGCTCTTCGGCTCCCTCGCCGACGCCAAGCACTTCGCCGCCGGGCAGCAGCTCCGCCGCCGGCCGCCCGCAGGTAACGGCGCCGCCGGGGCCTTCCCCCCCACACACCCCCCCCCCTCCTCCCCGCGGCTCCGATGCTGAACTCCCGTGGCCGCCGCAGTCGAGGAGCCGTCGGTGGGGCAGGATGACTCGGACAACAGCGTGTCGGAGAGCCTGGAGGAGAGCGAGTACTCGGCGGCGGAGATCAGCCGCGCCTTCCGCTCCCAGCGGGAGCTCTGCCAGCGCCTCAACACCAACCACATGATCCAGCGCATCTTCCTCATCACCCTCGACAACAGTGAGCGGGGGGACACACCGGGGGCGGGGGGCGGCGGGGGGAACGGGCAAATACGGCTTTGAGAGCCCGGCCCGGCGGGGGGAGGCGCTTCCTCCCGCCCGGCTCGGGCTGTCAGGGCGTCCCCGGGGCTGTTGGGGGGTCCCTGGCTCAGGGGCAGCTCCCGAGACCAGTAACGGGTGTCAGGACATCCCCTCCCTGCCGTCAGGGGCCACTCAAAGCCTTGGAG
>NW_015090916.1:276058-276657 GCF_001431845.1 Calidris pugnax | reverse complement strand
TTCCTTCCTCCATCCATCCCTCCATCCCTCCTGCCCACCACCCCCCACAGGACCCCATCCCACCCTGGGGACGATGCCCGGGGGAACCAGGAGCCAAGGACGACGTTTGCCGGCCCCGTGGCCACTCCGCTGGGACATGAGGTGGGTCAGGGGCTCGGGGGGGACATGGGAGGGTGGTCCCGGGGGCTGACGCCCGCCATGGCTGCACCCGGGACAGAGGGTCCCAGGGGAGACAGACCCCCCACCTCCCCGTCCTTGTCCCCGTCCTTGTCCCCATCCCCAGGGTCACTGCTCTCCAGGTGGCATTTCCAGGAACGTGACCCGCAGTGACCCAACCATTCCCAGCCCAAGGAACCCCATTTTGGGACCCCCATCTCCCGCACCCCCCCCATCCCTCCTCACTCAGCTCGTTACCGGGCTGGCAATTAGCGCCGGGTCTCAGGGGTGACATGGAGCCCACCGGAGGTTCCCCGTTGCCGGGGTTCCTGCGTTCCCCGGCCTCGTCAATGCAATTATGGCCACTAATGGGCTTAGCCATCTGCTGCCACTGTCCCATGCTGGGGGGGCAGCCCCTCCAGACCCCCTCCCCAACCCCCCCC